>NW_006921590.1:8787488-8791442 GCF_000298275.1 Orycteropus afer afer | reverse complement strand
ACACCAAAAACAAATATATATATACAGTAAAATATGTTTGTGACTGTTCATTTATTCATTTCTTTACTCAACTGATAATTATTTAGTGCATAAAATGACAAGCACTGAGTTAGGTTCTGGGAATATGGGAATATTAAAAGGGAAGGATGGGAAAAAGGATATGTTCAAGAAGATGAGTTTTCTTAAACTTGCATAATAACGTTTTTGGCTCAGTGAAAACGTAAACTCAAAGAGTAATAACATATAACCTGTTCATAGTGCCTAAGGCACTTGACTGCTAACCAGATGGCTGGCGGTTCAAACCCACCAACCACTCCTCGGAAGGAAGGTTGGGCAATCCTACTTCTGTAGTGATACCGTCTTGGAAACCCAAGGAGGGGTCTCTATGAGTCGGGGCCGACTTGACAGCACATAATGACAACAACAACAATTCAACTCTGCTGCTAACATGAGTGTGTCATTGAGCAAGTCATTTCTCCCTTCTGAGGCTCAGTTCTCTTATTCGTACCATTGGGAGTTTGACTTTTGGAATTCAACCTGATCATCTCATTCAAAGATTCTGTGAATGTTAAATATCTGTTTGATGACTGCTTTATCACTTCTGAAACTAACTCTCCTATTCAGTTAGTTGTCAGTACTGATAGTGTGGAAATGATGAGGTTTTTCTTTTTCTTTTTTGAAATAACAACAGTTAATTTGTCTTTCAATCCATGCCCTTTCACTCGTTCACATTCTAACTTACTAGTAACCTTATATTGTGTGTAATGGAGCATAAAATTTGCCCTTCCTCACCATGAAGTTTTAGGGGCATTGAGATTGCGTAGGAACATCTTTAAACTTTAAGAGCTACAACTGGGCTTGTCCCGTTTCTATCATTGCTATGGTATTTTGTTTGTGGTTATTTTGACAAGAATATTTCCCAACTGAACAATATTATATTTGTGTTAAGCTAAAGAGAAAATTTATATGGCTTTTCAGCTAACCCTATAGTGGAAAAACAAGCCAACCTTTGGTACAATAAGTTAGCTAATGGATAGTTTTACAGAAAGCAATTTTGCCTTACAAGTTTTCCTTTTGGGGAAAAATGTTTAAACTAGGTCCATGAGTCAAGAAATCCAAAATACATGCCAGGACCCTTTTGGCTTCAACCTCTAGGTTGGCAAGATGTGAAGAAATAGATGTTTGCCTTTTGGAAAAGGGGAAAAATCTGGATCTTTTGTTTCCAGAAATTTTGTTCATTTTTTTTCCTCCTGTTTTATGAGCCATGCCTTTTCCTGAACAGTTCTGTTCCTTTGTACTTCATACAGTAGCTACAGCAGCTGTGTTAATTAAATAGATATGTCACAGCACTGAGGCCTGTGCCTGCTGCCATGTTGGCAGCCATGAGCCCCCATGCATGGCAACATCCCGCTGCAGAAAGAGTCACAGACTAACTGGAAGGACAGGGCAAAGCTGCAAACAGAGAAATAATAAAGTGGAACAGAAATTAGCACTCTTCTGTGTCCATATTAAATAAGCCATAAAATATTTATGGGATTAAATATGATCATATTTTCCTCCCCAGCCTTGGAATATTTGAATATAATTCTAAAAACCATGGGTATGATCACCTACAGTGGTGACAAGCTGTTTTTAAGTAATAAACTATAAATTGTTTGATTCTGAAGGCTGTTAGTACACTCCTTTGCCTCAGGAAAGTTAGTGAATGTCTTTGTGTTCCTGCCTTGTTTTAGGGGCTATAAATACCAAGATGAATAAGACTGAACTTTAAAATTACACTGTTGTCGTAACCCAACACTGCCATCAAGTTGATTTTCACTCATGGCAACCCCACGTGTTACAGAACAGAGCTGCTCAATAGCATTTTCTTCATTAGAATCTTAGCAGGATCAGATCATCAGGCCTTTCTTGTGTGGTACCTCTGGGTGGATTCAAACCACCAACCTTTCAGTTAGTAGTCAAGCAAAAATTTAAAAAAAAATAAAAAGTAAAAAAAAAAAAAGCAACATATGTGTATACATGTCTACTTATTCATTATTACTAACCACATCCCCAACTTTCATCTCTTCTATGTACTCCATTAAAAAATCTATGACAGATATAGTCCCGCAATGATGAATATAAAAATTATTTAAGAAATATTAAAAAAAGAAAGTCCTAGTTCTGCACTAAATTCTTACCAGAATTTTACTTTTACCAAAATTAGTCTTGACTCTTTGTTGATTACTTTGGGATTAATGTCCAAATGGGTTTTGTGGTTTTAGTTAAAGAAATATTAATAGTAGTTAATGTTGTGTCGCTGAAATTTAATTTGTCTTCTCTGGATTCTGCTTGCATAATGCTATCTTTTGTTCTAATTGATTCATAAAAATCATTAAACAAGAGAATAAAAGCAATTTGTAGTCAGTTTCTGGGAGAGTGCAGTGTGTATGTTTTATGGCTCAAATAACAGATGTTATTTTGGAGAGGCTAAGCAGTACTATAACTTCACCGGGAATCAGCATGGTGATTCACATCATAGCCCTCCCCTGTTACCTCCTGATAGCTGTGCAGTGAACTCCTGCCCCTTTGCCGAAACACAGGAAAAGCAAACCTCAATAGTTGTACTTCTCTGTGGGGCTCTATTCAGTTCTGGCAAAGAAACCAAGAGAAGCCCTATCAAAATCTTGTGACCTTAGAACACTTAGAATACAACTTTGGTCATCTTTCCATTTCTAGAAATCTGATACTCATTCAGATAAATGTAATTTTGAAAACACAAATTCTCTCACCCAAGAAAATTCTAATTTAATCTTACAGCTTTTAGCACTATAGCTGTTATTAGGAAGTTACTTGTCTAAATCTTGGGGCAGTGATTGGAATACACATCCATACCACAGAGTTTGGGAGAATTTATTCATTAAAGAAAATAAACCTTTAGCCATCAGCTATTTCAGTTGTTAAATCCTGAATCTCAGAATTATTATCTATTATTTTGCCTCCCCTACCAATTTTTTTATGAAAATGTTTCTCAGTTAAAACTCACACCAACTATAAAGCATATGGAAGGGTCAACAGGATAGAAACCTAACAGGAAAATAGTTCAGTGGTTGTAACAAGGAGAGAGAGCCAAGAAAAAAGATTTTTAGAAGGATAAGTGATGCAGTGTGAAAAATTATGACCCCAGAGGGGCAGATGGAATAAAACAAGGGAGCTCAGAGAAAGGAGGAGTTCCTCAGACCAACACCATCCTACTAGTCACTTGCCTTGGGGCAAAGTAAGAAATATATTCCATTTTTTAAGCCAAAGGACTTACATCTTTCCTGAGGGAATGTGCTACACAGCTAATGGATAGGGTTGGAAAGAAGCATATGGAGAGATTATGTAGGTCTAAATCCTCATAGAGAACGGAAAAGAATTTCCAAGTTTGACTCCACATACTTTGAAGTGGGTAAACTGAAAAATAAACAAATGGATTTGAGTTTTAGCCACACAGCTCCTTCCCAGGTCCATATCTGAGGCTGCCTCCCCACAAACAACGTACAGTCACAAAGGACCCAAACATATACATAGACACACACTTAAAAAATAAAAGCAACAAGAAGATGTAACCCTGAATTTCTCTCCTTTTAACATTAATTTTAAGAACTTTAGCTTCATTGTTTTCCTAATTATCAGACTGATTTGTAATTGGAACATTCTAGTAATACTTAGAGAACTTGAGAAATTGCTCTCACTTTAAGAGGACATAGAAAGATGCTAGACATCCTGTATGAAATCCTTCACATAGACAGTTCAAACATGACCTTATCTCTATCACTCATGACTATTTGTTTCTCATTTGTGATGATTGAACTTAAAAGCCATTCTTTTAAGTTGAGCTAAGAAGATAGGAATGGATAAGGATATAAAACTAAACTCACTGCCATCGTCAATTTCAACTCATAGTGACCCTCCCCTTGGGTTTCCAAGGCA
>NW_006921590.1:8785025-8786488 GCF_000298275.1 Orycteropus afer afer | reverse complement strand
GACCAACTCAACGGCAGTGAGTGTGGAGGTTTTTTATTTGTACGTACAAATTATTGTTAGATGTAGATTGAATTAATCAGTTTAACGACAATATAATTGTGACTATACTATAATGTAAGGAGCACTGGTGGTGCTGTGGTTAAGGCACTGGGCTGTTAACCAAAAGATTAGCGGTTTGAACTCACCAGCCCATCCAAGGGAGAAAGACGAGGCACTCTGCTTCCATAAAGATTTACAGCCATGGGAACGCTATAGGGGTCAATATGAGTCAGAAATGACTTGAGGGAGTGTTTTGTTGTTGTTGTTTTTGTGTTTTGAGTTTTTTTGGTACTATAATGTGACTATGCTACAATGTATCCATTCCCCTATTGATATCTATTTAAATTGTTTAAATTGTTGTGATATTATAATTCTACAGTGCATTTCTTTGTACTTAACTCTTGTACATACATATTATTGAAGTAATAGTCACAAAAATTGATGAGTGCCAGTCATCAGAGTGTGGTGCTGACCAGTAGGGGTGAATACCAGCCACCAACAATTGGCACAGCTGTATCAGAGTGTCCCAGCTGAATAGTAGGCTTTGTGTGTTCTCAGCTCAATCCTTGGAAGTAGGAATTGTTGGCTCATAAGGAAATATTTGTACTCTATTAGAATTTGCTCATCAATATTGTTGTATTAATGTTCACTCCCACCAGCAATGCGTTAGAGTCCTTATATCCTCGCCAATACTTGATAGCAAAGCAGTGTTGTTATCTCTATGGTTTTCACTGGCTTATTTTTCAGAAGTAAATTACCAGGCCTTTCTTCTTACTCTTAGTCTGTAAGCTCTGATGTAGCCTGCCAACCATAAGTGACTGTGCTGGTATTTGAAATACAGGGGGTACAGCTTCCAGTCTCATAACAGTATGAGCACATAGATCTATTCTGGCCCACCATATTCTTTCCCATTGGGTTTATTGGTCTAGCTCTGTACCAGTACTGTGGTGTTGTTGTTATGTGCCGTCAAGTCCGACCCACTCATAGCGATCCATCCTTGGGTGTCTGAGGCAGTATCACTACTGAAGTAGATTGCCCAACCTTCCTTCTAAGGAGTGGCTGGTGGGTTTGAACCGCCAGCCTTCTGGTTAGCAGTCAAGTGCCTTAGGCACTATGCTCCCCTACCAGTACTGTGGTATAGTATACTTTTATATTCCATCTTGCTCTTGGGTTACTTTAGTTTAGCCTCCTTGTTCTTTTTCTCCAAATTTCCTTACTTATTCTTGACCTTTCTCTTTATGAATTTCAAATTAATTTGACAAGTATCCAAGAAATCCATGATGGACTTTTGATTTGGAACTTCTTTCAATTGTTGACTAATTTGAGACAAATTGAATTCTACCCATAAACATAGCATATTTCCCCATTTATTTAGAATTTTTAAGTGTCCTTAACCAAAGTCTTATAATTTGTTGTATAAAGGT
>NW_006921590.1:8756249-8784170 GCF_000298275.1 Orycteropus afer afer | reverse complement strand
TTGACACATTTAACCACCACAAATATTAATCTTCAGCACCCTTGTAATTCTCTTAATTTTAAGGAAACTTTTCTGATACGTCACCATTAAGTATGGTTTGTATGTATGTACTATACATTTAGGTAATTTTGTATTAGTATGATAAAAATTTTAAAAGTGTATAGATAATAAATTGTGTCAAGATGCATTTTTTTCATCTACTAGGTAAAATGAAGCTTTTCTTTCCTCCTTTAATATCTTGTAATGTGGTCTCTTACACTCCCTGCTCAGCCATCCCTCCCTCACCCTGCTCAGGCTTCACCACTCTGTGTCATATTATCCTCATCCCTGGATGCCTCCCTTGGCTGTCATTCCTTTTTGAGTTTGCTCTGTATGAATACCCTAGGATGACACTATTACTAGCCCACTCTTCTGGGGTGCATGTCTACCTTCTGCTGCTCTGTGTTAAGCTTTTATTATTCAGAAGCATGAGGGGAAGAGGTAGTAATAGATTTTTAAATTGTAAACCATGCTGGCATTTTGGGCTAGACATTGGAATTGATTGTTTGTAATATTTAGGATGTTTATAAATAAGATTGATATGTATTTTTTCCGTTCTTGCTCACCCCTCACCAGACTTTGATAACAAGTTGATTACAGAATCTTCAAGTGAGTTGTGGAGATTTTCTTTTCATTCTATCCTCTTAAACAGCTTACATAATATAAGGGTTATCTACTAAGTAATAGATGCATACTAAGTGTTATTCTGGTACTCTTGACTCTTAAATGCAATAAAATCTCTTTGAGATTTTTTGTTTCGTTAGTGGCAGAGAAAACTATTGATCTCTGTGATGGATATAGATCTATTTGAGCTTTCTACTTTCTTTGGAGTCAATTTTTGGTAATTTTTTAGGAAGTTTCATCTCTGTTTTCAAATACTGTTGTTGTTATGTGCTGTCAAGCCAGACCTGACTCTTAGCGACCCCTCCTTGGGTTTCTGAGGTGGTATCACTACAGAAGTAGATTGCCTAACCTTCCTTCTGAGGAGTGCCTGGTGGGTTTGAACCGCCAGCCTTCTGGTTAGCAGTCAAGTGCCTTAGGTACTACTCTACTGCTTAATGATTTTTGAAGTTCTCTGTTATAGCCATAATTATAGTTCCTTTCTATTCCCAGTTATCTTTATTGGAATATTTCCTTTTTATTCATTAATTTAGTCCAAGTTCTATTTCCTTGGATTTTTTTCAAGAATGACTTTTGGGGGTTATCCTCATCTTGTAATTTTCAAAAAGTTGATTAAAATCTGCTTATGTCTTACTCTCATCTACTTTCTTTGGATTTATTCTGTAATTTTTTCCCTCAGAATTCTTGAGTTGAAAAATAATCTTACTGATTTTCTTTGTTGCTTATTTCTATTACATATATCTAAAGACACAAATTTGCTTCAGAATAGCTCACAAATTATGGCATGTAATATTTTCATTGTTTTTCAAGTCTTAATTATTTTGAAATTTCTTGTATGATGTATTATTTGCTTCATAAACTTCAACTGTATTTTAACATGCTTAAGTATTGGGGGTGGTTGCTCTCTCTCTCTCTCTCTCTCTCTTTTTTTTTTTTTTTCTTTTTTTGCTATTTCTAATAGCCCTGCATTTTTAACTTAAATGAATTGATAAATTTATTGGACCATTTACTGTTAATAATGAATATTTGCTGAAGTTACTTTGCAGCCTCTTCAGCATGCATTTGAAAAATCTTCTGTGTATACATGCAAAATATAAGTTTTCTGATTATTAGTTACAACATTCTGCATGTACACATGATCTCCAACTTTTTAATTGTTATTAAAATCTTTCTTAGTCTCACTTTGAGTCTATTGATAAATGTTTAGAAGCTTTACATTATTTTAATCCCACTGGTGAATTATTCCTTTTATTGTTATGTAATCATTTACTGTATCTTTAATAATATTTCTAATCCCCTATTATATTTTGTCCAATGTCAGTATAGTTATCTAAGCACTCATTTGGTTTACATTGGCCTTTTAATTTGAGAGCTTTTACATTCTTTAAAAATATGCATATTTTTCCTTAGTTACTTGTTCCTTCAATATGATTTTCATTCTTCATGTTAGTCTTTCAAGAATTATAAACATAGTAAAGGCTCTCAGATATTGCTTTAGCTCATCAGGTGCTAATTCTCCTTTGGCTGCCCTCAGCTGACTCTCTCTCTCACTCTCTCTGTCTCATGGTGGTTCATTTCCTTTTGATTTGGAATTTTTGTTTCTTCTTGCTGTTCTTTGCACCCTGGGGCCCTAGACATATGAATTATCAAAGCTTTAGACTCATTTTGTTAACGTGGATCTTAAACCACTAAGTTCAAGCCTGAGTGCACGTGGCACGGTATGGTGTTTATATGTTTCATGGAACACTTCTTTGTTGTCACTGGAATCCTGACTGAAAGGAAGCTTTCTTGCTTCTCTAAGAAGCTGGAGTTTTTGTAGTATACATTTTTGTGCTTGAGACAGCTGTTTGAAGGTCCAGGCTTTCTGAAAGCACATGTCTGAATGGGCCTGAGACCACATGTTCTGTCCTTGTCTTTTACCCTATGGGGGTATGTTTAGTTTAATACCCATTGTTTGTACAGTCTGCTGGAGATTACCACTCTTGATTTACATTAATCTTTATTTCTGTCTACTGTGGGTTTCCCTTTTATCCTTCTTCAAAGCTCAACTAGGTAGTTCAATTATTTTGTTATTTTATAGCTATAACTTATGAATATATAAATGAGAGGGGAAATGTTGGCATAATACATCATGTTTCTTGAATTTTTGTACCATTTCCTAACACTATTTCAAAAAATATGCAGATGTTTCTAAAACTCTGATTAGTATTCCTTTCATACTATAATTTTGAAAAGCAATACATGTATGCATGTATTTTGTGCTGGATACCCTGGTAGGAAATTCCACATGTCTGATTCTATTGTATTATAGAGGTCACATTTGAAGTCTTATCCTTACTCTGGGAGGGAGAAAACTTGGATTCAAAGAGGCTATGCAACTTATGCAAAAACCCAGAACCATAACTGGCCCAGCTGGAATGGAATCTTTGGCAGAATCAAGTCAGCTGTGCACTTACCTGTGTGACACTGACTCCTCTGGATCTTCCTTTTCTGTTACAATGATAAGCAGATTCTAATTTCATTTAGAATAACATAATATGTTAACAGATATAACTATATACTTATTTTCTAACTGTTCATCTCATGATGCCAAGTTAGACATGTATTATTTTGTAATGCATAGCATGTTGGGAGCCATGTTATAAAAACTTACCATATGTAGTAGGCATAAATGTCTCCACCAACCTTTCTGCCCTGTAATTTTGTTTAAAGGTGATCCATTCCCCTGAGACATGGGACTGCCACTGTTTGTGATAAGTTAGGGGAGGATGCCTCAAATTACCTTTGCATGAAGCCAAGGCAGCTTCTCACATTCCATGGGCATTGTGCCGTTGAGTCATTCGATTCTTAGCGACCCCTCCTTGGGTTTCTGAGGTGGTATCACTATGTAAGTAGATTGCCCAATCTTCCTTCCAAGGAGCAGCTGGTGGGTTTGAACCACCAGCCTTTTAGTTAGCAGTCAAATGGCTTAGGTACTACACCACCCAAATTCCTATTATGCTATAAGACAAGTTTATTTAAAGAAATGAAGCCTGCACATGCATTTTTTAAAAATGTTTTTAGTGTGGTAAAACATAAGTAACATAAAATTTGGCATTTTAACCATTATTTAGTGAACCTTTAATGGCATTAATTATATGTAAAGCATTGTGCAAGCATCACCAGTGTCTATTTCCAAAATTATTCATAAACCCAAGGAAAAATTCTACTCATTGAGCAATAACTCCCCATCCTCCCAGTCCCTCGCATCCTCTCTTCTACTTTCTATCTCTATGATTTTGCCTATTCTAAGTATTTCATATAAATAGAATAGAATAATAGAATATTTATCATTTTGTTATCTGACTTATTTCACTCAGCTTAGTGTTTTCAAGAGTCACCCATGCTGTAGCATGTATCAGGACTTCATTCTTTGATATGGTTGAATAATATGTCAGTGTATATATATACCACCAGACACATACTTTTGCATGTGTCTGCTTAAACTTAATTCAGGTCAATAGTTGATGACATCAAAGGTCAGCAACAGGCAGAGAGAGAAGAGGCAGGAGTGTTTCTTAAGCTTTAGTGTTGAAATTTAGGACCAACATGAAGATGGCAAAATGAGGATGCTATCACTGAGGACTCTGGGCTGTAGGTGTGAGCCATACAGCTTATGTTTTGCTTTCGAGTCAGTTCCAACTCATGGCAACCTCGTGGATGTCAGAGTGGAACTATATTCCATAAGGTTTTCAATGGCTGATATTTCAGTAGTAGGTCACCAGTACTTTCTGAGGTGCCTGTTGGTGGACTCATAGGACTTCCTTAACTCCTGTAGCCAAGATTTCCAAGTGAGCAGAGGGGCTTCAGTTGTGGTACTATGCTGCTCTCACTTTATATCTTGGCTTTGTTGAGTGATCTCCTTTCAGGAGCATTCTTGCTACATGTAGCTAGCAAAGATGGCCATTGAGAGCTCCAGGATTGTTAAGTTTTCACAGCCTTTGATTCAAAGAGAGAGAAAGGGGGGCACCCTTTTTCCCTCCAGCAGCCATATTAATCCAAGAAAATATTTTGCCTAATTCTGCTTAGGTGGTGATCTCTCCTGAGATATGTGACTAGGGGGAAGGAAAAACCTGGCTAGTGGGGGTCGCATGTCCAGTTCTGTGGTAATGGAGGTCAAGTTTCAATCACTAGAATGGGACTCAGGTGATTTCTTAAGGAAATAATAAAATATTATGTTTCCAGGAGAGAGAGAATGCTGACAGTCTAAACAACAGATGCCCATTACAAAATTTTGATTTACATATTGATGTAATGATTTAGAGAGCCTTGTAATTTTAGAAACTTAAGGCATACATGCTTTACTTATTTCTAGAATACAGATTTAAGGCTATCCCAACACAAAGTAATATAACTACTTTTTAGACCCTGTAAAAACAGAAAAAAGATCTAAAAATACCTTGTTCACTACCAAGATACTTTTATATGACCAGTTAGTTAGATGCCACAGTCATTTGGTTCATTTATCTTATAGGTAAATGTAGAGCAAAATCTGATTTTTATTTTTTTGCATATTTTTAAAAATCTGACCCCCCATAGAAGTCTAAAGTTCTCCTTTGACCTCCAAGATTTATATTTTGATAAAAATTACACCTGAGTTTTCTTTTTCTAAAGTTTTGTTTTTAACTGGTGAGTATAACTTATTCTATATGCTTGGTAAGAAAAATCAGTTAAGCATATATGTGTGTTGCAAATTGCACACAGATTGTTATCATATACAGGCAAACCACAGAGCTACTGTGTTTGGTTTCCAGACCACTGCTATAATGCAAATGTCACACTAAGGTGAGTCCCATGGATTTTTTGGTTTCCTAATACATATAAATTATGTTTATACTATACTGTAATAGATTAAGTATGAAATAGCATTATGTAAAAGTTTGAAATACTGTGAGAAGTGACACAGAGGCACTAAGTGGGCACATGCTGTTAGAAAAATGGTACCTATAGACTTGTTCGATGCAGAGCTGCCACAACTCTTCAATTTGTTTGGAGGCAAAAAAAAAAAAAAAAAACTACCATATCGGTGGAGTGCAGCAAAACAACTATGCCCGTGTGCACTTAAATGTTTCTCTTTTTTAATGCATCCCCAGAAGCATGAGCTTCTAAGAAAAGAAGAAAACATAATTTTACTTTAAAAGTACTTCAGCAATAATTCTACTCTTACAAATTCTGGAATTCACCCTAACTTACAAAAGGATAAAAATGCTGTAGAATTTATATGTATTTATTTGTTCATTGGAAGAGTTTAGAAAGTTTGTGATTGTCTAGCTGGGGGAGATTGTCCCCGTTAAGTAATTTTCGCATCACAGTTGATACTAGAACAGAACTACACTTGATAATGAAATGAGCAGAATTTGGGAGAGAAGCCTCACTAAGTCCTCATGGACTTAAGCCACTGAAAAATGAGTATTTGCAAACAGTGTCTAAGTTCTTAGTAACCATGCTATTTAATGGTTTGTTTAATATTGAGAAATTTGTGAGACTGAAGAAGGGTGAATAAGGGGCAAATTTATCATGTTAAGTAGACAAAAGAGATTTTCTACTAACACTAAAATTAAATGAAGGCAAGTCTTAACATGTTTTTAAACAAATTACGTAACACAAAAGCAGCTGTGACTTTTATTTTTAAAGAAAAACAGTTGACAAGTGTTCGAAATTTTTTTTAATGGCCCTACTTCAAAATCATCAAAACATTCCATCTCAATTTCTAATTTGTTCAAAGGAACAAATGACTTTTCATTTGATAAGAGGTTTTGATATGTCCCCAAACCACTCAGTAGAATAACAATGTGGTTATTTTTGCTTTTATTCCTCTCAACTTTTCCCTGTCCCTCCGGGGGTGGGGGGAGGAGGTGGAAGGGTGGAAAGGAGGTAGAAGAGATCTATTTTACACATTGATGTTGGCAAGTGCCTTAGTGATTGACTATAGATTCCCTCCTCCTCTGAGTTAAGCAGAAAGATGAACTGTTATCCACGTAGCTACACATGTTTGTTGTCACACCAACGTTCTCCTGATGAGAAAAGACATCAACTCAAAATAGTGTGTCTGACTTGAGAAACAATGATAAATATTGTTTCACCTCATCTCTGCTAAATGCAACTGATTTGGATAAGTTTGTTCTGTCTCAAAATGTCCCTATACCTAGAGTTTCCATTTTGATACTGGAAATGTATTCACTGGATCGTGTCACTACCATACATGGAATTCATGGTAATGTGGATTTAGGGAGGCAAGTTTGCTTAGAGGACCAGGGGCTTCTCAAGTTGAAAAGACAATCTGCTTCGTGTATAATAGCATTCACTCAACATTTATGAGGTGCGCATTCTGTGACAGCTTTTGTTCCAGCAACTGAAGACACTGAAGAGAAAGCATCTTTCGCGCTTTCTGCAGGCCTCCTATCTGCTTTGGAAGACAGAACAGTTAATTTATAACTTACTGTGAAACATAAAACCTTGCAGACATTGTGTCCCCAGTGCTTGGAGTAGTACCTGGCACAAAGGAGGTGTACCTTAAGGAACAGATAGATTGACTAATCATGCAACCATGCTTTAGGCATTGTCTAGACCACAACACTTTGTAGAGTTTAATTCACTTAATCTAGAATGCCCCCAAGTTTTCCATTTTTATATTAAAAATCAACTTTTTTTAAAAAAGATTCTAAAGCTTTTAATTTAAAAAGTATGAAGAAGCAAAAATCACTTAATATTCTGGCATTTTTTTTTTTACCATTTTTTTTCCTATACTACATATGTGTTTGTATAAGTAAATATGTACTTGTATGCATCTGTATATATCTATACATATTCATACAGAGATGAGTATATACATACACACACATATATCCCCAGATATACATTTATGTGTACATATGCATAAAAGTTGTATTTTGCCTTTTTGTTTTGTATCCTGACTTCATAATTTACCAACTTATCACTGGTATCACAGCATAATATTTTCAAGGTTCATCCATGTTGTAGCATGTATCAGGACTTCATTGCTAGTTAATGCCTCAGTTTCACCAGCTATAATAAAACCAAAACCAAACTCACTACTGTCAAGTAGATTTGACTCTTAGCAACCCTCCTTGGGTTTCCAAGGCAGTATCTCTATGGTAGCATAGTGCCTAAGGCACTTGACTGCTAACCAGAAGGCTGGCGGTTCAAACCCACCAGCCACTCCTCGGAAGGAAGGTTGGGCAATCCTACTTCCGTAGTGATACTGCCTCGGAAACCCAAGGAGGGGTCGCTATGAGTCGGGGCTGACTCGACGGCAAATAACAACAAACAACAACATCTCTATAGTAGTAGATTGCCCAATCTTCCTTCCAAGGAGTGGCTGGTGGGTTTGACCTGCCAACCTTCCGGTTAGCAGTTAAGTTCTTTAGGCACTACACCATCAGAGCTCCACATATTATTATAGCACCTGTCGAGATCAATTGGTTAATGCAATATGTATGTGCTCTGATTATACTTATGAGCTCTTTACAGAAGTAAAAGATCCTTGAAAACATAAACATATGCTCAGTATAATATTCTCTGAATAGATGTAATATAATTTAACTATTGCTCAATTGTTGGATATCTAATCATTCCTGATTTTTCTTTATTATATACACTGCTGTGATCCTTGATCTCACTCCTCATAGCCTATGCTTAGCTTTGCTCTTTCTTTTAGAAGTCTGTTGAGTTGTTCTTCTAAGAATAAACAACCATGCTTAAAAAAATAAAATGATGGTCAAAAGAAATTTATTAAGAATAATTACAGACTGCCTCAGTGGAAAGAAAAGCAGAGCAGACATCAAGAGCAGTCAGAACAACTTGGGATGGAAGGCACAGCATGGCAGAGTAGACCTAAGACCAAATACAGATTATTAATGTAGCACTAAAATTACCAAATGAGATGATCTAACTTCTTTTCTCTGCTTTTGTTATGTGATACTTTTCTCAGTTTTTTAGGTGATTCATATATTACAACAGAAATGCCAGCTGAATTTTTTTAACTGATTTTGTTGTGAGTGTGTATGTATAAACAAAAACTTGCAGTTTCAACGTTTTTTGCATATAAAATTCAGTGATAAAAATTAGATTCATCATGTTTGCAACTATCACCACTGTGTGTGTCCAAGTTTTTCCATCATCTTTCATAGAAGTTCAGTGCCCCCCAGACAATGACTCCATTTTTCCTCTTCCTTCTTACCCCTAGCAACCACTAATATATTTTGGTCTCTATTCATTTGCTTATTTTAATTATATACGTGAGATCATATAATATTTATCTCTTAATGATTGATTTATTCCCTTCAGCATAATATTTTCAAGGTTCATCCATGTTGTAGCATGTATCAGGACTTCATTTCTCTTCATGGATGAGTAATAATTCATTGTATGTATGTACCACATTTTGTTTATCAGTTTTTCTTTTGATGGGCTTTCAGGTTGTTTCCACCTTTTGGCTGTAATAAATAGTGCTGCTAAGTGGAACATTGGTGTACATGTATCGGTTTGTATTTCAGCTTGCAGTTCTTTTGGGTATATGTCTAGGAGTGGATTTATGGATTGTGTGGTAATTCTACATTGAACATTCTGAGAAGCCGCCAATTGTTTTCTATAGAGACTGTACCAGCAGACGTGGATAAGCGTTCTAATTTGTCTACATGCTTGCCAACATCTTTTGTTTTCTGTTGCTTAAAATCATGACCATTTTTGTGAGGGTGAAGTGATATCTCCATGTGGTTTTTAATTACATTTCTTTAATGGTGAATTTAATTGAACATCTTCTTATATGCTTTTTGCAATTTGTGTTTCATCTTTGTTGAAATGTCCAAGTCTTTGCCCATTTTGAAAATTGGGTTGTTTTATCTTTTTTGTTGTTGTAGGAGTTCTTTATATGTTCTGGGTATAAACTCTTATAAAATACATTGTTTCCCTCGATTGTTCCCCATTTTGTAGGTTGTCTCTTCACTTTCTTGATAAAATTCTTTGATGGAAAAAAGTTTGTAATTTTTTTCCCCCAGTGCCATGGAGTTGATTCAGACTCCTGGTGATTCTCATTGGGTTTCCAAAGCTGTAAATCTTTAGGGAAGTAGATGGAGCAGCTGGTGGGTTTGAACCATTTACCTTCTGGTTGGCAGCTGAATGTCTTACCCCCTAAGTGACCACAGCTCTTTGGGGAGTGGAGAGAGGGTACTAAATACACTGAAAGAGAAATCATTTCAAGTTCCAGGGCAGAGAAGGAAAAAGAGGAACCATCCTGAGGAAGAAAGGCTGAAATAAATTAATTCAGTAAAACTGCATGGTTGTGAGACTAAGGAGGCTGACCCATTCATTCGAGGTTGTTTGCATGGCTGCAGTGTAAATTCCGCTGTTATCTTTCCCTCAAATCTTTACTAAAGGCTCTTAAACTCATGAATGTTTTATGTGACCAGGACTTTTTTTTTTTTTTTTTAATTGTGCTTTAGGTGTAAGTTTACAGAGCAGAGTTTGTTTTACATTCAACATTTCGCGTACATTTAGTGTCACTCCTCATTTACCATCCCCAACCCTAACGCAGTCTCCTCCCTTCCCTGCCCAGTGACACCCTCTCCTCCACACCCCATGCCCCTCATAATTATGCACTCCTGTGTGTCCTGCATTGCCTCTCTGGTGCCCTGTGGTCAATTGTTCCAAGGGATGCATTTCCATAGAATATGTGGGTGCATCACCCTGGGTTGAGTGGTCTGCATGTACATCTTGTTTACTATTGGGCTGAGAGCTAGCCCCTGGGAGTGAGTTTTATTCTAGGCCCACAATGTATCCCAGGGCCATAGTATTGGGGGTCTCACCAGATGCCAGTCAACCAGTAATTCTGGTAAGTATTGTGTTTTTGGATTTTGTTCCACATTTTTCCTCCTAGTCTATCCAGGATCTCCAGATTTGATCCTTTCCTGAGTGGTTGGCATTGGTAGTCAGGCACCATCTAGTTCTTCTGGTCTCAAGGGCCATTGTGTCTTAGGGCTGATTGCTTCCAAATCTGCTTGGTTTTTGTACTCTTCTTCATTTTCCTACAATAGGAGACCATTAGCTGCATCTTAGATGGCTGTTTGAAAGCTTTTAAGACCCCAGTCACTACTCAACAAGGTAGGATGAAGAACATGTATTTTGTTGTCCTAATTGAGTCTGGTGTCCCCCAGTACTATGGCCCTGAGTTGGTAGATCTGTTGGATCTCTCTCCCACACTGTCTGGCTGTCTATGAGGGACTACTCTATGCCTGTCTTCTGTTGTTTTTGTAAGGATTGAGGGTATTTGTGTCACTGGTATCTGTGCAAGATTAGCCTCCCTGAGTCTATCCTTGGTCTGGAGAATACTCCTGGTCACTGACCCCCATCAGATCTTCTCAAATGTTTATGTGTTTATCTGGAGCCTGGTGTTTGGTGTTAATGGTAATGCAGTATTGTGGCTATACTGGTTGGTATTAGCGTCTGTCATCTATATCTTATGTGCATAATTTGGTGTCCTCCCTTTTCCTAATGTTATCATGGGGGTCCCAGACTCTTTGTATACCATCCCTCCCCTTACTCACATCAGCATGTTGCCCCCAACTAGCCTGAAATTAATCAAGTTTGTATTTTGATTATGTCCCATTTCTTTTTTTTGTTGTTTTGTTTTTCCTCATTCTTTTGGTGTAACATCTAAGAATCCACAACTACCAGTGACATTGATATTTCCAACATTTATTTGGCACCTTTTATATTGGGCAGTCATAGAAGCAGAAAATGAAGATGAAGACCAAGACCTTGCCTTCAAGGAACTCAAAATTACTTAGAGTGAAAATATGATACATGCCTGAATAAGGGTACTTACTAAACAAACTTTTAAGGAACTAGAGAATAGGGGTCAATCCACTCTTTGCCTGGGGGAGATGTGGAAGGATACACAGATTTTAAAAAGAAAACAAAGTTATTGAATATTTATTTCCATTCTGATGGGTGGAATATATATTTCTGGGATCCAAATAGTTTGTAGAGTGATATGTTATAGGTTGGCCTCATTGGAGCAAGGAAATTGTTCATGACAACATAGAATGGGCTTTATTGTGCTAGCAAACATATCTCAAATCTCAGTGGCTGCACCCAGAAAAAGTTTACTTCTTTCTCACACAAAGTCCAATACATCTTTTTGCGTGTGGAGTTTCAGGGATCCAAGCTTTCTTCTTCTTATGATGCCACCATTTCAGCGTGTTGCAACAACAAGGGAAGAGAGCATGAAGGCTGTATGACCACATTTCATTTGCTAGAACACAGCCATTTGGTCCAAACCCAGATCTAGGAAATAAATTTTTTCTAAAGTGTGTACAAGAAGAAAAAAATACAATGGGATTGAGTAAACCCATAACATTGTCACCCAGCTCCACAGTATCATATTCAGATAGTCATGAAGCTGTCTACCTTTTATTCCCAACTGTTAGCCTTTCCCAAATTTTGAGAAGTGATGACTGACAAAAATAGTAGTTTCATGGTTTTTGTTAGCTCTAAAAATCAAGTATCAAGTCATATTTTGTAGAATTTGTAAAACAAAATCTTAAAACCATTGTGGCACTTTGATAGAGCATTTTTGTATAGTTGGCTACTACTCAGCCAGTAGGAGCTCTGGTGGTATAGTGGGTAAGGCATTTGGCTGTTAATTAGAAGGTTGGCGGTTCGAACCCACCAGCTCTTCCACAGGAAGAAGATGAAGCAATCTACTTATATAAAGATTACAGCCTTGGAAACCCAATGGGAGCAGCTATGAGTCAAAATGAACTTAATGGCAGTGTGTTTTGTTTTGTTGCTTTAGCTCAGCCAATGAAAACTTCATTTTACTAATCATGCAGGACAAAATCTTGGAATTATCCTTGATCCTTTATTTTTCTTACGCATTACATCAAATCTATAAGCAAATTCTATTGTCCCAACTTCCATAATATGTTCAGCATCCAACCACATCTCACTTTCTCTACCTCTTCTACTGATGTAGTCCAGTTTACCAGGTCTCCTAGATAACTACCTAACGAGTCTCTTCCAACCTTAACTCCTTTCTTCTAACCGTGTTGTCCTGTTTCCACCCTTGCTTTTGTATTAGCTATCTCTTTGTATGTAACAAATTATGTCAACACTTAGTGCTCTAACACAATAAACATTTATCATCTTGCCATTTCTGTGGGTCAGGAATTCAGTAGCAACTTAGCTGATGGGCTTTTGCTTCAGGGTGTCTGATGAGATTGCAGTGAAGCTATCAGCCAGTGCTGATGGTTTTACTGAGCCTGGAGGATATAATTCCAAGGTGACTCACTTACATGGTTAGCAAGTTACTGCTAGCTATGGGCAGAAACTTTCTCACTACAGGAGCCTCTCTCAAGGGATACACAGAGAGCCCTCAGGGATACTTTCCCCAGAGGAAGGGATCCAAGAGAGAACAAATGGAAGAAGCCACAATACCTTTTATGAGCTAGCCTTGGAAGTCACTCAAGGTCACACAGGTCAGCCCCAGTTTAGTTGTAAAGGGATGAAATAAGGGTGTGGATACCCAGAGGTGAGAGGGAGAGAGTATCCTGGAGAAATCATTAGGGACCATTTTGAAGGCTGGTTACTACATCCTCTGTAGTCTATTCTCAGAAAAGCAGTCAGAGTAATCATTTTAATACCTAATTCAGATTTATTATTTCTCTGCTAAAACCTTTCCAATGGTTTTCATCTCACTCTGCATAAAAGTTAAAATTTTAGGACGCCCTATGTCATGTAGCCCATTACTAACTCCCTGTCCTCATCTCCTATGCTTTGCCTCTTTCTGGTATATTCCAACCACATTAGAGTCCTTGTTTCCAGAAGAAGCCAAGGGCAATCTCACCTCAGGGCATTTGCACTCACTATTCCCTTCATGTGAAATGATCTACCAGACATCCAAGGGATTCACTGACCCATTTTCTTTCAGTCTCTACCGAAATGTCTTATTATCAGAAAGGTCTTTCCTGACCACCTTGAGGGATAATCTCCTTCCAGGATATTCTCTCCTTTAATTTTGCTTCGTTTGTATATGTAACACTTGCAAACACTGATATTTTATATATTTTTTTGTTTTGTTCTATGTGGTTGCTATGAGTCGGAATCGACACACTGATGGTGGGTTTGGTTTTGTGAGGTGTCCTATGTTGCATAAGTCTTTGAAAGTTATATCCTTGGAGGTAAACTTGATGCTTTGTTTCTTTTTTTTAAACGTGATGACACAAATAATCATAAAAAAGAATTTGGTTACTTCTGTTTTAATGAAGACCTGTTGCCTTGGAAACACTATGAGAAAGTTGTACTTTGTCCTTATGCAGTGATAACACTGGGGTTGGTGTCACACAGTGCAGTAACTCATGGGGTCACCACCACCACCACCCTCAGATCAGAGATGGGGCCACCCTGTGAAATCCACTCAGGTGGGCAGAAGGGCCTGGACTGCCCAGTTCCTGTGCAGGGCCAAGTACCATGCTGCATAGCCCCATGCCCCACCATTTCCCATGGCTCCTCCCCTTAACCCTTTACCAAGATGGAGACCTTCCTCTCCACCCATTGGCAGATGCCACAGCCAATCTACCTGTACTCTGACTGGTTAGTGACTTGGGGGTGTGGTGGTAGTGTTGGTGGTTATAAGTTACTCCGGGTAACACCAATCTAGTGACAAGAGGAGGGGGTGATAAGTGACTGCACTGAGTAATGTGTGACACTAATCCTGTGACAGAAATGCCTTGGCCAACCCTCACCTATGCCATGACCCTGGGGTCATTTTGTTGTCATCCCCTTTGATAGTGTCAGGGGGTTAGTCTCTGCCAACCACTTGCACCCCCACTAGTGATACGTGTCACGGCCAGTCCGAATTGACTCCGTGGCAACTTGGTGTTGAAGTTTTATTGAGAAAAGCCTTAAAAATTAATCTCAGGCAATGACATGAAAAATAATAGGTTTTGAAGATGGATTTTTGTTCCATGCTGTTTCTGTAGTTATGACTACTGTTGCCTCAGAGGCAGATGTTACACCTTTGAGCCTTGATATTGAATGTTGATTTTTGAAGTACTGTCATTCCACTGTAGGGAGCTCTCATGGCATAGTGTCTAATGCATTTGACTGCTTACCAGAATGCTGGCGGTTCAAACCCATCAGCCACTCCTCAGAAGGAAGGTTGGACAATCTACTTCTGTAATGATATCGCCTCAGAAACCCAAGGAGGGGGGTCTCTATGAGTTGGAATGAACTGGATGGCAGTAAGCTTGTTTGTTTTTTACCATTCACTTTAAATTTACTAAATGTTAGTAGACAACTTTGTTCAACAGATCACATATTTTAAGATCATAGAATTCTTAAGTGGAAGAGGAAGGATATTGTTTACGTGTTTGTTCTCTGGTGTAATATTTAAGAATAATCCTATATAGTCCTTTGGATTTTGAATGTCTTCTGAATAACAATGAGTATAAATTTTGCAAAGAATCCTCAAGGGACTGTAACTTTCAACCCTAAGTTTGATTTATACTTCAAACTTTTAGCATCTGCCAAGCCCAATAGCTGAAACACAAAGCAATGATACTGCAGAAACTTGCAACAAAGCAAAAGGACATGGGCCTGAATTTTCTGCTTACTACATGAGTAATGCAAAGGAAATCGCAGCATTTGCCCTTTGATTATGCCCAAGTCAATGTGAGCCACTAGGAGAACCTAATAAATAAAGAACAGTATTCTGAATGAGGAAGTTAACGCTAGTTCCCAAAGCTGCAACACTAGTGTTTTTCTGAAGGCAGTAGCCTTAAATGTTGACTGGTAATACATATGATTCTCAAAAGTTAAAGTTTCTTTTTGGTTTAGAGTTCATAGATGCTTTATCTTCATTTCTAATTCTAACACTTAGTGTTCTTTGATGCTCTGCAATCTGTACTGTGCATTTTTTGATGGAAAGAACTCTAGACTTGGAGGTCAGATGACCATCCATAGTTTGATTCCATATCCTGCCATACACCTATGGGGTCACCTTGAGCAAATGACATAACCTTTCTGAGCGTCTATTTTCTACTTGATACCACGGTGGTCATTCTATGCCTAACTTACAAAGTTGTCATGTTGTTGTTGTGTGCTGTGGAGTTGGACCCAACTCATAGCAACCCCTCCTTGGGTTTCTGAGGCAGTATCACTACGGAAGTAGATTGCTCAACCTTCCTTCTGAAGAGTGGCTGGTGGGTTTGAACCGCCAGCCTTCTGGTTAGCAGTCAAGTGCCTTAAGCACTATGCTACCAGAGCTCATGGGTATATTAAAATAAGAAAATATGTGTAAGACCCATATTATAATGGTATATAAAATGCTGTATGTTCTAATGGTAATTGCATCTCTAAACCTCTCATATAGATGCTTGCATTTGTAGCTCTTACAATAATCTACTGTTGTTATTATTAGGTGTTGTTGAGTCCACTTTCAATTTATAGTGACCCCATGTGAGAAGGGGAGAACTCTGGTGGCATAGTGCCTAAGGATTTGACTACTAACCAGAAGACTGGGAGTTCAAACCCACCAGCCACTCCTTGGAAGGAAGACTGGGCAATCTACTTTCTTAGAGATACTGCTCAGAAACCCAAGGAGGGGTCGCTGTGAGTTGAATCAACTCAAAGGCAGTGAGTTTGGTTTGTTTTTTTTTTTTTTTTGGTTTGATGTGGCAGGGTAGGACTTCACCATAGGGTTTCCTAGGCTATAATCTTCATGGGAGCAGAATGCCAGGTCTTTGTCCCACAGAGCTTCTGGGTGAGTCCGAACTTACAACCTTTTGATTAACACCCGAGTGTTGTTGTGTCATCAGGGCTGTAAACTCATTGCCATTGAGTCATCTCTACTCATAGCGACCCCCTCTCTATGGAAGTAGATTGCCTAATCTTCCTTCTGAGGAGTGGCTAGTGGGTTTGTACTGCCAGCCTTGTGATTAGCAGTCAAATGCCTTAGGCACTATGCCATCAGAGCTCCCATCAGGGCTCCTAGATGATCTATATACAGATACATATGCCTGCAGGCTGAAATCTGGCTCAAAATGGGGTTTTGTTAGGACAGCTAAGTGCAAAATGCAACCATTGCCGTGGAGTCAGATCCAACTCATAGCGATCCTTCCTTGGGTTTCCGAGGTGGTATCACTATGGAAGTAGATTGCCCAGTCTTCCCTCTGAAGAGTGGCTGGTGCATTTGAACCTCCTGCCTTCTGGTTAGCAGTCAAATGCTTTAGGCACTATGTCACCAGAGCTCTCTAGGACAGCTAAGAGTTTATAAAAATGTGAGCTTGAATGCTTTTGGATAGCGCATGTACATCTCAGTAGTTTCCAAGAGACCCTATCACTCTCCATAATTTTTAATTTGTAGAAAGATGCTCATTTGTGCCTCCCCCAACCCCATCTATTTCCTCTGACTCAGAGAGCCACTACTCTGACTTGTTCACCACAGATTCATGTTGCTTGCTGTGCTGCAAGAGCTTGGCATCTCAAGTCCTTGCTGTTTTAGAATTCCAGTTTAATCTTGTAAGAATGATAAAAGCTCTGTTTATCCTCTCCCTCCTAGTAATCACTTCCTTCTCATCTTTTCAGCCTCTCCAAGGGCACTGGGGAGTCCTGGTGGTACAACAGTTAAGCAATCAGGTGGTCTCGTTTAAATCTGCCAGCAGGTACACCAGGAAAAAGACCTGGTGATCTGCTTCTGCAAAGATAACAACCTAGGAAACCCTGTGGAGAAATTTTATTTGTAACATGGGGTCATTATAAGTTGGAATTGACTCAGTGGCATCTCTCAACAACAACAAGGGCATGGCTGAAGGGCTTTAAAAGGCTTCAGGGGAAAATTGGTATATACTGTTGGACTTCAGGGAGCTCTGGTAGCATAGTGCCTAAGGCACTTGACTACTAACCATAAGGCTGGCAGTTCAAACCCACCAGTCACTCCTCAGAAGGAAGATGGGGCAATCTACTTCCATAGTGATACTGCCTCGGAAACCCAAGGAGGGGTCGCTATGAGTCGAGTCCAATGCGACACCACCTAACAACAACATTGGACTTCCTGCTTGGCCACTCAAGTTGTATTTCTCCAGGACCTTGAAACAGAAATTTATCATCATCATAATTATTACTATAATTTACCCCAGCTTTTCTAGAGCTGGTTGGCAAATAAGGGTTTGCTCTAAATTCATCCACTGTTTCCAGAAGTAGTGCTCCCTATCAGTTTAACACTGCCAGATTCACATTTATCACCAGCATGACCCTTAAGGAATTTTATATGGGCATCCACCCCCAAAGTTAATGTAAATAATGGTGAATATTTTGGTCATATGAACAATGCCCTCCCTCATTTGTACACTTCACAAATTCTTGTCACTTTCAGGTTGTCACTTACGTGGAACTGACACTAGGTAGTGATAATATTGTACCAAAGCCCTCAACGTAGCAAGTAGTGTCCTCTTCACTGGGTTTAATATCTCAAGATCTGATATGTCTAGGAATCTTGAATTTGCTTCAGAATTCCAAGCAATAAATTAAAATGTGTTTGCCAATCTCTTCTGTAGTGAGACCGCCTCAGAAACCCAAGGAGGGGTCACTATGAATCAGATCTGACTCGACAGCACATAAGAACAACAGCAACAACAACAACAAAGAAGAAGCAGTGTGACCTGCTAAGAAGTCCCTGGACTTCTTGGCACAACTAGTTGGACGCTTGAGTATATTGCTTGACTTTCTGGTATTTGATTACAAAATGTTATCTCTGAAACTCTATGACTATAAGACAGACTATCTGTGGTGGTGAGGAGTTGAAATGCTGACAAAAGTTATTTATCTGCTTGAATCCATCATTTTGTGACTTAGTTAATGGGGCAATCTTCCCTTTAAAACATTATATATTTCATTTTTTTCACATAGAAAATGTTCCAGTAATTAACAATATCCAAAATCCTACTTAAAGCAGTCATGACTTTAAGCCTCTCTTCTTTTACCCTTCAATCATGTTGTTGCTGTTATGTGCCATTGAGTCAGACCTGACTCATAGCGACCCCTCCTTGGGTTTCCGAGGCAGTATCACTACGGAAGTAGATTGCCCAACCTACCTTCAGAGGAGTGGCTGGTGGGTTTGAACCACCAACCTTCTGGTTAGCAGTCAAGTGCCTTAGGCACTACGCCACCAGAGCTCCTTCAATCATCTTAGCAAATAAAAATAGCTAATTGTTCAAGTTTTTACAGGTGTACAACGTACTGACGGCAATTATAATAACCATCTTTGTAACCTTACCTTTAATCAATGCCATCAATTTCCATCACTGTAATTCTCAAGGAGCTCTCCTGGCATAGTGCCTAAGGCATTTGACTCCTAAACAAAAGGTTGGTGGTTCAAACCCAACAGCCATTCTGTGGAAGGAAAACTAGGTAATCTACTTCCTTAAAGATTTACCTCCTCAGAAACCAAAAGGGGATTGCTATGAGTCAGAATCGACTCGATGGCAGTGAGTTTTTTGTTTTTGTTTTTGTTTTTGTTTTTAAACCTGAATCTCAGTACTCCATAGGCAGTAAATTCCCTTTCCCTGTCCTTCCTACCTCAGCAATCACTATTTAACTTTTGTCTCCATATATTTGCCTGTTCCTATTTTATTATATAAGTGAGGTCATACGATATTTGTCCTGTGATTGACTTATTTCTTTCAGCAAAATGTCTTGAAGCTGTAGCCATGTTGTAGCATGTATCAAGACTTCATTTATCTTATTGGCTGAGTCGTATTCCATTGTCTGTATGTACCAAGTTTTGTTTATCCGTTCATCTGTTGAAGGGCATTTAGGTTATTTTTACCTTTTAGCTACTATAACTAGTGCTGCAAATGCCCTGAGATAATCTTGAAACCAAAAATACCCCCTGAAGTCTTCTTCAAATCAAACAACAGTTTAGCTTAACTAGTAAAGAATGTCTGACTTAAGCATCATGCTCTTTAAAGATCTATTTATTATGGGATCAAAGTGACAACATCAGCTGGAAACATTAGATAGGAACCTTAGGGGGCAGCAAGTTTATGTTAATGGAGGAAACAATTCAGAAAAGGAGGTTGAGAACGGTTGCCCAACTAAAAGAGTGTAATCAGTTGCACTGAATTGTGGATGTGGAAACTGTAGAATTGGTATATGTTTTGCTGAGTATATTCTCAATAAAAATTAGTTTAAAAATGAGCTAATTGTTATCAGCAAAAACATTCAAATCCTATGAAATCCAATGCTCTAGTAAGCAACAATAATTTTGGAGAGTTTTTCTAAGCCCTTTGATTTCCTTAAGGATGTCGTTATGAGCTATCAAGTCAGTTAGAAACCCCGTATACAATGTAATGAAACAGTCTTGAGCCTAATGCCCAATTAAGGATTAGACCCTTGTGATTCATAGATTTTTCATTGGCTAATTTTTCAAAGTAGATTTCCAGGCCTTTCTTCCTAGTCCATCTTAGCTTGGAAGCTCTGCTGAAACCTGTTGAGAACCATAAAAACACTGAAGCCTCCACTGGTGGTGGTGCATGAAGTCCATTGGCTAGGATCAAACCTGGGTCTTCAGCAGGGAAGGGAAGAATTCTTCTATCTCTGCAGCACCAATGCCCTCTCCTTGTTGTTGTTGTTATGTGCCGTCGAGTCGGCCCCGACTCATAGCGACCCCTCCTTGGGTTTCCGAGGCAGTATCACTACGGAAGTAGGATTGCCCAACCTTCCTTCCGAGGAGTGGCTGGTGGGTTTAAACCGCCAGCCGTCTGGTTAGCAGGCAAGTGTCTTAGCCACTATGCTACCAGAGCTCCCTCCTTAGGAATTGCCAATTATTAGTTGCTGTTAGGTCACTTCCAACTTACAGTGACCTCAAGTGTTTCAGAGTAAAACCTATCTCCATAAAGTCTTCACACCTGTGACATTTTGGAAGCAGATCACCAGGCCTGTCTTCCGGAGTGCCTCTGGGTGGGTTGGAACAGCTACCCTTTCTAGCTATTAGCCCAGCACTTAACCATTTGTGCCACCCAGGGACTTCTTAGGAATATGAGTCTCTCCTTTGGCAGAGGGTGGGGGACCGAATGACATCGAGTCAATTCCAGCTCACAGAGACTTTATAAGACAATACAGAACTGCCCCACGGAGTTTCTAAGGCTGTAATCTTTACAGAAGCAGATTGCTGTATCTTTCTCCCACAGAGTAACTGGTAGGTTTGAACCTTTCAGTTACTAGCCAAGTGCTTTACTACTGTGCTACCTACCAGGACTCCTTTCATTGGCAAAAAGGAGCCCCTATTCACTTCCCTTGGCAACACACTAGAACTGCTTGGTGTTGTATAGCTTGAGTCCCCAAGAATCCCTGCCCCAGTCCCACCTCAGTTGACCTTTGTCACCAGATTTCTCGTGCTGGTTGCTGAGATTGTGATTTGGGATAAACCATGTTCCAGAAGGCTTAAAGGGATCTGGGAAATAAGCTTGCTTCCCTTGTGCTTTCTGAAAAGGGTCAGAGTGGAATGACTGGTGTCAGGGTTAGGGGAAGCAGTGGAAGGGGCGAGAAGCAGGAAGGAAGGGATAATTTAACTGAACCCAATTTGAACCGCTAAGCAGTTCAGTTCAAGGGTAGTGCTGACGTCAAAGCTGTTTCTTATTTTATAAAAGCCAGGCTGTCTCATTCAAGTAGACCCCGTTACCTTCAGCTCGTCCAAAATGCTGGGTCATGCCCTTTGATTTAATTGTTCTTTACCTAATTCAGGTTAAGGTTTTCCTCATTTAACTAGCCCCTTCCTTTCTCTAATAAGATAGAGTTCCAATATTTTTTATATTAAAGACCAAAGCATAGAAGAGCTAAAGAAATTCTTTAGCAATACATCTGGTTATTTTTATAATATTATTCCATCAATTCTGTATCTTAAATAAAAGCCCCTCGTCCATTGATTCCGTGCCTTCCTCAAACATAAACCAAAATTTCCTTTCTCTGCTCTCTTTAAATTAACACAAGTAATAAGAATAAAAAAAATTAAATGAGATATAAATAATTGCTATGACAGCGAGTGCTGTAACTTATGCACAAGAAAAAAACTGCATCTGTAATTATAATGTACAACGAACTTGATGAATATATTAGTCTTGAGAAATGTGGTGTTTGTCTTTGCATGTAGAATTTAATTGGATCATACAGAATGTTTCCACCAATACAAATGTATTCCTGCCACTATGTTTAGTACCTTTGTTTTAGGCAACAAATTATTTGTAGTGATTGAAATTCAACTAACGTTTGTTTGGACATCTCTGTCTGGTTCCACATGCATTATTCAATTTTCATGACATCCCTTTAATGTATATATACACATTCTGTTCTTCTTGAAGACCAAAGCAATATCCAGGAAGGTTGTGTGATTCCTCCAGTGTCACTGAGCTCTAGTAAGAAGTTGATCTGGAATTTGAAGCCACATGAATGGTGCTAATGTTCCATGTGCATTACACTGAAAATGCCCCTTTACGCAGGGATAGGATGTTAGCGACAGTGCTGTCAAGACAGAATGTGGCCTTTTATTTAACAAGTATTTATTGAGCACTTCAAGCCTGGATCTTTTAAGTTCTGGAGCCATAACAATAAACATTATCAAAGTCCCTAACTTCAAGAAGCTTATGTACAAGCAGGTTGGACAGGAGCTCAATGTGATCTAAGATCTCATCTATGCAAAAGTTTGGGTAACCATCAGGGATGACCTTTGAAGTGACTTGGTACTTAGAATCCTGAAGAAATGAACTCTTTATGGCACCCAATATTCTCTTTGGGGCAGTAACAATCACCATTTTGTCTGTCCCTTAAAAAGGAAAATGCATTATGCTGGAAAATATAGACTCTTGGCTCAGCTTTCCTACCTGGGAGCTATCTGGTATATTTCCTTTAACAAGCAAAATGAATAATCAAGTCCACATAAAATCTAGTGGACTTTGGAATTAATTAATTTTTGGTTTTTGAAAATGATTTGCAAGATAAAGAGTACTTTATCTAAATTATGCTAAATTTGCCTGCCGTGCTAAAGCTCTGGCAAAACGTGTCTTCCCCCCCACCACCAAAAAAAAAAATCTGTGATATCCACTTAAGAATCAAGTCCACATATTTGCTATTGTGGCTAAAACCACATGCTCCTGCTAAATTGACGAGATAAATCATTGTTCCAAAAATGCCCTGCATGTTCCTGCCCATAGGCTTTTACTTTGCTCAGAGCTGTTCAGAGTCCTTACTCTATTGTCAACCCCTCACAATTCTTCAAGGCCCAACTCTTATGATACCCCTTCTCTGCTCAGAATGAAGCACACCTTACTTTATGCTCCCACAAACTATTGCTTGTGGCTCTCCTTGGTATTTGTTATTACCCTGTGTTGTATTATTGACTTGCTGTTTCTCCAGACTTCTCCAATTTTCTTAATCTGACCCTTAAGAGGAAGGCTTTGTACACTTTTTGTATTCTCTTCAGTGACTTGCTACCTATTTACGATAATTGATCTATTTATGCTTTTTGAATTTAATCAAGTTAACCTCTATCTGCTCCATTACTATAGTTTTATTTATTCTACAAACATCTCTTAAATGCCTCCTATATGCCTGGCACTGTTCTAGGATTGAGAGATATAGAAGTGAATAAAATAGACAAAAGTCCCTACCTTTATGGAATTTACATTCTAATGGAAGGAGATAAGCAACAAACAGAATACACATGTAAATTACGAGGTATCAGATGCTAATAGTGTTGAGGGGGGAATAAAGCACGTCTGTGGAAAGTTAGAAAGAGGTTGCAGTGTTAGATTGAGTGGTCAGGGAAGATCTCACTGAAAAGGTGACAAGTGGATAAAAACCTATGAGAAGTGAGGGATCATCATATGGATGGATAGATAGGTAACTCATTTTTATTAATGATAGTTATTTTTTTTAACAATAAAGATGAAGATCAGCTACAAGTTGTAGCTAAGTTTAGTTAATATTAGAGTAGAGGTAACATTAGGACTTCTCTGGTCCTGACTCAACTTCCTCTGTTTTATAGGTGAGGAAATTGAGGTTCAAAGAGATCAAGTGCACGGGTTTCTTTACAGGGCCTTGAGTTGCCCAAGGAAATATGAGAAGCCTGCTGAAAATCTAATTGAGCATTAAGATCGAGGTCATTCATCTACCCAGGCACTTACTCAGAAGCTCTTAACTTATACCTACTCTGACAATTACTGCTTCAGGCTGGAAATAAAGTCAGACAGACCAGAGTGTCCTTGGAGGAATCTATAATCCATGTAGAAGACCAGCCCCACAGCCAACAAACAACGGTATCTAAGATAAAACATAAGCAGTGTTATTAATTTAAATTAAGACCATAATCACTAAGACATGAAGCTGGTCGGAGCCTTGTGTCTTGATCCAGACCTGAGAGTAAAGAAGCACCATTTTGTTGGGAGAGAGAGGGAGGTCATTTTAAGCAGATGACATAAGAAGGCTAAGATGCTAATACAACAGGCAGAACTGACACCACCAAAGCTGGGTTGGAAATCCCACACTGAGAAATAGTGACAAATACTTCTAATTCAGTATGTTAATTTAATGCCATGAGGGAAAACAGTAATTAGGTTTCATTTTATTTCAAACTTGGATAAAGTAAATATCTCCAAATCTCTGCTTTGAAAGAAAAGGATTAAATTTGTCCAGCTAAACACTGAACAGGAAATCAAAGGGGCTTCATAAGTGTCTGATAAATTTGTCAAATATTCCAAGCTGATAGTAACATTCTGAAATATCACTAATATATAAAATACCTACATTTTTAAATTTATTTTTTAATATTGGTAAATTTAATGTCTGGGTCAACAGACTGAAATATTTAAGAAAATATATTTGATAGCAGTAAACTGTCTACCTGAAAAGTGTTGCATTGGTAAATGTTGTATTATATGTACTTATTTTTCTTTTTAACTTTTTACTGTGATTGGGGTGAAAGTTTACAGAGTAAATTCATTTTGATTCAATGGTTTACACAGGTTTTGTTTCCTTACATTGATTGCAATCACCACAATTTAGCAGCTTTCTTCCCACTTCCTCCCTGTGGTTGTGTTTTCCCTATGTCCTTCCTATGCATTCCTACCTTCTGAGTTTTCTTCCAAGGCAAATGCTGCCCTTCTGATCTCCCATGGTTGATTATTCTAAGGAGTGCACCTTCCTGTTGTAATTGTTCACCTGCTGTGCATGTCTATTGTTTGGTTGAAGGTTAAGTCAGGAGAATGTGTTCAATTCCAGGCCCAAGGGTGACTAGGGAACACAGTCTTGGAGATTTCGCCAGTCTCTATCAGACCAGTAAGCATGGTCTTGTTTATGATTTTGAGTTTTGTTCCACATTTTTCTCCCACCCCATCCAGGATCTCCAATTTTGATCCCTTACCCAGTAGCTGGCAGTGCTAGCCAGGTACCATCTAATTATGGGCTCGGGGTCATGTAGACTGAGGTTCTCATGGTCTATTAGTCTCTTGGATTAATTGTTTCCATGAGTCTTTATTCTTCACTCTTCTTTGCTCTGGACCAGGAAAGACTAGTATCTGCATCTTAGATGGCTGTTAGCAAGCTTTTAAGACCCCAGTCGCTACTTAACAAATGAGGATGCAGAACAGTGATTTTGTGTACTGTTATGCCGGTGGAGCTTGATGTCCCCAGTGACCATGGACCCAAGTCCACAGGCCCCACATCTCATTCCCTTAAGGTGTTTGGTTGGAGCTAAGGAATTATCATAACATTGCCCCTGTTTGCTCTATTATATTCATAGATATTTTATGTTGTTGTTGTTATGTGCTGTCTACTTGTCTCTGACTCATAGTGACCCCTCCTTGGATTTCTGAGGCAGTATCACTACGGAAATAGATTGCCCATTCTTCCTTCTGAGGAGTGGTTGGTGGGTTTGAACTGCCAGCCTTCTGGTTAGCATTCAAATGCCTTAGGCACTATGCCACCAGCGATCTCAGATATTTTATACCACATACAAATATGTATATAGAAATATCACCTTCCAAACTGGCATATGGTCATGAGTATATTCCCTTTTGCCTACCCATACCTGATCATTTTGCCTGCCTACCTATGTATCCACCCATAGTTTGATTGTTATTACTGACAGTGCAGTATTGTGTATGTAGCAGTGTTTACCTTGTTGTCTGAACCTCTTGTGCAGCCCTCCATTTTTTCCTTACTGATAATGTGTGAGCTACTCATTTTCATTATGTTGCCTTTTGCTTCACCCAAATCAATACATGTCTTTTACCTAGCCAGCAATTTTATCTCCCATCCACTTCCATCTTGGTAACCAACAAAGAAAGTTTCCTTTCATGCATTAACCTTTCCTTGACTTTTTATGATCATATATTCATATAATATTTGTCCTTCTGTTATTGTCTTATTTTACTCAGTATAATGTCCTCCAAGTTCATCCACATTGAGATGTTTCTTAGAATCGTCATTCTTCTTCAATGTTGAATACTATTCTATTGTTTCTGTGTACCATAGTTTTCTTATCCATTCTTCTGTTAGTGGTCACTTAGGTTGTTTCCATCTCTTTGCTATTGTGAATTGTGCTGCTATGACAATGTTGTTGTTGTTGTTGTTATGTGCCATTGAGTCGGCCCCGACTCACAGGACCCCTCCTTGGGTTTCCAAGGCAGTATCACTACGGAAGTAGATTGCCCCATCTTCCTTCCAAGGAGTGGCTGGTGGGTTTGAACCACCAGCCTTCTGGTTAGCAGTCAAGTGTCTTAGGCACTACGCTACCAGAGCTCCTGCTATGACAATGGGTGTGCATATTATCTATTCTGTCCTGGTTGTCACTTCTTTAGGATGGATACCTAGTAGTGGGATTGCTGGATCAAATGGCATTTCTATTTCCAAACTTTTAAGGAAATGCCATACTATTTTCCATAGTAGTATCATTTTACATTCCTACCTGCAGTGTATGAAAGTTCACACTTCTCCATGTCTTTACCAGCATTTTGTTGTTTTTTGTTTTGTTGAATTTTATTGTTATTGCTGAGGTGAGATGATACCTCCTTATTTGATTTGCCTTAATGAGGAGCACTGGTGATGTAGTGCCTAATGCATTTGACTGCTAACCAGAAGGCTGGCGGTTCAAACCCACCAGCCACTCCTCAGAAGGAAGATTGGGCAATCTACTTCTGCAGTGATAACACCTCAGAAACCCAAAGAGGGGTTGCTGTGAGTTGGAGCTGACTCGACTACAGTGGGTTTTACTGGTTAATGATCATGAGCATTTATTCATGTGTGTGTTTGGCTGCCTGAATATCATTTTTGGTGAAATGTCCATGTCCTCTGCTCATTTTTAAATTAGATTGTTTGTCCTTTTGATATTGAGGTGTTGAAGTTTTCTAAAGATTTTAGAGATAGGTCCCTTGCTGGCCATGTCAAATAATTTTTTCCAATCTGTAGGTTCTCTTTTTACTCTTTTGGAGAAGTCTTTTGATGCATATAAAAATTTAATTTTTAGAAGGTCCCAGTTTGTCTTCTGCTGTTTGTGCATTTTTTATTATGCTCATTAGTCTATGTGTGTCATTAATTAGGGCCCTAAATTTGCCCCTATTTTATCTTTGATGAACTTTATACTTTTAGGTTTTACATTTAGGTCTTTGATCCACCTTGAGTTCATTTTTGTATATGGTCTAAGGTATGGATCTTGTCTGATTTTTCTACAAAAGGATATCCAGTTTTGCCAGTCCTATTTGCTAAAGAGACTGTTTCTTTGCCATTCAATAGGTTTTTGGCCAGTTGTCAAAGATAAGCTGTCCATAGGTGGATAGATCTATTTCTGATTCTCAATTCTGTCTGTCTGTCATTTTACCAATACCAGACTGGGTTCACTACTGTGGCTGTATAGTGAGTTTTGACATCTGGAGGTGTTAGACCTCTTTCTTTGTTCTTTTTCAGTGGTGCTTTTCTCATCAGGGTTCTCTTTCCTTTTCTCATAAAATTAGTGATTGGGTTTTCCATGTGCTTAAAAAATGATGATGGAGGAGATCCGACAAGATGGCAGACTAGGCAGAAAGACTGCACAGACCCTCTTCAACAAAGAAAAGGGAAACCAGTTAACACAGACACAGAAGATAATCCTGGACCCCTGAGCCTTGAAGGGAAGGATACAGAAGTGGACTAAACCCCAACTAGCAGAAGAATTTGCGT
>NW_006921590.1:8742550-8744055 GCF_000298275.1 Orycteropus afer afer | reverse complement strand
AGGAGAGCTGTTGCATTGTGGTAAACTGTGGTCAATGTCATGAGACAAAGTATATGTGAAATGCTGTATGGAAAGTGAATTTTCTCTGTAAACTTTCACCCAAATCACAGTAAAAAAAAAAAAAGAAAGATGATGATGGAATATGGGTCATGATTGCATTGAATCTATAGCTTGCTTTGGGTAGTATTGACATTATCATGTTGTTCAGTCTTCCTATTCATGAGTATGCTATGCCCTTCATTTTATATCGGTGTCTCACATTTCTTGTAGTAGTGCTTTGTAGTTTTCTCTGTACAAGTCTTTTGTGTCCCTGGTAAGATTTATTCCTAAATATGTTATCTTCATGGTATCTATTCTGAATGGTATTGTTTTTCTTATTTCCTTTTCAGAGATGCCTTTGCTTGTGTAGAGGAATTCAAATAATTTTTGTATATGGATCTTATAACCTGCCACTTTGCTGAAACTTTCAATTAGTTCCAGTAGTTTTCTTGTTCAATGTCAGAGATTTTCTATGAATAGGATCATATTATCTTCAAATAGAGATTGTTTTACTAATTCTTTGCCAATATAGAAGCCTTTTATTTCCCTTTTTTTGCCTTATGGCCCTGGCTAGGCCTTCCAATACAATGTTGAAAGGAAGTGGTGATAGAGGGCATCCTTGTCTGGTTTCTGTTCACAAGGAGAGTGCTTTTGGGCTCTCTCCATTTAAATAATGTTGGCTGTTGCTTTTGTTTGTGGACCATTTATTATGTTGAGGAATTTCCCTTCTATTGCTATTTTGCTGAACGTTTTTTATCAGGAATGGATGTTGGATTTTATCAAATGCCTTTTCTGTACTGATTGATAGGATCATGTGATTCCTTTCCATTGTTTTATTTATGTGATGAATTACATTGATTGTTTCTCTCATGTTAAACCATCCTTGCATACCTGGAATGAATCCCACTTGGTCATGGTGTGTATATTAATATTTTTATAGTGATGTAATGTGGAATTATTTTGGCTAGGATTTTGTTGGTGATTTCTACATCTATATTCATGAAGGATATTGTTGTATAGCTTTTCTTCTTAGTAGTGCCTTGCCCTGGTCTTCGTATCAAGGTCATGTTTGCTTCATAAAATGAATTTTGGAGGATTCCATCATTTTCCATGTTCTGAAATATTTTGAGTAGGATTGGTGTCAGTTCTTCTTTGAACGATTGGTAGAATTCTTCATTGAAACTGTCTGGGCCAGGACTTTTTATTTTTGTTGGTAATTTTTTTGACCTATTCAATTTCTTCTTTTGTTATGGGTCTGTTCAACTTTCCCACATCACTCTGTGTTAGTTTAGGTAAGTAGTGTGTTTCTAGAAATTTTCAAATTTGTTGGAGTACAGTTCTTCGTACTATCCTGATATTATCTTTTTTTTTTTAAATTTCAGTTGGTTCTGTTGTGATGTCCCCTGATTATTTTCTTATTTGTGTTTATGTATTCTCTTCCTCTTTTCCTTTGTTAAATTTGCCAG
>NW_006921590.1:8737720-8741934 GCF_000298275.1 Orycteropus afer afer | reverse complement strand
TAAAGTGTTGATTTTGGCTCTTTCTTCTTTTTGAATGTGTGCATTTATTGCTATAAATTGGGCTCTGATCACTGCTTTTGATGTGTCCCAATGATTTTGGTATGTTGTTTTTTCATTCTCCTTTGATTCAAGGAATTTTTTTGTTTACATTTTTTATTTTTTCTATTACCCAGTCATTCTTAAGGAGGGTGTTGTTCAGTCTCTATATGCTTGCTCTTTTCCCGTTGGTCTTCCTGTTGTTGATTTCTAATCTGATAGCATTGTGATCTGAGAAGATGCTTTGCAGTATTTCAATATTTTAAATTTTATTAAGGCTTGCTTTATGGCCTATTATATGGTCTATCCTGGAGAATGTCCCATGTGTACTGGAAAAGAATGTATATTGTGCTGTTGTTGGGTAAAGTGCTCTGTAGATGTCTATAAGGTCAAGTTGATGGATTGTACTGTTTAGTTCTTCTACATCTTTGTTGAGTTTCTTTCCAGTTGTATCTTTCATTGAAAGTGGTATATCATAGTCTCCCACTACCACTATGACTGTGGAGTCATCTATTTGCCTCTTCAGCTCTGTTAAAGTCTGATTTATGTATTCAGGGGCTCTTTCATTGGGTCCATAGATATTTATTATGGTTATTTCTTCTTGCTCAATTGATCCTTTAATCATTACATAATGTCCTTCCTTGCCTCTTATGGCAGTTTTTGTCTTAAAGTCAATTTGATCAGAAAGTATTTCCACTCCTGCTCTTGTTTGGTTGCTATTTGCTTGACATATCTTTTTGAAACCTTTGATTTTTAGTCAATTTTTGTCTTTGCCTCTAAGGTGTGTCTCTTGTAGACAGCATGTTGATGAGTTGTTTTCTCATCCATTCTGCACCTCTCTGTCTCTGGAGTTGTGCATTCAATCCATTGACATTCAGTGTAATTATCGACAAGTATGAAATTGTTGCTGTGATTTTGTTATGTGTTATTTTGTGATGTTCCTGGTTTCTTTGTTCCATATAATTTTCTGTGCCGAGCTCATTTTGTTTATGAATCATTTATCATTTCTTCCATTGCTGTTGTTTTAGTATTCACTAAATATTTGTGCTTGTCCTCTTTTTTATTGTTATGTGAAGGTTTATCATTTGTCTTTGAGGTTACCCTGTGATTTATAATTTTCTCCCCAAGTTTAGAACAGTGCATTCTATCTTGCAATTGTCTTTACTTCCTCACTATTTAGATGTTCTGTACTACTCTATTTTTTCCCCTCTTTTTGCTTTGTATTTGTCCTCATTTGCTAATTGATATCTCTGGTTCCCTATTTACAATCTTGTATGCTTATTTTACTTTCCATACTTCTATAACTGGGTTGATTTGTGGGTTATGTCATCATGTGTATTGATGCCCTATTGCTGTTTGCTAAAGGACTACATTTAGTATCTCTTGGAAGATTGGTCTGGTTTTAAAAAATTTCCTTAATTTCTGCTTATCTGGAAATGTTCTAATTTCACTGCCATATTTGAGGGCCAGTTTTTCTGGGTATATAATTCATGGTTTGGAAATTTTTCTCTTTCAGGGTTTTATATGCACCATCCCAGTGCCTTCTCACCTGTGTGGTTTCTGCTGAGAAATCAGAGCTTAGTCTTATTATTTGCCCTTTGTAGGTAACTTTTTGTTTTTCCCCTGCTGCTTTCAGGATTCTTTCTTTGTCTTTGGTTGTGGTGAGTTTGATGATGATGCCTTGGTGATTTTCCTTTAGGGTCTATCCAATTTGGGATTCATTGGACTTCTTGAATGGATATATTCTCATCTTTCATCACACAACAAGGAAGTTCTCTCCCCATTGATATATGGTCAGATAGATGGATGGATATGCTGAACTATTAGGTATGTACATGCAGAGGGGGAGTGTGCCCAAGACCATATATAGGGCTGGCAGAGAAGGTTTCTACAAGTGTATCTGTATGTTATATAAGAATTCCCAGGTATAAAGTAGAGCTGACAGGGGGCAAAGTTGTAGTCACTTCTTGGCCACAGCCAGCTACCCACAGGGAGCAAGTAGTTGGACATGTGGGCTTGGGACCATAGTCACTTATTTGGCATAACATACTACACAGAAACATTGCTTCACATCCTACTTTGGCGAGTAGTGACTGAAATCTTAAAAGTTTGCAAGCAGCCATCTAGATGCAATAATGGGTATCTCCTTGTCTAGAGCAAAGAAGAATGAAGAATACCAAAGATTTATGGAAACAATTTGTCCAAGTGACTGATACACCATGCAGTCCTCAGCCTACATGACTATGAGACCAGAAGAAATAGATAGTACGTGGCTACCACTGTCAACCACTTGGAGGGGGATCTCTGTAGGAGATCCTGGATAGGGTGGAAGAAAAATGTGGAACAAAATTCAAAATCATTAAAAAAAAAAAAGGGCCAGGTTTGCTGGTCTCATAGAGCCTAATTTAACCACTGAGACTATGGCCCCTAGTTGCCCTTTAGGTCTGGAATTGAACCTGTTCTTATAGCTTTCAGCCTAACGAAAGACCGGCATATAAGCTGAACATTTACAACAGGTGGATACACTCCTTGGAGAGATCAATCATGGGAGAATAGAAAGGCTGTGTATGCACAGGGAGACAGCTTGGAGTGGGGCAGGAGTGCATGGGAAGAAAGGACCCAGGGAAGAGGTAACTATAGGTAGGAAGAGGGAAGCTGTTGCATTTGGGAAGTTGTAATCAGTGTCATGCGACAAAGTGTATGTGACCTGCTATCTGGAAAGTCAATTTGCTCTGTAAGCTGCCACCCAAGTCACAATAATTAATTAATTAATTGATTGATTTCAAAAAGGAAGTCCTCTACCATCAAATCTTAGACAATTTTCTCAGTGGTTTCATTTTTCCCTTCCTGTCCTGGAATTCCAATTACACATAGGTTATTCCTTTTGATGGTATCCCACCTGAACCTTAGGCTTTCTTCATTTTGTTCTGATTTTTTTTTCTGATTGATTCCTTTCCAGAAAAATATTCAGGTATTTGTCTTCAATCACATTAATTCTTTCTTTCATTGATTCAACTCTACTCCTTTGCCCTTTCAATGTGTTTAGTATTTCTGAAAATTTAGTACTAATCTTCTGGCTTTCTGTCTGTAGATTTTGTATCAGTTCTATTTTGTCATTTAGTTCTTGTATTTTCTTCTGAAGTTGTTCTAAGGTTTTGTCTGTATTTTCTTTAACTTTGTCAATGTTTCCCTTGATCTGTCTCTTAATCCATTGAAGGTACCTGAGTATGATTGTTTTGGATTCCTAATTAGGGAGTTCCAATGCTGCTTCTTCCTCTGGGATGTTTTCTGGATGTGAATCATGTTTGTTTGTTTAGACTGCTTTACATTGCTTCTTTGTGTGGACTGTGATGGTCTATGGTCTCCAAGACACTGGACTTTGTTGTTTTTGTATTTAATTGGTGATTGTATATTGAAGTGATTTGCCCGATATTTTCATTTTCTTAGGTTTATTATTATTATTATTATTATTATTATTAATATGATTAAGCAGGGTACTGTGCTCCTCTGTTTTCTAGTTGGGAGCACTTGGCACTCAACACCTGTATGCTGGTGGGTGTGATAGAGTATGAGAGTGGCTACACACATCTCTGGTAACTGTTTGTGAAGAGCAGTTAAGAATGAATCAGGCTGTCATTGGTGGCCGTGTATCATTGGCCAGTTGGTACAGAAGAAAGTGGTGGCTCTCAGTCAGTCAGTGCAGCTGCAGGAGGTGCAGGTATGGTTGGGTTATATAGGCACGGTTGTGCTCTCTCACTCAGTTGGACAAAACCAACAATTGCAAAAACCATCAAAAGAGTGAAAGCAAGAGGACAAAAACACACTGCATAAACACACAGGAACACTCACCAAAAAGAGAAAAAAGAAACAAAAATAAAAAAGGAGGCAATAAACGAGAGAAAATATTTAAAGAAATACTTTAAAAAGCCAAAAGAAATATGAATTTTAAAAATGGGGGGGGGAGAATAATATCTGGGCATAGGGGGGATAAGAGAAAAGAGGCAGAGTCAAAGAATAATGAAGAAAGAAATGGGAAAGAGGCAAAAGAAAAATAGGGAATGGAGAGAAACACAAGGAAGAAAAAAATGAGAACCAGGAAAAGGGAAGAAAGAAAAAGCTGAAAACTAGAACCTGAGAAGGGAAAAAGAAGGAACAGTAATAAAAAGGATGAAAAAAAA
>NW_006921590.1:8727755-8737620 GCF_000298275.1 Orycteropus afer afer | reverse complement strand
ATACATATACATATACATATACATATACATATACATATACATATCAGGGCGAGGCTGGGCACCCAGGCTCTGTCAGAGCACACAGACAGGGATGGAATTCCTGCCAGGCCAGAAGGTGGGTGGGAGTACCTCTGTTCACCAAGAAGGTGTGGGGTGTAAGAGTAACAAGGGGAATATCTCAACTTTCCAGCCATTCATGTCTGGAACATCCTTGGGGTCCCCAGCAAGTGGAGCCTATTCTTAGGTCCCTGGAATCTAAGATAACACTCTTGCTTTAAATATCCAAAATGGTCAAACCACTTGTAAACATCCAAAATGAATGCACCCTCTGGACAGCCTAAAGTCCACAGCTCAGCACGTCTCCCTCTTTGAGGTTTTCCCTTTTATTCACCAGCTGCCAGTGTAGTCCTCCGTGCAGCCCCTGGCTAGCAGGGCTGATTTTTAGGTTAATGCCTAGGTCCTGACAGCACTGGCAATACCCAAGTTGTCTGTCTGTGCTGTCAGGATAGCTAATAGTCCACAGCTCAGTATGTCTCCTTTTTTGGTCTTTTCATGCAGGTTTTTCTACTAGTTGGAGTTTAGACCACTTCTGTGCCCTTGCTTTCAGAGCTCAGGGCTCAAGAATTATGTTCTGTATCTGTATTAATTGCTTCCTTTTTTCTTTGTTGAAGAGGGTCTGTGAAGTCTGTCTGCCTATTCCACCATTTTACCAGAACCCCATTATCATTGGTTCTTGATCATATGCCACCTCCTGAAATGGATGAACATCAACAAATTCCTTTTGGTACAGTGACTCTGTGAATTCCTTCCATCTTCTTTTGATGTTTCCTGCATCATTCAATATCTTGCCTGTAGAACCTTTCAGTATTGCAACTTGAGGCTTAAATTTTCTTCAGTTCCTTCAACTTGAGAAATGCTGTGTATGTTCTTCCCTTTTGGTTTTCTAACTCCAGGTCTTTGCACACTTCATTGTAATAATTGACTGTCTTTTTGAGCTACTCTTTGACATCTTCTGTTCAGCAATTTTATCTTGTCATTTCTTCCATTTGCTTTAGCTACTTTCCATCCAAGGGCAAGTTTCAGAGTCTCTCTGACATCCATTTTGGTCTTCTCTTCCTTTCCTGTCTTTTTAATAACCTTTTGTTTTTTTCATGGATGATGTTCTTGATGTCACCCCTCAGTTCCTCTGGTTTTTGGTCATTGGTGTTCATTGCACCAAATCTATTCTTTAGACAGTCTCCAAATTCAGGAGAGATATAATCAAGCTCATATTTTGGCACTCATGGGCATTTGTCTTCAGCTTCAACTTGAACTTGCATATGAATAGTTGATAGTCTGTTCCACAACAGACAGAATATTGAGCTTCTTCATCACCTCTTTCTACAGATGTAGTCAATCTGATTCCTGTGTATTTCATCTGGTGAATTCCTATGTATAGCTGCTGTTTGTGTTGTTGTAAAAAAGATATTTGCAGTGAACAAGTCATTGGTCTTACAAAATTCTATCATGCGCTCTCCAGCATCATTCCTATTACCAAGGCCATATTTTCCAACCACTGGTAGTTCTTCTTTGTTTCCAACTTATGCATTCCAATCACCAGTGATAATCAACACATCTTGATTGCATGTTTAGTCAATTTCAGACTGCAGAAGTTGGTAAAAATCTTCAATTTCCTTGTCTGGCTTTGGTGATTGGTGTGTCAGTTTGAATAATAGTAGTATCAACTGGCCTTCCTTGCAGGCATATGGGTATTTTCCTATCACTGACAGCATTGTACTTCAGGATAGATGTTGAAACATTCCTTGTGATGGTGAATGCCATGCCATTCCTCTTCAATTTGTCATTCCCGACATAGTAGATTATATGATTGTCTGATTCAAAATGGCTAAAATTTTCATTTCAATTCACTAATGCCTAGGATATCAATCTTTATGCATTCCATTTCATTTTTGACAACTTCCAATTTTCCTAGATTCATACTTTGTACATTCCATGTTCTGATTATTAATGGATGTTTGCAGCTGTTTCATCCCATCCTGAGTCATGCCACAACAGCAAATACGGGTCCTGAAAGCTTTACTCTATCCCTATCGTTAAGGTTGGCTCTACTCTGAGGAGGTAGCTCCTCCCCAGTCATATTTTGAGTGCCCTTTGACCTGAGGGTGCTCATCTTCTGGCACTATTACCAGACGATGTTTTAGGGCTATTCATAAAGTTTTCCAGTAATATATCAGACAGTGTTTCACTGCCATTCATAAGGTTTTCACTGGCCAGTTCTTTGAGAAGTGGATGGCCCCTTCCTTCTTCTCAGTCTGTCTTATTTTGGAAGCTCCACTGAAACCTGTCCACCATGGGTAACCCTGCTGGCATTTGAAACACTGGTGGCATAGCCTTCAGCCTCACAGCAACACACAAGCCACCACACTAAGACAAACTGACTTCTTTTGCTATAGGTCTGCTTAAAATTTCTACCCCAGTCTATGTTAGTTTAGGTAAGTAGTATGTTTGTAGAAATCTATTTTTTCTGTTGTTATGTGCCAGGAACTCCTTTAGTATACCATAAAACCAAACTCACTTCCGTCGAGTCGGACCCAACACATAGCAACCCCTCCTGGGTTTCTGAGGCAGTATCACTATGGAAGTAGATTGCCCAACCTTCCTTCCGAGGAGTGGCTGGTGGATTTGAACTGCCAGCTTTCTGGTTAGCAGTCAAATAAATGCCTTAGGCACTATGATACCAGAGCTCTAGGTTTTCAAATTTGTTGGAGTATAGTTCTTCATAATATCCTGACATTATCCTTTTAACTTCCGTTGGTTTTGTTGTAACATCTCCCATTTCATTTTTTACTCATGTTATTTGCATTTTCTTCTTTTCATTTGTTAAATTTGCCAGTGCTTTGTTGACTTCTGTTAATCTTTTCAAAGGACCAACTTCTAATATTGCTGAGGCCTATATTGTTTTTTTGTTTCATATATTTACATTTGAACCTTTTTTTCCTGCTCTTTTTCTAATAGTTGGAAATGTGTTGAGCTGTTGATTTGAGCTCTTTCTTTTTGATGTATACATTTATTGCTACAAATTGCCCTCTAAACACTGCTTTTGATGTATTACAAAGATTTTGGTATGTTGTACTTTCATTCTAGTTTAATTCAAGGAATTTATTTTTTGTTTTTTTATTTCTTCAATTAACAACAGCAAAAAAAACCCAAACCCACTGCCATAGAATCAGTTCCAACTCAGAGTAACCCCTCTGGGTTTTCAATGCTGTAAATCTTTATAGAAGTAGATTGTCTCATCTTCTTCCCATATAGCAGCTGGTGGGTTTGAACCACCAACTTCAGGTTAGCAGCCAAATGCCTTACCCACTATGCCACCGGAAGTCCTGTTTTTTCTATTACCCAGTAGTTTTTGAAGAGAGTATTATTCAGTTTCCATGTGTGTCCCCTCCCCCCTTTGATCTTCCTAATACTGACTTCTAAATTTATTATATTGATACTTTTTTTTTTTTTAAATTAATGGAGATTAGCTTTGTGGTCACACACATGGTCTATTCTGGAGAATGTTCTATGTGTGCTCAAAAAGAATGTATATTGTGCTGTTATGGGGTGATGTGCTCTCTCCATGTCTATAAGATCAAGTTGGTGGATTTTATTGTTCAATTCTTCTGTGTCTTTGTTGAGTTTCTTTCTACTTGTTACCTTTCATTAAAAGTGATGTATTAAAGTCTCCTCCTATTATGTCTATTTGTCTTTTCAATTCTGTTAAAGTCTTATTTATGTATTTTGGGGCTCCTTCATTGGATGTATAGATATTTACTGTGGTTATGTCCTCTTGTTCAATTGGCATTTGACTGCTAACCAGAAGACTGTCAGTTCAAACCCACCAGCCACTCCTCGGAAGGAAGATGAGGCAATCTATTTCTGTAGTGATACCACCTTGGAAACCAAAGAGGGGTCACCATGAGTCAGATCCAACTCAACGGAAGTTTGGTTTGGTTTGGTTTTGGTTTTTGTCTTTTATGGTGGTTTTTGTCTTGAAGTCTATTTTATCAGATATTAATACTGCCACTCCTGCTCTTTGTTGATCACCATTTCCTTGATGTATTTTTTTCAAACCTTTGTTTTTCAGTCTATTTTTGTCTTTATGTCTCTTGTAGACAGCATATTAAATGGGTCATCTTTACTTCCATTCTACTGCACTGTCTTTTGATTTGTGCATTTAATCCATTTACATTCAGTGTAATTATTGGCAAGTATGAATTGGTTGCTGTCATTTTGTTACGTGTTTTTTTATGGTGTTCCTGGTTTCTTTGTTCCATGTTTCTGTGCTGAACTCTTTTTTGTTTTTTAAATGAATCATCTTATCTCCTTCATTGCTACTGTTTTAGTATTTGCTAAATATTTGTGCTTGTCCTCTTTTTCATTATGATGCTGAGGTTTATTATTTTTCTTTGAGCTTACCCTCTAATTTATCATTTTCTTCCCAAGTTTAAAACATTCTGTTCCATCTTGCAATTGTCTTGACTTCCTCACAATTTAGAAGTTCTGTAAGTCCAGTATTTATTTCTTCTTTTTGGTTTGTAGTTATTCTCAGTTACCATTTGATGTCTCTGGTTCTGTATTTACAGTTTAGTAATTTTATTTTACTGTAGCTACTTCTATATTTGGGTTGGTTTCCGGGCTAGTTATTATGTGTGTTACTGGTTGTTGTCTACTTTTATTGGTTCTCTGTCCAAAGGACACTCTTCAGCATCTATATAAGGTTTGCCCAATTTTTACAAATTCCTTTAATTGTTGTTTATCTAGAAATATCCTAATATCACCATTATATTTGAGGGACAATTTTGCTAGGTGTAAATTCTTGGATGGCAATTTTTTTTTTCTTTCAGGGTTTTATATATGTTATCCCATTGCCTTTTCACTTGCTTGGTTTCTGCCAAGAAATCAGAACTTAGTCTTATTGGTTGCCATTTGTAGGTAACTTTTCATTTTTCCCATGCTACTTGTAGGATTCTCTTGGTCTTTGGTTTTGGAAACTTTAATTATAATATGTCTTGGTGATTTTCTTTTGGGGTCTGTCCTGTTTTGGGTTTGTTTAATTTGTTGAATGTGTATCTTCTCATCTTTCATCATATTAGGGAGGTTCTATCCCAACAGGTTTTCAACAATTTCCTTTGTACTTTTGTCTCTTACTGTTCTGGAAGTCTGATCACATGTAATTTATTTCACTTGATGGTGGTTATTCCACATAAAGCTTAGGATTTCTTCTTTATATTTCTTTTTTCTGATGGTTTCCTTAAAGTAGTATTGAAAGATATGTCTTTATTTCATTGATTCAGTTCTTCTCCTTTGCCCTTTCATTGTGTTATCTATTTCTGAAACCTTAGTGTTAAACTTCTAGATTTCTATTTGCTGTTTTTATGGTTCTAATTTTTCACTTATTTTGTCCGTTTGTTCCTGCATTGTTTACCAACATCATTCTAGAGTTTTGTCTGTGTTTTCTTAATTTTGTCAGTGTTTTCCTTTATCTCTCAGCCCATTGATGATAACTAAATACAAGTTTTTTTTTTTTTTTTTTTTTAATTCCTTATCAGGTACTTCCAGAGCTGCTGCTTCTTCAGGCATGTTTTCTGGCTCCATATTCAGGTCCCTAGTTTTTACTGCTTTATCTTACTTTTTTAAATGAACTGGGATTGTAAGTTGTCTCTAAGATGTTGAGATGTTGTTTTATTTTTATTTCATTGGTAATTATATATTGGTGTGATTTCCCAGGTTTGTTTGTTTTGCTTTGTTTTGTTTTCCTATATCTGAGCAAGCAGGACTGGTGTGCTACTCTATTTGCTAGTATGGCAGCAGTTAAGTACTCAACACCTGCCTCATGGTGAGTGTGATAGAGGATAAGAATGTGTGCACATACTACTATTAGCTGTTCATGTATAGCACATGAGGGCGTGTTGAGCTGGTATTCACCACTGTCTATCACTGATCAGTTGGTGCAGAAACAAGTAGTGACCCTTGCCCAGTGGGTGGGTGTGTTAGACTGAGGTCTCTAGAGAAACAAAAACCAGCAAAGCTTATATATATATATATATATATATATATATATAAGAGAGAGAGAGAACTTTATCTTAGGAAAATGGCTCACAAACGTATAGAAGCTGGCAAGTCCAAAGTCTCTGGAAGAAACATCAGGCTGGAGGTTTTTCCCTGCAGAGGCTGAGAAGCTCAAGGCTGGCAGGCAGTACACTGGCTGTTGACTCCAATAAATGACAAATCCAAGATCTCCAGGCCAAACGGTGGACTGCTTACTCACGGACAGTTGTAGGCAACACAACATAATCCCTATCCACAGAAGAATGTCTCTCTTCCCAGGATGTCCCAGGATATCCTGGAAGCAGTCCACACCCCTAGGGAAATTCCCCTTGAACATACTGGCCACTCAGAACACAGTCATCTGATCCCATCATGGGAACAACCACACAGAACTGGGGTCCAGCCAAGCTGACACACAGCTCCAACTATCACAGTGGGCCTGCAGGAGATGCAGATGTGGTTGGGTTGTGTGGGTGTTGTTGCTCTCTGGTTGCCAGCCATCATTGTAGTTACTTGTGCAGTCCATGGCCAGTGGAGCCAATTATCAGGTTGCTGGCCAGATTGGAACACCACTTGCAAATATTCAAACTGGCTGTGCCATCAGGCCAGTCAACAAATCCACAGCTCTGTTTGTCTCCTTATTTGCTGTTTTCATTCCATTTCTTCTACTAGTTGGTATTTAATCCACTTCTTTTTCTTGCCTTCAAAGCTCAGGGTTCCAGGATTATCCTGTGTATGTGTTTAAATTGGTTTCTTCTTTGTTGTACAGTGTAGCTTGTCTGCTTATTGTGCCATCTGGCTGAAAATCTCCCTACTTTTATTTTTAAAATGTTTTGTTTCTTATTGATAAAGTGTTCTGCAAATCTAGCTGGTATGCACAGTCACCTGAAAATTGCTTTAAAAGGATACTCTTTTGTCCCACAGCCAGATATTTTTATTCAGAAAGTCTGGAATGAGGCAACAGAATCTATTTCTAACAGGTTCTACATGAATCCACATAATCAACTGGGTTCAGAAACTGTTTTACTAAAGGGATCAGCATTCCACAGCACTGCTAGATACTCACTTCTAGATGTTGAAACCTTGAATGATATAATGATTTCAATTTTCCCTGTCTTATTACATACACTGAAGTGCTGAAAAGAAAACATCCTGCATCATTGCTTCCAAAACTTGGCATATTTTGACTTTCTAAGAGTGAGCTTCTCCTTTGAGGTGATTGCGATTTCTTATCCTTTAGGTAGTAGGAAAACCTCCATTTCATTTCCAGGAGAAAGGTGATTGACACACATAGAGTGATAGATGTACAAAGCCTGTGCTCGTAAAATGGAATAATTTGATTAGTGTTTGGCTTTATTGTGAATAACAATATGGTGAGCACAACTGGAAAATAGGAATGATGAAAGTGACTATTTCATAGATCAAGTAAGAGATTAACTGTTAGTTGTTGGGCAGAGTTTCTGACACATATTTAGGGATCTTGAATAATAATAACAGCTGCTATCATTTGTCCAAGAAGCTACTTAATCTCATTTTCAGATTAAGACTTGACTAGACCAGATACATAAAATAATTAGTGTATGTGAAGGAAAAGTAAATGAAAGTGCAAAGGGTCTCAGCAAATATATTTTTATCTGGGGCAGATCCTTGCTGGGACTACAAGCCTGGTTAGTTTTGAAAGATACCTTTGGTCCTCCATGGTTCCTTTAACCCATCACATAGTTCTTTAGCACCTACTCTTGGTTTGACTGAATCCTTGCTCGAACTGCTGCTCTGACTTGTTTTGCCACTTTCCAGATTACTACTGACCATCTTAGCTTCTGACTTTGTGATTAGCTTTCCTGTCTCTATTGTTGCACTGTCTTTAAGTCTACATGCTTGGTATTGCTTTGTGGGCCTGGCCTCTGACTTGGGCCCTTAATCATGATAAGATTTCATCCTGTTCACAATATCAGATTCAGTCATTTTAGGTTAAGAGACACTCATATAGTTATAGGCTAGGGCACTGAAGGGCAATAGAATATATAGCCTGAAGATTGTTGTTAGATGCTATGGAGTTTGCTCCAACTAAGAGGTGCTTTATGTATAACAGAATAAAATATTGCCTCATCCTCTGCCATCTTCATAGTTATTGGTGTATTTGAGCCTGTTCCTGTGGCCACTGTGCTAATCCATCTCATTGAGGGTCTCCCTCTTTGTCCCTAACACTCTACCAAGTCTTTTTCCAGAAATTGGTCCCTCCTAATGACCAAAATAAGCAAAATGAAATCTCACCATCTTTATTTCTAAGGAGCATTCTTGGCTGTTCTTTGAAGACAGTTTTATTCATTTTTCTCTCACTGCATAGTTTATGCAGTATTCTTTGCCAACACCATCTTTTGAGTGAATCAGTTCTTCTTCAGTCTTTTCCATTGTCCAACTGTCTTAGATGGCTTTAATAAACAGAAATTTATTCTCTTACATTTTAGGAGGCTAGAAGTCCAAATTCAGAGTGCCGTCTCTAGGGGCTGGGTGAATGCCCCTTGACCTTGGGCTTTAGCTCTGCCACTTATTCCACGTCCACTGGAGCTAAAAGTGTCTCCTAATTCAAACAGCTGCTAGATGCTGAGGCTGACAAACCCAAGGTCAGCAGGTAATACGGCACAATCTCAAGAGCAGCTGGCAACATGGTGGGTCACTGGTGTTAAGGCAGACTAGGCCAGATGTAGGATTCAAACATGCCAAAAAGCTAGAGACTTTCCTCTAAAGCTTCCCAATATATACTGGAAGCAGACCACACCCTGAAGGCCACTAATTAGCTGCTCACAGCAGATTCCACCATGGAGTTGATTCCTCATTTTAGGGAATAACTGCATCCAGCTGCCAAGCACTGAAAACCACAATCCAGCCAAGGTGACAAGCAACTTTAATTACCACACCAGCTTTCACATGAATATGAGGCAATTGAAAGTATCTTGGATTGAGTAAGGATTTTTTTTTTTTTTTCCTTGTTAAGGCATAATCTAGGCTGAAAAGATTGAATCAGTTGCCCCTTTTCTCAAATGAGGGTTAGTCTTTTGACATGTTTGTATCAATAGAATATGGTCAGAGTGGTGTATTCCAGTTCTGAGACTAGGCCTTCAGAGACTTGACAGGTTTTACTGCCATTCTTTTTCTATCCTGAATCTCCACGTAAGGAAATTCAAGTTATCCATGTGGAAAGATTGGTCACCTGGAGGCAGAGGCCATAGAAGATGAAAGATCATGTGGAATGAGAGGTCACATGGAGGAGAGGACATTCCCTGGTGACAGCTGGGAGATGATTTTTACCTTGCATACTGAACCTAATTGCCAGAATGAAAATGGATGAATGAGCCCAGCTGATGTCACATGGAATAGAGGTCCATCCTCACCAAGTCCTGCCTGAATTCCCAGCCCACACATTCATGAATTATAACATGGCTATTGTTTTAAACCACTAAATAATGAGATAATTATCTTTTAACTTTTTATTGTGATTTGGGTGAAAATGTACAGGGCGAATTGGTTTGCCATTCAGTAGTTCATACACCTTTTGTTTTGTGACATTGATTGCAATCCCCCCCAATGTAACAGCACTGTTACCATATCTTCCCTGTTTTTACCATTTCCATTTGTCCTTCTTTTCTTTTCTTTCCTGACTTGTGAGCTCTGTTGTTGTTGTTGTTGTTATTTGCCGTCGAGTCGGCCCTGACTCATAGCGACCCCTCCTTGGGTTTCCGAGGCAGTATCACTACGGAAGTAGGATTGCCCA
>NW_006921590.1:8720994-8727655 GCF_000298275.1 Orycteropus afer afer | reverse complement strand
TGTTTTTGAATCATGTTGTCATTTCCTTTATTGCTGTTGTTTTAGTATTTGCTAAATACTTGTGCTTGTCCTCTTTTTTATTGTATTGTGAAGGTTTAGCATTTTTCTTTGAGGTTATCCTGTGGTTTATAATTTTTTCCCCGAGTTTAGAACAATCCATTCTATCTTGAAAATCTTTTGACTTCCTCACCATTTAGAAGTTCTGTAAGTACACTATTTTACCTCTTTTTGGTTTGTAGTTGTCCTCATGTGGCAATATGACAATTGATGTCTTTGGTTTCCTGTTTACAGTCTTGTAAGCTTTTTCTGCTTTGGATACTTCCATAACTGGGTTGGTTTCTGGGTTATGTCATCGTGTGTATTAGTGGTCAATTGTTATTTCTTATTATTGGTTCTCTGCTCAAAGGATTCACTTTACTATCTCTTGCAAGGTTGGTCTTGTTTTAACAAATTCCCTTAATTTCAACCTATCTGGAAATCTCCTAATTTCACTGTCATATTTGAGGGACGATTTTGCTGGGTATATAATTCTTTGTTGGAAATTTTTCTCTTTCAGGATTATATATACACCATTCCATTGTCTTCTTGCCTGCATGGTTTCTGCTGAGAAATCAGTGCTTAGTCTTATTGGTTGCCCTTTATAGGTAACTTTTTTTTTTTCCCCCTGCTGCTTTCAGGATTCTTTCTTTGTCTTTGGGTTTGGTGAGTTTGATGATGATAAATCTTTGTGATTTTCTTTTCAGGTCTATCCTATTTGGGTTTTGTTGGATTTCTTGAATGGATATATTCTCATCTTTTATCCTACCAGGGATTTTTTCTTCCAACAAATCTTGGACAATTTTCTCTGTAGTGTTCTTTTTCTCTTCCTGTTCTGGAATTCCGATTATCAAAAATAAAAGTAAAAAAGGAGCTCTGGTGACATAGTGCCTAACTCATTTAACTGCTAAGCAGAAGGCTGGCAGTTCAAACCCACCAACCACTCCTCAGAAGGAAGGTTGGGCAATCTGCTAGTCATGATACCACCTTAGAAACCCAAGGAGGGCTCACTATGAGTCAGTCTCAACTCGACAAAATTCTGATTACACATAGGTTATTCCTTTTGATGGTATTCCACATGAATCTTAGGCTTTCTTCATTTTGTTTTGATGTTTTTTCTGATTGATCCCTTTCCAAAGAAGTAATCAGGTGTTTGTCTTTGAGCTCAATAATTTTGTCTTCCATTGATTTGATTCTACCCCTTTGTGCTTTCAGTGTGTTACCTATTTCTGAAAATTTAATATTAATCTCCTGGTTTTCTGTCTGCAGACTTTGTGATTTTCTAAATTTTCACTTATCTTATCATTTTGTTTTTGTATTTTCTTCTGAAATTGTTCTAGGTTTTTACCTGTGTTTTCCTTAATTTTGTCAGTGTTTTCTATGTCTCAGTCTGTTGAAGGTATGTAAATATAATTCTTTTGAATTCCTTATCAGGGCGTTCCAATGCTGCTTCTCCCTCAGGGATGTGTTCTGGATCTGTATCCTGCTCCCTTGTTTCTCCTGCTTTATTTTGCTTCTTTGTGTCAGCTGTGATGGTCTGTTGTCTCTGAGACATTGTGACTTTGTTGTATTTATATTTAATTGGTGATTGTATGTTGGAGTGATTTGCCCAAGTTTTTTTTTTTTTTTTTTGGATGTATCTGAGTAAACAGGATACTGTGATCCTCTCTTCGCTAGTTGGCAGCACTTACGCACTCACCACCTGTCTCCTGGTGGGTGTGATAGAGAATGAGAATGACTTCACAGTTCTCTGTTAACTGTTTGTGAAGAGCAGTTAAGCATGAGTCAGGCTGTTATTGGTGGTTGTGTTTCATGGACCAGTTGGTACAGAAGGAAGTGGTGGCTCTCACTTAGTAAGTGGATCTGCAGGAGGTGTTGGTGTGGTTTGGTTGTATTGGGCACAGTTACTGTTTCCCACTCAGACAAAGCAACAATTGTAAAACCATCAAAAAAGTAAAAGCAAGAGGACTAAAAAACACATACTGCATAAACACACAGGAACAAGCACAAAAAAGAGAAAAAAGAAAGAAGAAAAAAATAAAAGAGGAAAGGCAATAAATGAGAGAAAATATTTAAAGAAATACTTTAAAAAGCTAAAAGAAATAAGAAAAGAAAAGGGGGGGAACCTACAATATCTGGGACTGGGGTAATAAGAGAAATTACATAGAAGAGTAGAATAATGAAGAAAAAAGTGGGATAATTGCAAAAAGAAAGACAAGGAATGGGGAGAACCACAAGAAAGAAAAATGGGAACTAGGAATAGGGAAGAGAGAAAAAGCCAAAAACTGGAACATGGGAAGGGAGGAAGAAAGAATAGTGATAAAAAGGATGAAAAAAGGAAAAAAAAAAAAATGTAGCAATATTTTTAAAGCAGACAAAAACAAACAAAATTTTAAAAAAAGGGGGGGGGCAGGGCAGGGCACCCAGGCTCCATCAGAACACAGAGACTGGGGTGGAATTCCTGCCAGCCCAGAAAGTGGGTGGGAGTTGAGGGATGGCCACACCTCTCTTCACCCAAAGAGCATAGGGTATAAGAGTAACAAGGAGAATGTTGCACCTTTTCAGTCCTCAGTTCCTGGAATGTTCTTGTGGTCCCCAGCAAGTAAAGCCCATTATTAGGTCCCTGGAGTTTGAGGGAATGTTGTTGCTTTAAATATCCAAAATGGTTGAAGTGCTTGTAAACATTCAAAATGGTCCCCCTCTGGACAGACAAAAGCCCACAGCTTAGCCTATGTCCCTCTTTGCTGCTTCCCCTTTTATTCACCAGCCACCAGTGTAGTCCTCCATGCAGTCCCTGGTGAGAAGGGCTGATTTTTAGATTAATTCTAACATCCTAACAGCACTTGGTAATATCCAAGCTGTCCACCCCATCAGGATCACTACCAGTTGACAGTTCCATATGTGTCCTTTTTTGGTATTTTCATTCAGGTTCTTCTACTAGTTGGAGTTTAGTCCACTTCTTTATCCCTCCTTTCAAAGCACAGAACTCCAACATTATGTTCTGTATCTGTATTAATTGGTTCCTATTTTCTCTGTTGAAGAAGGTCTGTGCAGTTTTTCTGCCTATTCTGCCATCTTACCAGAACCTCTGTGAAATACTTTTTAATTGGGACATCTCTAAGAAGCATAATCATTTATTCTCCAAGGCTGGGATTCAGAGAAAGTAACTAGTGCTGTGTGTCTGATCATAAACAACTGTGCCAGAAATAAAACTTCATCCTTTGGGAATTCAACTTAATTTCTATCTTGATCTCTCTTTCAGTCTTTGTCTGCTGAGGTGTCACAAATTTAGTCACAGTCAATGTGGTATTTTTGTTTCTGCTGGGTATCCCAATCTTTGAAGGACCTAAGGCCTAAGAATCAGGAATGGACATCTAGCATGATCTCTCTATACTGGTATCCTCTGAGATGTCCATCATTGTATATAGACCTCATCCATTGGTCCACACTGTTCTTGTTATTGATGTTGTTGTCAGGTGCTGTCAAATCAGTTCTGACTCAAGGCGACCCCATGCACAGCAGAATGAAACACTGCCCAGTCCTACACCATCCAAACAATCATTGCTCTATTCAAGTCCATTTTTGCAGCTAACGTTGTCCACACTAAAACCAAAAACAAACCCACTGCCATCAAGTTAATTCTCACTCATAGCAACCCTTTAGCACAGAGCAGAACTGCCCTATAGGATTTCCAAGATTGTAAATCTTTATGGAAGCAGATTGACTCATCTTTCTCCCATGGAGCAGCTGGTGGGTTGGGACTGCCAACCTTTTGGTTAGAAGCCAAAAGTTTTAATCACTGTACCACCATAAATCTAGTGGTCCACATTGGTCACTATTAAATCATTTCTCTCCCCTATCCTGAGTCTTGGAGATTGGGCTCCTTTCTCTCTTTCTGTGATACACTTGCACGTAAGAAAATTATTCAGATGCTCCCAGGATCCTGGGAGCTGGAAAGTCCATGAAGTGTTCTAAACAATGGGAAAATTGAAATAAACGTGATTTTATTTAGGACAAGGAGTTCTGGTGATGCAGTGGATAAGGCATTTGGCTGCTAACCAGAAGGTCCACGGTTGCAACCCACCAGCTGCTCTGCATGAGAAAGATGTGGCAGTCTCCTTCTATAAAGATTTACAGCCTTGGAAACCCTGTGGGGGTCTCTGAGTCAGAATCGACTTGATGGCAGTGGATTTATCTAAGATGATTTTGGTTTAGGGGCTATTGATGTCTTGCTGGAAAATACTGGTTGAAGATGAACTGACAAAACATATTTTGATTTTTTTTAATTAACATTGGGCTATAGGTTGTTTGAATTTTGTAATCAAACAGTATTTATAGAAAGTATTTTCAGTAGGTTACTCTCTCCTCTCTCGAATAGTGTCTTGTTTAGTTGCCCTAGATAAATTGATCAATCTCTCTACATTTTGAAAGTTTTTCCCAGATTAATTCTGTTAGAACTCTATTCTGTGCTACTCCTACTGTTGATAAAATTTACAAGTCATTTAATATTAATAATAGCTAGACATACACTAGCATTTTATATACATTATCTTATTAGATCTCTGAAAACTCTGAATTTTAAGAGCATTCTAAAAACAAGCATTCTAAGAGACCAAAGCAGAAGTTTAAAGGTTCCTTCTGAGCTACCCTAGAAAGCATCACTTACATGATGTATGTTACTGTTTACAAGTTAGTTATTAAAGTGAGCCTAGGTTCAAGAGAGACAAGGAAACTCCATCTTGATGGGTGGTGAATTCCCATTACAGAGAAACATGTGGGATGGGCAATATTGGTTATGGTCAACTTTGGAAAATACAGTTTGCCAGATCCTCATTTGGATGTTGACCTTGGATTTACCAGTTGACTCTTCTTCCCATTCATCATCTAAGTCCCTACATTTCTAAAATGAGAGTTGAACTCAATTATAATTAATTTCTCTTCTGTCTCTCAATAAAAAGTTCTGCCTACTTCCACATAGACTCCACATAACCTAGTTCATGTCTTCCCAAAGTTTAAACAAGTCATTCATCATGTTAAAAAAAAAAGAAAGAAAGAAAAGAATAAAGGAAAGGGAGGATCAAAGTTAAGTTCTACTATTTTAATGTATCTGCCATGAACATTAATTCAGATATAAAATTTAAAATGATTCTAAAGGTCAGGATTCCCCCTGGAGCATTGGCTTATCTGGAACATTTTTTTATATATATATAATTTTCTGAGAAAGCAGTACACCTAATGACTATCCTGACTTCAGATATTTGATTGATCAAATACCTTTGTGTTTAAAGATGAATATCTATATGACAGGAGATAAGGTAGAAAAAGGAAGACATGGTGTCAGCTGTAATCCATTTCTTTTAAAGTAGAATAAAAGACACTTTTAATAAGTACTTCTAAACTTCATGTCTGAGGATTAGGGCCAATCATTTCTGCTTTTATTTATTTTTTTAAATGGAAGATCACAAACAGTAGCATTAACCCTTAGCATGTAGGACTAGAAGTTTTACAAGGCCTTTTTTCAATGTTTATTTAATTGGATGGATGGCATAATTACTACAGATGTGTTACAATAAAACAAACATAGTACACAAAGCATAACCTGTACAATCAAATCATAATTTTTGAAATTTAGGCCCTCATGGTACACTGAAATAAAATAATAATAATTATTATTATTCCCTCTCTGGTCTCTCACAAACTAGGATTTCAGTTGTTAATATGGTTTTTAGGGGTTGGAATCAAATATGGCAGCCAACAGGAAGAAAGACAAATGCATTTAGAAGGGTTACTTTAAAAGACTACCACGAATTTAGTATCTTGACAATATGTCTCTAAGTCTTAATAATTGCTAGACACCTTTTCTGTCCTAGTTAATTCCTTCTTTGTATGCTATCATTAATAAGAGGCGATTGTTCAAAGACATTAACTCCTGTGCCTTTAAACCTAGGGTATTTGAGAAAATCACGTTCATTGAAAATGTTAAAGTGGTGATATTTCATGGATTTTGAAAAACTTTTGTATGTAAGTTAGAAAATTGAGGAAACCCGGCTTTTTATCTATGACTCAGTCACTTTTGGTAGCTGCCCAGGCTAAAGTTTGTTAATAAGCAATGCTCTAGAATTCTCTCCAGTTCTTGAGTTCTGCCCTGCTATATTGTCTTAAAATAGAAAGGTTTCTTGGTGATTGATGTTACAAGAGACTTGTGCAAGCACTCACATGGGAACACATTTTAAAATTATTTCAATTGTTTATCCCCTTACCATACAAGCTTGAATTTATACTACAGATGCACCCAAAACCCTAAAGACTCTAAATTAAACATGTTCACATGTAAGATAGGCTTAAAAGTATGGCTTGTTTAAACCATGAATAGAAGGAAGACACAACGTATTCAAATATTGAACTAGTTTTAAAGTTAAATGGCTTAAACTGGGAGGTGACTCTTGGGAAATCACCTTTTCATTATAGCCATGGAGCGCTCACATCATACCTCATTTGAGCATTGCATTGTAGTCACTGAGGTGCACTAGGCAGAGACAATGTAATCCAGAATTGCTGGATATTGTTGTTATTTTTTTTTAAAGTGCCCTGAAAATCGTGGAATAAAATTTAGAACTATATTTGC
>NW_006921590.1:8715397-8720894 GCF_000298275.1 Orycteropus afer afer | reverse complement strand
TGTTATTTGCCGTCGAGTCGGCCCTGACTCATAGCGACCCCTCCTTGGGTTTCCGAGGCAGTATCACTACGGAAGTAGGATTGCCCAACCTGTGAGCTCTATCCATGGGCAAATGCTGCCCTTTGAATCTTATGGTTGACTGTTCCAGGAGTGCACACCTTCCTGGTGTTACTTTTCACCTTATATGTCTGTCTATTGCTTGGCTGAAAGTTGACCCATGGGGGTGAGTTCAGTTCCAGGCTTAAAGGGTATCTAAGGGCCATGGTCTTGGGGGATATACTAGTCTCTGTCAGACCAGTAAGCCTGGTATTTTTTCATGATTTTGAGTTACCTTCTGCATTTTTCTCCCACTGTATCCAAGATCTCTTATTATGATCCCTTTCAGACCAATTAGCAATGGTAGCTGGACACCATCTATTTCTGCTCTGAGGCTCATAGAGGCTGGGGTTCACATGGTCCATTAGTCCTTTGCACTAATTGTTTCCTTTCATCTTTAATTTTCTTCACTGTTCTTTGTTCCAGACTAAGAGAGACCAGTAGTTAGTTGAACCTTAGATGGCCACTCACCAGCTTTTAAGACTCTGTGTCACTACTCATCAAAATAGGATATAGAACATTGTAAACTATTTTATGCCTATTGACCTTGATTTCCTCTGTGTTTTTTTTTAACCCAGGAATAGGCACCTGGAAGAATCTTGTACTCTTTCCTGGAGGTGGAGGATAAAAATTAACCCTATTATAAGCACATGGAGTTGAAAGTAGGGGCTATTTGGATTAAAAGGAAATTAGATCATCATCATAATAATTATGCAGATAAAAGTTTGAAATTTCAACTTCCCCATCTGCTATGATTATATTTCCCTTTTTCTATAGTCTTGTTTATATTTGCCTTTATGGTGCCTGAGAAAAATAAGACCACATCTACTTTCTTTTGAATTTCTTTAAGAGTGTGCCATACTCAGGAAAAGACCACTGTTTATCTATAGAGAGATTCAAATTGCTTATAATCAGGACCTTTCCACATTTTGTTTTCTTCTATGCTGAAAAACTTGACTTGGAGAGTATGTGTTTAAGAAGATAGCTTTATATATACAGCAGTTAGAAAAATGAAGTCCTGCAGCAAATAAATATATAATCATGTGACTTCACCTCGAAAATACCCAGTAATGCTGACCACAGTAACTTACATAAAATCAACAAAGCTCAGGAGGAAATTAAAAATACTTACAGCTTGGGATATAATAAAAACCAAAACCAAACTCACTACCAGCAAGTCAATTCTGACTCATAGTGACCCCCTTTGGATTTCTGAGGTGGTAAATCTTGCCCCCCCCCAAGGTAAACATATTTTTGTTAATTGAACAAAGCTGTTGTTTGGTTTAAAGATGACTTCAGTGGACAGTTTTGGTTCAAGGTTTAAAAATTATCTCAGGGCAGTAGATTCAGGGGTCCCTCTTATCTCAATGAGTCCAGTAAGCTTGGAATACGTAGGAGTTATAAATATCTGTTCCACTTTTTCCCCCTTTTGATCAGGATCTATCTGCTGAGGTATTTTTCAAAACATTCAGTAATGTTCCCAGGCACCATCCAATTCTGCTGGTCTCATAGAAAAAGAGGCAGTAGTTCATGGAGGCAATTATATCTTCAGCCTAGTTCCTTCTCCAATTCCTTAGGTCTTCTTCCACTGTTGCTCTAGGTGAATACAGTCCAATTATATCTTGGATGGCCACTCTAAACTTTTTTTTTTTCCCTTCAAGATTTTTTTTTCTTCTATTTTACATATTTGATTACCTCATAAGTTTTGTGTGTGTGATTTGGGTGAAAATTTGCAGAGCAAATTGACTTTCCATACAGCAGTTCACATACACTTTGTCTCATGACATTGACTACAATTTACCACAATGCAACGGCTCCCCTCCCACTTCCTCCCAATGGTTACCTCTTCCTTATGCTCAACCCTCCATGCACTCCTGCCCCCTGGGCTGTCTCCCTGTGCATAAACAACCCTTCTTTCTCCCAAGATTGTTCACTCCATGTGTCTACCTGAGGTAAATGTTCAACTCATATGCCTGTCTTTTATTTGGCTGGAAGCCACAGGTGTGGGTTCAATTCCAGACCTGAAGGGCAGCTAGGGGCCATAGTCTCAGTGGTTTCACCAGGCTCTATCAGACCAGCAAACGTGGTCCCCTTTTTTTTTCCCAAATGATTTTGAGTTTTGTTCCACATTGTTCTCCCTCTCTATCCAGGACCTCCTACATAGATCACCCTCCAAGTGGTTGACAGTGGTAGTTGGGCCCCATCTAGTTCTTCTGGTCTCACAGTTGTATAGGATGCAGATCACATGGTGTACCAGTAGCTAGGACTTATTGTTTCCATGAATCTTTGGTTTTCTTCATTCTTCTTTACCTTGGACAAGGAGAGACCCATCATTGCATCTAGATGGCTGCTTGCAAGCTTTTAAGATCTCAGTCACTACTCGCCAAAGTAGGAGGTGGAACAACGTTTTGTGTAGTACGTTATGCCAATTGAGTTTGATGTCCCCTGTGGCTATGGCCCCAAGCCCACAGGTTCAACTACTTGGTCCCTCTGGGTAGCTGGCTGTGACCAAGAAGTGACTACAACCTTGCCCCTTGTCAGCTCTACTGTACACCTGGGAATTCTTACAGATCATACAAATAGACTTACAGGACCATTGTCTGCCAACCCTATATATTCATTTACTGTAATGTTTAAAGTACACTCCCTGCTTTATAGACATACCTAATAATTCAGCCTGTCCACCCATCTATCCATCCGTATACCCATGTTTGCCTTCACTGACAATGCAAAGGGTACATCTTTGTTGTCTGTTGAGGTAGTAAATCTTAACAGAAGTAGATTGCCCCATCTTCCTTCTGAGGAGTGCCTAGTGGGTTTGAACCACCACCTTTCTGGCTAGCAGTGCCAAATAAACACAATTTAGTGTGTACTGTTTGGTTGTTGCACATTCTAAATTTCTAAATTGCTTCATGGAGATATGTGAGAAATACTTTGTACTTGCATTAACTAAATCTTTCATGGGGAGAGAATAGTATCTTTATAACTTGTTAAAGCAACTATGAAATAAACTGAAATTTTCATCTTCTGAGAGTGGCTGGTTGACACTTTCCCTCATTTATGTGCAAGAGGGTTTTGTTGTTGTTGCTGTTCTTTAAACCCTGAACAAGGCATAAAGGGTAATTAGTTAACACACACTATTAATAATTAAAAACTGGTAGGCAGAATTCATTTACTGTAACGTTTAAACATTCCTAACCAAATGAACCTGTTTCCCATAGGCTCCTTGATGCAGTCTAAAATCTCTAGAAGCCATTTATTATTCTATATGCTGCTAGTTATTTCAAAGAAGGAGACTATTTTCTCTATTTCTCATCATAGATAAAGTAGATTTAGTGCTTTATGTTCACTATATGAACATAAATGTGAACTACCAGGCATTTCAAAAAGTCAATGGACCAGCATATAGTGTAAGAACAAGCAGCTGATTGTAACAGCTAGAGCATTTGGGTGACATTTATTTCAAAATATTCACAAGCCTAAAGTGCTTTGTCTTCCCACAAGTAAATCAGGCCATATCATGTTGACTCCTCCCACCACAGCCCAGCTGATCCCAATTGATTGTTTTTCTGATTTTTCTTGAACTCCCCTTCAGAATAAACATTCTAAAAAACTTGGAATATATTAATTTCGTCCATGATCTCTTTATACTGTCTTCAGATCTTTGGGAGGATAATAGGTGCATACTATTTATTGGTTGCATGAATAATTCAAGAAGTCTTTGGAGTTGAGGAAAGGGAATCCAGTCTAGGTGAGACAGAAGTTACCGAACTCTAGTTTAAAACAATTTTTGAAAGTGCTAGTATTGGATAATATATAGTACACAATTGTACTTAAAATCTTGAACACAAAAGAAATTAAGTAAAAAGTCTACAGGAAACTTATTGGGTGATTAATATTAGAGCAGCGTTTTTCAACCTCAACATGATATTTTGGAGTGTATAACTCTTTATTCTGGGGAACTGTCCTGTGGATTATAAGGTGTTTAGCAGCATCCTTGGTTCTACCATTAGATATCAATAACAAACATAAAATGTATCAACACTGACATATGTCTGCTGGGGTAGGTTGGGGCAGGAGAAATTACCTAGGTTCAAAACCACTTGTTTAAAATATTTACAGATATTACACTTATATTAATCTTTTTTCTTCCTTATTCTCTTTTTTAAATTTTATTGTGATCTGGGTGTGAGTTTATAGAGCAAATTTATCTTCCACACAGCCATTCACATACACTTTGTCTCACGACATCTTTCCTTTGTTTTATTTATGTGTTAGATGACATTGATTGTTCTTCTAATAGTGAATCGTCCTTGGATATCTGATATGAACCCCACTTGGTTATAATGAATAATTTTTTTGATATCTTGTTGGAGTCTATTGGCTAGGATTTTGTTGAAGATTTTTGCATCTATATTCATGAGGGATATTGGTTTGTAGTTTTCCTTTTTAGTGATATGTTTGCCTGGTTTTGTTATCAAGGTCACGCTTGCTTCATAAAATGAAATTTGGAGGATTCCATCCTTTTTCATGTTCTGGAATAGTTTGAATAGGATTAGTGTCAGTTCTTCTCTGAACATTTGGTAGAATTCTCCAGTGAACTCGTCTGGGCCAGGACTTTTTTTATTGGTAATTTTTTTATGACCTATTCAATTTCTTCTTTTGTTAAGGGTCTGTTCAACATTTCCACCTCAGTCTGTGTTAGTTTAGGTAAGTAGTGTGTTTCTAGAAATCTGTCCATTTCTTCTAGATTTTCAAATTTGTTGGAGTACAGTTCTTCGTAGTATCCTGATATTATCCTTTTATTTCTGTTGGTTCTGTTGTGATGTTATCCATTCTGTTTCTTATTCATGTTATTTGTATTCTCTTTCTCTTTTCCTTTGTTAAATTTGCCAGTGGTTTGTCAACTTCATTAATCTTTTCAAAAAATCAACTTCTAGTCTTATAGATTTTTTTCTGTTGTCTTTCTGTTTTCTGTTTCATTGATTTCTGCTCCAATCTTTATTATTTCCTTTCTTCTGGTGACTGTAGGCTTTTCTTGCTGTTCTTTTTTTTTTCCTAATTGTTGGAGATGTTGCTTTAAGGTGTTGATTTTGGCTTTTATTTTTTGATGTATGCATTTATGGCTATAAATTGGCCCCTGATCACTGCTTTTGCTGTGTCCCAAAGATTTTGGTATGTTGTGTTTTCACTCTCATTTGATTTGAGGAATTTTTTAGTTTCATTTTTTATTTCTTCTATTACTCAGTTGTTCTTCCGGAGTGTGCTCTTCAGTTTCCATGAGCTTGCTCTTTTTTCCTTTGGTCTTCTTATTGTTGATTTCTAATTTGATATCATTGGGATCTCAGAAGATGCTTTGCAGTATTTCAATGTATTTAAATTTATTAAGGCTTGCTTTATG
>NW_006921590.1:8705813-8707777 GCF_000298275.1 Orycteropus afer afer | reverse complement strand
AAAAAAAAAAAAAACAGCATGGTGTTAGAGAAGGCTGAAAAACACAAAGGAAGAAACAGAATATGATATAGTATGTGAAGGGCAGCATGTGATTTTGGACTGGGACTGGGCAGGGATTGGCATAGGAAATCTAGCTTGTATATGAAAGTGCCAGAGATGCCAAATTCCCTTCAATTTTTTTTTTTTGTTGTTGTTGTTCATAGGTTTATAACCTAAAAGTAATTCTTTGTAGCTCAAGGTTCAGAAAGCTCTAATTTGCATTAATATATGATGTGCTGTGAATGTGAGTATCAGAGCTTTTTATCTGTGCCTCTGAAAAAGAAGCATAGACAATAGCCAAACCTTATAACTCCCTCAAAAGACAGACAGGTAGGGCGTTCATTTCCATTTCCTTTTGCTGTAGGGGGAGGGTGGAGATGGCTGAGGCACAGCAGAATTATTCTCTTACTTTTTAGGAAGATATCCTCCATGGTACCAAAGGAGAATGGCAGGACATTTTGTAAATCAGTCTGGTCCAACTCAGCTGACCCACAAGGAATGGGCTGAGATTCAGTCAGCTCTGAGTTTCCTGAGGTCTTCCTCCATAGGCATCAGGGCAGAACTCAGAGTTAGCACTTGCAGACAAGAGATCTCCCATCACTGTAGTATTCAAAAGCTACCTCACAGGAGCTTTCTGCTCACCTCTTAGCCCAACTCTAGCTCTGAGAAGCAGATCTTACTATTCCTGTGTATCTGTCTCCCTCGTGGCCAGAGAGCAGGCAGCCTTTCCTATATGACTGAATATACATTGGAGGTTTTACTCAAAACAAGCCCTCTGAATAAAAGGTACGGATTTATACTTGATTCTTCATAAAGCATCTCACTTATGGGACAATGTCACAACCACTTTATTTTGAGCAACCAACATCTCTGTTTGTAGAAGAGAGATTCAACTAATATGTCCTCTCACAGTGCTGGTGTTATGAAAAGAATTGGTTTTTTGAAAAAAAAGCAAAAAAATTCAATCACTGGATACAAAACTTTTGAAAATCACTTTCAGAAACAATGGCATAGGAAACAAGAAGTTATGCTGTGCAGACCACATACAAACACTTATAGGATGAATAACAAATCACAAAACCTAAGGTTTTGCAAATGAGTGCTTGAAGCTGGACTTACATTTTTCAGTGGTATAATTTCACACAGATTTAAAAAAATGCAGCCTCTCAGTTCTGGCAAGATGGCGGACTAGGCAGAAAGACTACATAGACCCTCTTCAACAAAGAAAAGGGAAACCAATTAACACACGCACAGAAGATAATCCTGGACCCCCAAGCCTTGCAGGGAAGGATATGGAAGTGGACTAAACCCCAATTAGCAGAAGAATTTGCGTGAAAATACCAAAAAAGGAGACAGATGGAGCTGCGGTCTGGCAGCGATCCTGAGTGATCCTGACGGCACAGACAGCTTGGAGAGTCCTGAGTGCTGGTAGTACCTAAGAATTAACCTAAAAATTACCCTGCTAGCCAGGGACTGCACAAAGCACTGTGCACAGTGGCTGGGGAACAAACAGAGAAGGTGAAGAAAAAGGTGGGCTGAGCTGTGGACTTTTGCCGGTCCAGAGGGTGCCGCCATTTTGAGGGTTTAAAAAGTGGCTTGACTATTTTGGATCTGTAAAGAGACAGTGCTCGCACAGATTCCTGGGGCTTAAGAACACATTCTGCTTTCCAGCAAACCCAAGGACACTCAGGACCTGCAAGACTGAAAAGGTACAACATCCCTCTTGTTACTCTTATACCCCACACCCGCTTGGTGAATACAGGTGCGGCCATCCCCCACTCCCACCTACCTTCTGGTCCCACAGGAACTCCATCACAGTCTGTGTGTTCAGATGGAGCCTGGGTGCCCTGCCCTGTCCTCCACCGATTTTTTTTTTTCTCTCTCTCTCTTTATTTTTATTTTTTTCTTTTTCACTTTCTTTCTTT
>NW_006921590.1:8701387-8702662 GCF_000298275.1 Orycteropus afer afer | reverse complement strand
TTCACCCAAATCACAATATATAAAAAAAAAAAAAAAAAAAAATGCAGCTTCTCAAATAGAAGTACAATGAAGAAGGCTGAAAAATTCTCAGGTGACATGAGTGTGGTTCTATTGATGATGAAGATGCTGATGTAAATGATACTTGTAAACAGTTTCAGTATTTGAAATTGAGGAAAGAGTAGTAATTCTGAATATAGTGTTTTATTAGTATAATTTTATATGCTGGTATAGCTAACGTAAGAAATTAAACATCCTGAATTATATTTAATCATTTGATCTCCATCCCTAAATGTTTCTATGTTCAAGTCAGTCAGGAATTTTTTCTGGTATTATCTCATTGGAAACTGAGAAGATTGCCTTAAATATATTTGGTCATGCATGCTCTTGTCCTTTTGGAGTTAAAGTTTATTGCCTATTTCTCCAATTAGGTAAAATATTCCCTAAGGTTTCTGCTTGTAAGTGAGCAATGGACCTAACCTCCCTACCTACTTCTCAAGCTGTAAATTTATCAGGAAAACAGATGCTAATAGGAATGCAGACCAAGAGGTGATAGGTAAAGAGAGGTGAGAGTAGGATCATGCAGGGTTACTCTCTGAAGACTTTAAGACGGAGTTTATGTACTCAGATAATTGCATCCTGGCTGGGGGAAGAAAATGCAATGGTTTATCTTTGTTGTTTTGTTGGCTTGAGGATATTGTACACTGGAAATATACTTAATCCAATTCAATGGGCATTCAATCTTCTATTCTTTTCAACAAAAATAACTATAAAGAACTGAGGACCTATGGTGCTCCAAGTACTGTAATAAGTGCCAGAGAAATCCAAGGCATTAATTCTCTCACAAGTCAGTCACTCCCTCCCTCAGCCATATAGGTGCTAGTTTCACAAATTGAGTCCTAGTGTGCAGATCCTGGGATTCCTAATTCTTGCTTCGAATTACTGAGGCCATTTGTATAACAAAATGATCAGAGACTTTTTATTTTAGGAGATGTAAACATGTGCATTCTTATATTTACTCTTTTTTTTTAAGCAAACATTATATAAATAGTGTTTTATGTTCTATGGAGGTAATAATTAATAAAAACTGAAATTCCTAATATCATGGTTCCTGTACTTTAGAGAGCACCAGAGGCATTGATCAAATAATGGCACAAATTTAATGGTAAAATCCACAAATATGAACCCCTTTGCATATACAATACTGAGTTGTCAATGAAAGCAAACATGGGTATAGGGACGGATAGATGGGTGAACAAGCTAAACAATTATGTATGT
>NW_006921590.1:8673315-8700442 GCF_000298275.1 Orycteropus afer afer | reverse complement strand
AAAAAAAAAAAAAAAAAAATTAATGGTAAAATCCTAATAGTGATAGAGGTACTACAAAGAATAAGCATCTGTTACTACCAAAACAAAAATAGGGAACTTTTGAAATTTATGATCAAAGTGTGTGTGTGTGCGCGTGTGTGCACACATGTATATATATGTAGAGAAATAAATCATAAAAGTACAGCTTAATGCATTTTCACAAAGAAACAATATGACAGTACCAGAGAAGCCTCACTTTTGCCACCTTTCAACCCTTCTGACTCTTAATGATAACCAATAATCTGACTTCTGAAGCTTTGATTATTTTTTTATATCTGTGAACTTGATATGAAAGGAATCTAATAGCATGTATTTTCTCATGCCACTTTCCTTTGCTCAACATTTACCTTTGTGGGATTCATCCATATGGTTGCATATAAGTAGCGAAGTGTTCCAAGTATGTATATATGTCCTTCAATTTATCACTTGTACTGTCAGTGGGCAATGAGAGTAGTTAGCGATATTGAGCAGTTGCAGATAGAGCCCATATGAACACTCTAGTCTTTGTCATTTAGTGAAAATATGTACACTGTTTTGGTGGGTCAATACCTAGGAATGGGACTGCTTGTGCATAATATAGGTATGTTCTTCATTTGTAGATGTGATAGTTCAGTTTGTGCATCAACTTGGCTGGGCCTGGTTGAGTGGCTGGGCAGCTGGATGTAGTATTCCCCATGATGAGACTGGTAATCACCTCCATGGTGGAATCTACTGTGAGTAGCTGCCTTAGGAAATGTAGTCTGCTTCCTGTATATAAGGAGAAGCCTTGGGGAATGGTCTAGCTTATAGCACATTTGAACCCTGCGTGTAGCCATGTCATTATTCAGCAGCCTGCCATGATCTGCCAACCTGGGGACTTAAATGGATTTTAATTAATGGCCTGCCATATGGTTTGGTAACATTGGGACTATGCCTTTTTACTTGTCAACTTTGGGTTTGGCAGCCTCAGCAGCCAGCAGCTGTCTGAGTGAAGAAAAGCCTCTAGCTTCAGAGGGCTGGGAGCTGGAGGCAGAGCTTGAAGCCCAAGGTCAAGGGGCTTTCACCCAGCCCCTAGAGCCTGGCACTTGGAACTCGGACTACTAGCCTCCCAAACTGTAAGAGAATAAACTCCTGTTTGTTAAAGCCATCCTATTTGTGGCATATTCTTGTCAGAGTGGCACTAGGTAACCAGAGCAGTAGATATCATCAAACTGTCTTTCAGAGTGGCTGTATGAGTTTGCATTTCCACCAGCAGTGTTCCAGTACTCTGCATTTTCAATAGCCCAGGGTATTGCCAGTCTTTTTCATTTTATTTTATTCAGCTATTCAGTTCAGTACGTAGTAGTTTTAATTGCATTGCTATAGAAGAAGAGCTCTGGTAGCACAGTGTCTAAGGCACTTGACTGCTAACCAGAAGGCTGGCGGTTCAAACTCACCAGCCACTCCTCAGGAGGAGGTTGGGCAATCTACTTCCCTCGTGATACTGCCTTGGCAACCCCTCCTTGGGGCCGACTCAACAGCACATAACAACAACAACAACAGAAGAAGAGCAGGAAAGGCTCCCCTGAAGAACTGACACTTGAGCTGAGGCCCGAAATAATGATAAGTAGTGAACTAGGCAAAGAGGGTAGCAAAGAACATTCCAAGAAGAAAGAATAGTACTGTACTGAGGTCTGGTGGCAGGAGGCAACAGGATGGGGAAGAGCTGGTGAAGGAAGCAGGTGAGGCTGGAGCAGGAGTGGGCAGTCCACGTGCCCTGAGATGAGGTGGCTACATCAAGAGTGGTCTAACAGGCAGAAGCTTGGAGGTGCAGCTAAGGAGTTTTGTTTTTATATTCAGGGCAATGGAAAGCCTTCATAAGACTAAAGGCAGAGGAGATTAAGTGTTCTGATTTGTGTTTTGACAAGTCATTCCATCTGCTGCTGAATGGGTAGAGAGAGGGAGATGAGTTGGAGGCTACTGCAGTAGCTTAGGAGATGGCCCCAGTTCTTGAGTAGTGTATAGCAGACTTGACTTAAGACTTGACTTAAGTTCTTGAGTAGTGTATAGCAGACCTGACTTAAGAACTTGATGTCACAACAACTTTAGGACCCTTTGGGGACAAGACTATACTCCACAGTAACGTAATGAAAGTTAAGTGTTACCATGTTCATGACACTATTTTAAAACCTATTTTAAATTTCCAAACACATTGGTAGAAGATTAATGAATTGACTATTGAAATTAAAATGATAGGCTTCCTGGTCTTACCTTCATTTACTGAGGCTAAGGTGAAACTAAGACACTTACCTTGCCTTTTTATTGATTAAATGAAAGTATGAGACCAATAGCTGAGGCTATGTTTATGTGCACACACAGGAAGTAGTAATGTAGCTGACACTTGCTTCAACCTAAGGGAAATGTAGGTAATAGGGCTTTCTGACAAAGGAACCTTATCCTTTCTAGTGCCAATCAAACTAGAGTCTTTGTCAAAAAAACAAAACAAAAAAAATTATAGTCTCTGAATCTGCTACTATTAGGGACTTGGATGAGTCTTTGTCGCTGCAATTAGTCATGAGAGTATGAACTATATAGATGTGGTGTATTGATGTGTGTAGAATAGAGATAGCTATGAAAGGATATGGTGGAATTTCTTTATGTCAGATTATGTCCTGAAACCTCAATAGATCACAATAGCTATCTAAGCAGTCATTAAAATGACAACATAATGATCTAGAGAAATTAATTTAGAGTAAATTACAAAGTAATGTATGCAGAAATCTCCCTTGGTGTGGATGCTTTGGAGGGTTTGTAGAAGATATACTCCAGTGTGAGTGTGTGTTTTGTTATCATGGATTAATGTTTATCATTAACTGTCTGTTACTGAGATAATTCACTGACTCTCTAGACATGGGTTTCTAAATCTGTGAAATGAAGGGATTGGCTTTAGATAATCCTTAAAGACTATGAAACTCTAATGTCTGAGGCTTCCGTTATCAATCAGCCTTAATAACATACTCTCCACTGAGAGTTCCATCACAGCCTAACCCCTGATTGTAAACTGGAAAATTTAGGGTGATTAAACATACAGAAACTGCATAAGAAAATATCTTTTAGATTTTGTTCGTTGTTGAAGCTCTGAGAAAACCTAGAGAGTTTTGTCTTTTTTTAGTTTTTTTTTAATGACTGTGTGATTTGATGCATATAGCCAAATGCAGTGATTTAGTTGATATTACTTAACTTTTGTTGTTGCTGCTGTTAGATGCTGTTGAGTCACTTCCAACTCAGAGTGACCCATGTGTATAGAGTAGGACTGTTCATAGGGTTTTCAAGGCTGTGACCTTCCCAGGTCTGTCATCTGAAGCATCTCTGAATTGGTCAAGCTCATGGCCTTTTGTCTAGTACCTGTCACCATCAAGTCAATTCTGACTCATAGAAACAGGGGAGAACTGCCCCATAGAGTTCTTCAGGCTGTACTTTTTACAGAAACAGACTGCCACATCTTTATTCAATGTAGTGGCTGATGAGTTTGAACCACCGACTTTTTTGGTTAGCAGCTGAGTGTCTAATCATTGTGTTACCAAGGTACCTTTTATGTCTGTTGGCCAAGCATTTAACCATTTGTGCCACCCATTAGTCAATAAAACAATCAGAGAACACTTGGAAATATCTCTGTGTGAATTGCCCTAACTTTGAGATGATGAAGATGCAGTTGTGATATACTTTCTATCCCACAGCAATTGACATGATTAGAAGTAATGACATTTGAGAGCAAATAGACATCATCATGAGCATTAAGTAAGCAACAAATTGTGCCTCTGAGATCACTCTCTGTCTTCTTTGTTGATAAGAAGAGACTTAGGGTAAGGTTCTTAGCAATACAACAGCCTAAAATAGTCCCTAAATATTAGAAGTGTAGCATAGTGCCTAAGGCACTTGACTGCTAACCAGAAGGCTGACAGTTCAAACCTACCATCCACTCCTTGGAAGGAAGGTTGGGCAATCTACTTCCATAGAGATACCACCTCAGAAACTCAAGGAGGGGTCACTATGAGTCAGGTCCGACTCGACAGCACATAACAACAACAACTAGCAAGCTATAAAACCATTAGACAATGATTTCAGCTGCAGCAAGTTAAGAAGTTAAATGAAATCTTGAATCTAAAATATATATATAGAGGTTAGAGAAAAACTATGTCTTCCAGTTACAAGGAAAGTTCTAAACATTTATATGCATAAAGACTTGATATTCTTTCTCTGATGTTGTCTTTCTGAAATACATAATTATGACATTTTCATCCACACAGCGCTTCCAAAATGAACTTAAACTGTGATTGAATTGTATTCAGATGATGGCAAGTGCTCATGGGAGTTGTCAGCAAATCACTTTATTAATAACTTTGATACTAATTGATTTTGGTGCTTGGTGCCTTTCTTCTTTTGATTTCTTTGCGAATAGGAAATGATGCCTGTATCAGGTCAGGTTTAAAGTTATAAGGTGGTGCTGAGCCCTGAGCAACCTACTTTTCTGTGCTTGCTCTCTTGACCCTAGAAGATTTCTTATCTCAATTTGTATATATTTGGTTGATGAAGTGTGGGCCAGCCAAGGAAGTAGAAAGAGCTAAGACCAAACACAAGGATATGCCTGAGGCCAGGCAGGTATTGCAAATGAGTGAACTGTCCTGGGAGGGGCTAGAGGCAGGATGGAGAGTGGGCTCCATCTAGAGAGAGCAGCTGCCAGGAGGGGCATGCGTCTAGTATTGCCAGATCTTTTACTTTTTGCAGAAATCTCAGAGTTCTTAGGGCAGTTGCTCAATTTTTAAATATTGGTAACAAAATCAAACTCCAAATAAACACTTGGTGCAATGAACAAAATTTGCTTACAGCTCATGTATATCCCATAAGCCTCAGTTTGCAACTCCATTATGCAAATAAGAAATCTGAAGGAGGATCCTAAGTAAAAGCAGCATGGTCAAATTCCATTAGATTGAACCATAGGAAAGTGCCATTTTTCTAGGTCAGAAGACAGTCAAATGCCAGCCATTTCCTGTTTCAGTCAAATACTGCAACTGAAAGTCTGCTTTGGCAGAATTGATGTGCAAGTTAGATGAGAGAGAAGAAAAGAACAAAGTGAGTTTTAAGTTCTGGTAAGTACCCCTTCCCCTTAAATTTGTTAAAAGCTGTAGACTCTCAGATATCTGCAATTTTGTATGGAGTTACAGGATTGGGGGAGGAGGGGCTACAGATATAGAAGCCAAGAATAGCAAATTAAGAATCTGTATGCAAGGAGACCCGAATGCAGTGTGTGCTGGAATGTATAACAAAGAGCTTTCCAAAAAGAAAAATCCAGATCTGTAGTGTTTGCCAATTTTTGTAGTGTAAATACACTCATCATGGCTGATTTCTAACTACCAGCATGGTGTCACTAAGCACGGCCTTATGAGAGGATCCACAGTCACACGCCATTACATAGCATTTTCATCATTTAGACAAAATGGGTATAAATACCCTTAACCCCATAGATAACAGTAAGATGTAGTAAAATAATTAGAAAGGGGTGTGCTTTCAGGCTTTGTTATCTTTGTAATATAATTTATTATAATATTTTCATAAGTTTATAGAACTTAATTATTAATAATGGCTTTGTTTAATAACTAGCTAGCAAAATTCCTGAAAATTTAACAGTGGGTTCTCAAGAGCCAACACTAGCTGGCTCTAATACCACTGACTCACCAAGCCCGTAAGTAGAATTCTGTCATTAGGAATAGAAAAGTGGAACAACTTACTCTGAAGTTAGAAGGGGAAAACTTAATGAATGTGATAACTGATGGGATATGGTAGCAAATAAGCTAGAAAAGTCCAAAATGAATGAATGTGAAAAGAATTGGGAAAGGGTAGTTCTGGTAGAGCAGCCAATTGGTGGGTCATGGAGGAAAGAAGTCTGGAGTCAGAATTCCTATCCTCCTTCTAACCAAACAGGACACAGCTTCTCTCAGCCTCAGTTTCCTCCTCTCTGAGCCCCACTTAATATAATATCTCAAGAGCCTTTGAACTCTAATATCCTGGGATCCTGTTACTTACTATGTAATTGCCAAGCCCTTTTCATTTATTTGTCTGTACAACCTAATTTTAAATGAAGAAAGCCATAATTGAGGTATGTGTTTGTCCCTTATATAATATAATCACCCCAGAAGATATACTCCATGGAAGGAAACAACTGAATTCTCTTCTTTCCAATAGAAAGATCATAAGAGATGTTTATTGAAACTTGTTTTTTTTTCTCTCCTATCCATGGAGGCAATTACAAGTAACCCATTTCATTGTGCATCTGGCTTAGAACAGGTATGTGAAATATATCCGAAATGCAGGCAACCCCAGAGGGACTCTACTTTCAGTCCAGTAGTTAAGCCTCAGTGTATGTTTTATGATTTGACTACATCCCGGCAGGGTGCTTCATTGCTGTACTCTTGAAAAGGTCGTTAAAAAGAAAAATGGCAGTTTTGCACACTTAAGACCCTCTCTAAAAAAACAGAGGTCTTCATTGGCTCATGGATTTTTCAAACTATTCAGCAAATATGCCTTTGTAACCATTTCAAAACTGTTTGGAAATGTACTAAATATAAACCAAAATAATCAGCTTATCACATTTGATCGCTCTCACCTACTCCAAGTTGTGATTTTATCCTTACCCCAGGGCTTCTCAAAATGTGGTCCCTGGACCAGCATCATCAGCATCACTTGGAAACTCGTAGAAATGCAAATTCTTGGGCCCTTCTTCAGATCTACTGACTGAGAATCTCTGAGGATGTGGCTCAGTGTTTATGTTTTAACAAGCCCTCCAGGTGATCCTGATTCAGGTTGAATGATTGGAACCCTTGCTGTAGAAACCTAGAAGAAGTCAAGCTTCGTCTCTTTTTTTTCCCCATCTCTTTAAATTAAGCCAATAGACATATAATTTTTAATGGGGCCCCAGTGTCATCATCACCAGGAATTTGCTAGAAATACAAATTTTGAACTGCATCCCAGATCTATTCTGTCAAAAACTCTGGAGGCAGGAGAGTCAAGCAAGAGAGAGAGAGTCATTAGCAAAATGTTAGGTGAAATAATACACTCGGGTAGCTCTATTGGAATTGGGAAGAGAAAGTCATTAAGATAGTTTTTTTTTTTTTTTTTTTAAAAAGAGAGAAAGATCAGTTTGGGGGACAAAATAGACTTACCAGAGGGAGAATGAGGTGAGAAAGATTCTGTGCTTTCAAGTATGGTATGATAAAGGGCAGTTGGGGAAAGGAAAGCTGGGTTAAGAGGAGAAACTTTTGTGCAGACATAAGAGGTGTGGGCTGTCCTATGTTTTCCAGACCTCTTGCATCCTCACTCCACTCTAGCCCCACTCTTTCTCTTCTAGCCCTAGTCTACCTGCCCATGGAGGTCTGGAGGTTGGGAGAGAGTTAGATGTTTCTTTCCTATCACTACCATGAGAGTACAGACATGTGCTCATGACCATCCTAGGGACCGGGTTATTCCCTGTTCTCCAAAATAAAGCACCAGAAGGCCACATCCTTGTATAAGCCTCTTGGCAAAATCTTGGTTGCCACAGAGAGTGACTTCACACTAGGATCTTCTTTGATCCGACAGAGCTGGTTTGGACATTGACTGTTTCTCTACTTATAAAAAGGGCATTTTAAAGAATAATAAACTATCTTGAAGAAGCCTGCCCACAATCTCAAAACTAGAACTAGAATCCAACTTTATGACACCCCTAGACATTTCCCACAAATATCCTCCTATCCCTCATAAAACCATAGGTTAGTGTGGAGGAACCCAAGAGTCAAATGACTGATAAGTTTCCTTTTCCAGAAAACACAAGCCCCTAGTGGAAAAAAAAAGCAAACTCCAAGGATAGGAAATAAATTAAATGAATTGGTCTTCAGTTTGGCCCAACTCTGATATACATAACTGCTCGAACTAGTGACCTAGGAATAAATTCCAAGTGGAAAGTATTTCTAAGTTCAGTCCATGGCTTAACGGCCCATGGGAGCCTTTGCTTTGGTCTTCACTGATGAGCCTTCTTAACTTTTTAAAATGTGTGGCCAGTGGGGAGTTTCTTTTTCTCCATGCAATTCTGACCCATTTCTCAACTACTTTACAGTCACCCTGAAGCACTATTTAGCATTCCATGATACCTTGTGTATTAAAGGCAATCCTTTGAGAGATCTGGGTCCATAAACCAGTGAATAAGTCACGTGTGGTACAGAAGTGCTGCTTTTCATCTTGGGGATAGGTAATGAGGGCGATGTTACTATTTCATCCAAATGGGAAAAGTAAATTAACATGGGGACAGAATAGAGGTCAGAAATCTTTTACTTGCATTTAGCTGCCATAGAACACTGGGTCCAAGAAACCACACCAGAGTAGAAATACCCACTTGATAATGTATGTGGCAGGGCCATTGAATTTGGGGATGCATGGTATATGGTGTCAGGTGAGACAAATCATACTCTTCAGTTGCAGTGCAGTTGGAAAGCTCTTTATTGCTCTGAGAGACAGATATTTCATGTCATCAGATTGAGCTTTCAGGGCTAAGAATGGAGTCATGCAGGGTGATCAAGTAGATTGTATTGCTGGTCAATACCTTTTCTATTATTATGTTACTGGGAAATAATTATTATCTTCCACTCACAGCTTGTTATAAGATTAGGGGAGAGGAAAAATGTTGCATTGTTGCACTTACATATTTTATATTCTGCCCGTACACGTTAAAGCCAGCAATACTAGCTGAAGATGACTTTGTATTATTTTCACAATCATCACCCTAGAGTAATTTCTTCTGTCTGCCTTTGTTATAGTCACTGAGCTAGGTTGGGATGTGATTTGGAAATTCATCATCAAATCAAGAGAGTTGTGACTATCAATATTTAATTCCATATTCTTCCATAGATTAGGTTTAAGCTGAAAGTTTTATATTCATGATCTTTTAATCACAGTGATATCAAAGAAATTTAATGAATTTTTGAGTGAGGAAAATAGGTGAAGTTTAATTTAGTAACAGTTTGTAACTTTTATGATATTACCTCATTTCTCATCCTGAAAATTTGGGCACTAGAAAAGTTCAGCCTTTTGAAGAGTTAGCATATTAAAGGAACATTCCATGTTTTGTCACTTAACCTGGAGGAAGTCCTGTACCTGTGAAGCTGTCTTTCTGTGTCATGGTCTGGGGCTTGCTTGAATTTACCAACTGTCTGATTCCTATAACCCTAACCATGTTAAGTTCCTCAGAAGCAAGAGCCCGGAAGTGTTTTTGTAGCTTGCCCACAGTGCACTTTAAAATCAGAAAACCAGTTGCCATCAAGTTGGCTTTCACTCATAGAGACCCATGTCTATCAGAGTAAAACTGTGCTCTATAGGTTTTATAATGCCTGATGTCATGGGACATAGGTCACCAGGCCTTTCTTCCAAGTTTCATCTGGGTAGACTCAAATCACCAACCCTTTGGTTAGCAGCCAAGTGTATTAACTGTTTGCACCATCCAGGGACTTCTCAGTGCCCTGTTGATACTCAAATATATGTTAGTTAACTAAAAAAAAAAAAAACACTATTCTTCCCACCTTTGATGTGGATACACAGTAGAAAATCAGTCTCTAAATTTTCTCATCCCCACGTTTTTGTCCTGGAGCCTTCCTCCTGATTTCTTTCTATCACAGGAGTATGTGTGCCTTGTTTTGATGGGCTAGTGTGAGGTTTCTTAACCTCAGCACTATTGACATGATGGCCATGATAATTTTTTGGTTGTTTTAGAAGGCTTTTCTGTGCATTATAGAATTCTTAGTAGCAACCTTGGCTTCTGCTCACTAGGTCCTAGTAGCATACCAGTCCCCCCATTGTGTCCAGACATTGCCAATTATCCCCTGAGGCACAAATAAATAAATAAATAAATAAGAACAGAAATACATAGCAGGCCCTAAGCTAGTGTAGTTGTCCTCTTCCAGGCTCATAAGCTTTCCCCACAATTCCCAAGGGAAGGCAGCTATTTGTTTTAATAAGATGTTATAAGCACCCTCCTCCCACTACTACCACACACATTTCAGACTATGGACATTTTGCTGACATCTGAGTTAGGGTATTGGAGTGTTGGGGTAGAAAAAAGATAAAATGGCAAAGAGAATGCAGTGATAAATACTTTGATCTTTGTTCACCTACTCTGTTGACCAAATGAACTTTCTCCAATCTTCCCTCACTTTATAGTTAGCAATTAGGATAGTGACCCAAGAAAGGGGACTGGCCATGGCCAGGCATGTTTCCATGAGTTACACTTGAACATACCAGATTTTTGGTCTTATCACCTGATGAACTGAGAATAACTGAGAAAGCAGTTGTAAATAATGCTATCTCTTCATATATTTGCCCTATGCTTTTACTTCAATGCTAAAAAAACTAAAAATAAATAACAATAACAACAACAAAAAAACCCCACCAAGGCTGACCTGAATAGATTCTGAATCAGAAAAATATAGTAAGAGAATTAATAAATTTGACTTTCTTAACAATATTGTTATAACTAATAATTTGTTATTCCTGGGAGATTTTGTTTTGATTAAAGTTATTTGCTAGAAAGATTTTATCACCCTAAACATCCACACCCATCTACTAATCCCCTAATCAAGTAAGACAGAGAGTGTCAATTAAACTAACAAATTATCTTCTTTCCCAAAAAGAATTAATAGGTCCATCATTCATAAATACACTTCCAGTAATTGTTTTTCTTTACTACTCACACTAGCCAGTGATGGTAACAATAGTCACTATTGAAATTACATTGTGAAAGACATCCTCAATCAGTGAATAATCTTATTTATCTTAATTAAGCCATAGTCTTCATACTGGAACCTGCCTTTCCCCAATTTCCACTTACTTAAGACAAAACTGGTGAAACAAAGACAGTAAAAGCTAATGTCCCTATGGGCTGTGAAAATTAGCAGCAACACTTTTTTTTTTTTCCTTCAAAGTCAGTTCCAGTCATTAGTTGAATTGCTATATAAATGCTAAGTATCCCTTGTTGGTTTATAAAGTTAATCCCAGCCCAGGATGAGACTGGCTTACTGATTGATCATGTGAATCTGAAGTGTAGCAGGGTTGAGAAATTCAGGCACTACTGCATAGTCAAAAGTAGTTTCACTTTAAATAACACTGATGTGCCATTATGCCCTCATCAGACTGGCAAAGTTCAAAAAGTTCACTGACATGTAGCATTGGTTAGAGTGTGTGGGAACAGACATTTCAGTCCATTGTTGATCAAAGAGTAATTTTGTAGAACATATATGGAGGACGAAAGGACAGGGAGGTGGGATGTGAAGTGGGAACTAAAACTGAATCCTCCGTTTGTTCTAGCAACTCCACTTTTGAGACTCTGCCCCCAGAGCCTGTATGCTGCAGTGATTGCAATAGGTGGCTATACATTCAGTGTTTATGATGAATTGCGTGGAGGGTAATAGATGTCCTTCATAATCCTTCACATAGTAGTTTGAACAATATGGAATTGCTGTTTGCAAATATTGACCATTTCATGTGGTTCAACCCACATATTATGGATTTAAGTTGACTGATGTTTATTTGTGGGTCCTGAGGGCAGCAGTAAATCAGTGATAGAAGTCTTACCTTCATGAAAGAGTCCCATAGGTCCCTTAGTGGCACAAACTGTTTACATTTGATTACTAACCTCACAGTTGGTGGTCTGAAACCACCCACTGGTGTCACAGAATAAAGGTCTGGAGATCCTTTTCTAAAGATTACCATCAAGGATACCCTTGGAGGAGTTCTACTCTGTAACACATGGGGCATTGTGAGTCAGAATTGGCATCACAGCACAGGTATGCAGGAGACCTGGGGTTTGATTCTCAGCCAATGCACCTAATACACCACTATCTGTCAATAGAGGCTTTCATGCTGGTAATACGGTGAACTGGCTTCAGATTCTAGATGAACATTAAACTAGGAAGAAAGGCCTGGCAATCTAGTTCCAAAAAATCAGGCAGTGAAAACTATGAATCACAATGGTCCAACCCACAACCAGTCATGGGGATGGTACTGGACCAGGCAGCATTTTGTTCCATTTTGAATTAGGTAACCACTCAATGGCAGCTAACAGCAACTGCACACCAGCTACTGGAAATGTGATACTGAATAATGGAGAAACATAGGCCCTTATGGAGATTACATTCCAATGGAGAGAAAGACAGTGAGGATCTCCAGTGATAAAACCCAGCAGCCAGCCATCTGCATCTCAGGTTCAGCATTCAAAAACCATGAATTGTCTTTGTGTGAAGGGCTACTTTGGAGAGCAATAGAATTGCTAGTATGTTGAAAAGGCATCACTCTAATTCCGTGCAGCCAGCTAACTCCCAAGTGTGTCTGTTTGTGTTCAGGGTGCGGCATGGTGATCTGGCCAGATTCTTGAGCTTCTTTGGCATCTTGTCCAATAGCTACATTCTTCTGTCTTACAGAGCTGAATTTTGTCTTCCAACCAGTGGCAATTTCAAGGTCATGTATGAGAGATGTCAGGTGTGCCTGGTGAGGACAGGATTTACAAAAGTTTGTGTGTGTCACGGGTCTTTATTCCCTCCTTTCAAAATTATGGCTGGCTTTAAAAGAGTCAAAAATTCAGACTTGCATGAACTCTTCAACACCTCTCCAAATTCAACAAAACTGACATTTATAGCTTCGTTGAAGCGGAGACATGGCATTTGGCTTCAGATTGTTTGGACTGTAGAGTGTCAGTATAAATAGCTTTGATTGACTTTTGTATCATGCACATCTGGAAGCAATTTATGGCATTCCAGCTAGATTAAAGCGCGTTTTAAAGGAATTTCACCAGCTCTTCCCCCCGCCCTTCTTTTTGCTGGCCATGGTGAATAAAGTTTCAAAGAAGGTTTAACTGCTGTTCTTCTTAGTGTAGACTCTGGTGAAGTCAAATTCAGGGCATATGTGGGGTGGGGGAGAAAGGGGAGGAGTGAGATTTGTTTTGCCAAAAGAGCTAAATGCAGAAGTGACTTTTCCTCAACTATTTTGTTCACACTAAAAGGACAGATAAAACCTCAGACCCCAGGAAAATGCTATCACTACATGGAAACCAGGAGCTAAGTCATTTTAAAAGAGGTGATTAGCTTGACCTCAAACAAGGAAAAGAAAAAAAAAAAAAAATTACCATCCAGTTGATCCCCATTCATAGTGACCCCAAAGGACAGAGCAAAACTGCTGCATAGAGTTTCCAAGGCTAAAATCTTTATGGAAGCAGACTGCCACATCTTTCTCCTGAGGCACAGCACTGGTTCTAACCAGTGACCTTTCAGTTAACAGCCTATTACTTTAACTATCACTCCACCAGGAATCTTTTGTTAGTTGATCTAGATGAGGTGAAAAGAGCTAAGTAGGTGTCACTTGGCTTAACAACTACAAGGACTGGGAAGATGCATGAATATTGGCTTTCATTTATTGAATATGTACCATGGTGTTCATTTTAGCAAGTATTTGTTGAGTACCTACTGTAGGCTAGGCAAGAAGGGAAGAGAGAGAGAGAGAGAGAGAGAGAGAGAGAGAGAGAGAGAGAGAGCATGAGCAGAAGAGAAGACAGAGCTACTGCCCTCATGGAGCTTGTACTCTAAAGAAGAAGAAAGGATTACATAGTTAATTGCTCTACAGGTTACTTAATTACTATTGAAACTAAACTTGCAAGTAAACACAGGCTGTCCTGAATGCAGCAGATGTATCTTAGTTGGAAAGATCTGAGATAGCTTCCTGAAAGTTAGGGAATTTGACACTAGACTGGGGAAAGGGTAGTACTTAACGGGAAAAGTGATTCAGAAGAGACGGAATACCATTCCAAGCTGTGGGGATTTTTGTTTTCAAACCCCTAGAGATGGTAAGAAACAACTCTGCAAAGGAGATATTCCATTTAGGCATAGGGAAAATGAAGCTAGAAGAGGTTAACCTCTTAATATAAACCTCTCCATTTTCACTCAGCTATTAACTGTAATCCCTGTTTTAAGGCATAATGTACCTTAGTAGCCATTTAATCCTTTAGCGCTGATATTCTACGTAGCTGAAGAAAAGTGGCATTATATCTGTGGGCCTCAGTTACCCACTTTTTGTGGTGAAGGATAATCTGTGTTGAACCTCCTAGGAAGTTTAAAAATCTATGGAAAAATGAAGTTGAATATAATGTGTAAACCATAATATATAAGGAATGCAGTGGAAATGATGCTATTCAAGGCATTTAAAGATGAACATAGTCTGGTGGATGAACTGGCAGGAACAGTAAAGTCCTTGCAAATAAGAATGTATCCTCAGGTTTCTCTAACTTAGATAAGAAAATAAAATATCTATTATTAAATCAGACTCATACACATGGAAGGAAAGACCTCCTCACATTGTTAGAACCATAATATATAGGTCATTTTAGCCCTTCTTTTTCATTTTGTTGCTGAAGGAAAGTGATGAAGTGGTGCCAAGAAAGTGGCAAATTGCCCTAAAAATCACATAAAAGTGCAATTTAGCACACACAGTTCTGCTGAAGAAAACCACCTTTGTTTCATTATTAGCTTCCCAGGGATTTCTTTCCTTGGTTGGCATTTAAGTGTGGAAACTTGTCCTTTTTTTCCTAACATAATGAGACAGTCCTTGTGTTTTAAGAACAATAGAAAAAAGCATGAAGAGTGATCGATACATTACTTAAGATTTATTAACCACCAACTGGAGTCTTATTGCCAACCTCTGGGTATGATTTGGAAAGACATGAAGGCATAAACCTTTGTTATTTTAAGTAAAAATAGAAAGAAATCTAATCTCTGAGACTCTAAAATGAAAAATGTTCTATTAGGGATTTGCTTTGCCTCCCCCTCCTCCCCCAATTCACGTTCAGGCTTTGACCTGTAGACCAAGGAGCCAGCTACTTTGCTTAAAAGGTTTAGAACTAATGGGAAGGTAAACTCTCAAGTTATTTGTTGATATAATTTCTGACAATATTTTCCCAGCTTCTGTCTCACTTCTCTTTCCACTTGTTTCTACAGGACTGACAAAAAAAAAAAACATCAAAATAAAGCTGTGTTAATATGATCATGTATCATATTTCATGCATTCTGCATTTGATTAGAGGCACACATAGAAGACAAAGCAGGGGGAGGTGGGAGAAGCTAGAAGCTAAGAATTCTAAGTCCTGTTGTAATGGCAGGAAATGGTTAGAGTTGAGACCAAACCTCAATGGAAAATGGGCTATGTATTAAATAAAACAGTGGTGGTGTGGGTCATGGTAAAGCCATTTTATTCTGATGATAAAAATATGTTGTCTTGTGCAGGTCTGGCCAGAAGAAATTTGTGGTTCAAAGGGTGCATTCGTTCATTCATTCATTCTTTCTTTCTTCACCAAATATTTAAGTGACTTCGATGTGCCAACAATTTTATCAGATAATTAGGACACAGCAGTGAAGGAGACAGATATGATTTTGGAGCTTACATACTATGGAGATATGGACATTAAGTAACTAATTACCCAATAGATTATATTCTTATAATTGTGTTAAATATTACTGAAAATTATTGGAGACTAAGATATCACTTTGGGTGTGAGATATAAAACTGATATAAAACTGAGATATAAAAACTAAAAAGTTGTTTTCTTAACTTCTTTCCTTGTGGTTATTTGGAGGTAGAACCTGGGATTCTGCAGATAATTGTAGCTTTCTGAGTTTGGTCACTACTAGAAGTTCCCTGGCCTCAAGAAGTGTCAAGTTTGGACACTTAGGATGTCTTTGAGATGATGGGGAAAAAAAAAAAAAAAAACAAGAGAGAGAGAGAGAGAATTGAAGACTGTTTTATTTGGCAGAAAATGAAATGTGGCCCAGAGGCAACTTAATTATTCTTCATTCTTAGCTGGATGAAAGACAAAATGGTCTTGTAGTTTGAATAGAAAGTGAAGGAGAGGCCTCTCTGTGCTCACAGAGAGTTTTACTTGGCTCCAAAAAGAGAAAGAGATGTTAACTAGAGAATGTGGACTTTGACAATCTCCTGATGTCCTGAAGGTAAGTCCTGCTGACTAGGCCAGGGGCATTTATGGTAATATGGGTTGCATGTATATTTTCACTTTCTGGTCTCAAGTGTTGTTGTGGAAGCAGTGGGGATTACCAAAAAAAAATCTGTCAGCAGAGACAAAGTAGAGTGGAAAGGAGATTTCTTTGGGGAGCAAATTATACAGTGTGGATGTTTCTATAGTGATGGAATGGAGACATGATCCTCACTTCTCCACTTGGCCTTTTTTTTTCTTTTCCTTTTTTTAAATAGTTGGTGGAGTCACCATTTTTTTTTTTTTTTTTTGATAGATTGGCTTTGGGTTTGGGTTAAGATGAAGCCAGTGGAAATAGCTTATGGTTTGTAGAGGATGAAATCTATTACTGTGATTTCTTTTACATCAAGTCTGGCCACATCAGTTGAAAAATCACTGACATATTAAAATTGGCAACTAATCTTTGTAAGACCCCTTGAGATTACAAAACATTTTTTCCTAGCCATTGTCCTACTAGATAATCACAACAGTCCAAGAGGTAGCTAGGATGCCTTGCCTGTAATCTATCTAGTGCCCCATAAGCCTGGATTAGTTTCCAAGAAAGCTCACTGTTAGAATGTGAGCACTTCGAGGACAGGAATTTTGGGCTGTTTGTTTTATCACCAGAGCCACAACAATGCGTGGTATATAGAAAACACTCAGTAGGTATCTGTTGAACTCTTGAATGATTAACTTTCTTTAGGAGTTTTTATTGCCCCTTCGAAGTTAAAAGGAGATGTAGAATTAATTAAATGGTCTGTATTGCTTTTTAATCTTTAACCAAAAAAATTATTTGAGGATGTTTTAAACTGAGATTAAGTTCTAGCTATTACTAGTTATCTGCAAGACCTGAGAGATGTCACTTCCCCAGTCCTGTAAAAGTGCCCCACCTGTAAAAGAAAATTGTCCAACTGTTTGATTCTAATTCTCTTCCAGCTTGAACATTGTGTACACAATTACTATTTCAGCTGATAAATTTGCTCCATGAACTTTCACTTGTAAAGTGTGTAAAAGAAGATCTCTGAAACTGGTTGTCAAATTCATATTTTGTTCTTTGCCCCCTAGCCCAAATAACTTGTCCTTAAGGGGAAAAAGACACTAGAAAGCATAGCTGAGAGAGAGGACAAATGAAAAGATAAAATATCTCCCTATTTTCCTCCTACAGAATATAGAAGTTCACAAACTATGGACTCTACTTTGGTTCTTGAGCTAAAGTTGTTTTTAAATCCCAGTGACTTCCCTCAACTCTAAACTATTTTTTTTATGTTTTAAAGTTCTTGAGGACAGAGATTGTGCCATATGCATCTGTTATTTCCCCACCACACTTCCAACTGGTATAAAATAATAACAGATATGTGTCTGGTGAATGAATAAATGTATGAATGAGTCATGGTGGAGGCCTGCTGTGGAAACCCAGGAATTAATGAATAAAGGTGCTCAGTCAAGTAGTGGTGATAGCAACACAGAATCCATAGTGCAGGGAAAAATAGGCACTACCTGAAATGCTGATGTAATTAAAGCTTGTAAATTACATATCAGCTGTACACAAGGGCAGAGTACACTAAGCTAATGCTTGAAGCATTCCAGGTATAATAGCTTCAGGAGAGGAAGATACTGTGGAAAAGTCCACTACTGTGCTCCTGCTGATAAATGCTTATAAGGGAATACACCCAGACCTCCCACTTTTTTACACACACACACAGAAATATTGGAATCTTGTATATGTGAAATCCAAGACTTCAAACTGGCTCATTCCAAATCAACCCCCTACTAAGAACTTGCCTTTCCACCACCGGCCCAAAAAACTCACTGCCATTGAGTCAATTCCAACTCATAGTGACCCCCATGGAATTTGAAAGGCTGTAAATCTTAACGGAAGCAGACCACCTAACCTTTTTTTCTGCCAAGGAGCTAGTAGGTTCAAACCACTAATCTTTTATCTAGCAACCAAATACCTTAACCACTACACCACCACAATTCCTTATTTCCACCCCAGACATACCGAATCAGAATGTACATTTTAACATGTATACAAAAGAATCACCTGGGAATCTGTAAGAATTACTTGAGGATCTAATTAAAATGTAGATTTTGATTCTGTATATCTAGGGTGGAAATGCAAATTATTAACAGGGGGGTGGAACTGGAATGAGCCAGTTGGAAGCCTTGGTATCAGGTCATCCTTAACAGACTCATATATACACAAGCCACATAAAATTTGAATTCTTCCACCAAAGACTAATTTATAAATGGCAATAAATGTACCTGGCAACAGGCCAAGCACACTTCTGAGGCTTGTAACCTGACAATGGTCAGAGTAGATGTAAAATGTAGTTTTTTTGTTTGTTTGTTTGTTTGTTTTTAATAACACTAACAAGATTTGGAAGAGAATCAAAAAGAAAGAAAGAAAAAGGGAGTGATATATTAGTAGATTCAAAAATAATATCTTTCTCTAGAAAGAAATCTTGTTCCTACCTTGGAGTTCAGAAGAGGGGAAGAAAAGTAGGCGTAACAGTTCTTTCCTTTTTAAAAAAGACTATTTATAATTACATGGAGATGATTTCTATCAGAATAGTGTATAAAACTTTATAACCAAAGGCAGTCTTGAAAGTGTTTATGACTACTCAGTATGTACCCTAAGATCCAAAAGAAGTTTGTTTGCCCAGGGGTCAGAGCAGTATAGGAAACCTCAAGACCTTGGTAGGAGGTTAGACATATGCAATAAAAGACAATTATTCCATGAATATTGGTGAGAATTAATAACACTCTATTTTGTGGCTCATTGAGGAAGCGTGTGGTTGGTGCTGTTCAGAAGAACGTCTTGATGGTTTTAATAGAAACCATATGTGTACAAGGACTTGGCCCACAAGTAATCCTGACTAGAGAACCTGATGGTCTGTAGACCTTTAAGGCTTCCCTATTTCTTTTTTAATTAGTGTTTCAGTCCATTGGAATCCTTTAAAGTAAATGAAAATGAATCAACAGAAGGTAAAGAATTTCAGGGAAGAATTTTAAACACTGAAACTTGTTCAGTTAGATCTGAATAGACATTTCCCTCTTCTTTGATCAGACATTTTCCGTTAAATACTCTCACAGCACTCTCTGCCTCAGCTTCAAGGACTAGTGACAGTTGCAGTTTTGGATGTGTATGTGTTTCTTAGGTTAATATCTTATTGTCCCATTGGGCAAAACATGAGAAATTGGTTTCATGTCACCCTTTGTAAGTGCCAGGCAAACATATCTGCATCTGCCTAGGTTTTATCCTCAGAGTCAAGTACTCAACCAAATATACAAAAACCCTGCACGCAGGTATGTTAGAATGATGAAAGAAAGGCAGGGATGCAGCCTCTTTTACACACACACACACACACACACACACTCATACATGCACACACACATATAAATATATTCTGGAGCTCTAAATAATCCATGACTTCTCCTTCATCAGACTCTGTTTATAGTAATTAAAGCCTAGGTTTGGCTCAAGATTCTTTGTGCAAAGACCCAAATTACATGATAACATATGTCTGGCTTGGACTAAATACAAGCAGTCACTGGGTTATGAACAAGATCCTTTCCTATGTGTCTTTAAGTCGAATTTGTAGATAAATTGAAACAGAAGTATACAGTTCTTACTCAGCCTTATTTGAGTGCAAGAAAAAGCCGTAAGCTTTTTCAGTAATTTAAAAGCTGCCAAGTGCAACAAGTGAAGGTGATTGTGATAAAGATTTTATTGCAAGCAGGGGTTAGTTCACTCCTTTCAAAGTGAGGGCAAATTTACATAAAATTAAGGGCAAGTACAAGTGGACATTCATAACACAGGTGCTTAATGTACTCAAAATTTATTTAGAGAAGTAAATGAATAGTGTTTCTCTTGTTCCCTGTAAATAGTGTCTGGAAAAATTAGACATTCAAAAACTATTTGTAGACTGACTGAGTGGTAAATTGAAATATCTTCCTCATATGCTGAAATATTACATACTATGTAAAACTTCTCTGTAGTAACCATGGACCTGCAGGAAGCAATAGTCAGTCGACTATATACAGCCAATTCTGGAATCTCTAAACTCTTCCTTTCCCTAGATAGTAGTCCTAGCTTGCTCTATTTACATCACCACCATTTTCAGTGAATGTCCCTTTGCACCTAGTAGATTACAGCATTAAGAGGTGTGTCATCTCCCTTATTGAGTTCCTCCAGGTTTTTTCGTTTTAATTGGAGGGATGGATTGTGAGCAATGACTTCTGAAAGTTCAAAATTCCATAGTCTAACTTGGTGGCTCCAAGAGATCTGAGAAGACAGGAAGATGCCAGGTGTTTCTAGGTCACTGGTCTACAAATCAGGATGTGTGAGGGGTAGACTGCTTGCAAAAAGAACTTTCCTGGTTATTGGGTGGAGAAAGGTGAATCTTCTACCTGAAAGAGGGAATAGGTGAGATGTGCATTTACAGATTAACAGTAAGCTTTCTGGCTGTCTCTTCCTTCTTTCTACCAAATTAACCAAGTTGAGGAAGATTGAAGGTATGAGATCAGGTTGGGTGTTGATGAGGTATCTGAGAGGTTTAAGTTATTGGACAGCCTGCTGGCTCCCTTCCCAGAGATTCAAAGGCAAAGCTGCCTCCCTCCAGGGGAGTGTACCATTTCTGTGTGTTCATTGTTTGGCCCTCTGTTTGTATTCATCTGTCAAAATGACATCAGTGTTGCTGCTACTTCTACAATGTGTGATTTGGTTTGTGAATCATAAGAATCAAACTCAACCAGACAGTTTTACAAGTCATATTTACCAATTCCTATGAAGCTTTGAAAAAATGTGAGTGTGCTGTGACTCTTTGGGATACAAAATTTATTGTCATGGACTCCAGTCACTAATTACTTAACTAAATTGCAAGCATATTATTTGAGTTCAACTGTACTAGTGAAACTTCAGAAGTTCTTTAGTTTCCATATTTTTATTAGCTCTAAAATAAAATTTAGGGAGCTCTGGTAGCATAGTGGCTAAGACACTTGCCTGCTAACCAGACGGCTGGTGGTTCAAACCCACCAGCCACTCCTCGGAAGAAAGGTTGGGCAATCCTACTTCCGTAGTGATACTGCCTCGGAAGCCCAAGGAGGGGTCGCTATGAGTCAGGTTTGACTCGACGGCACATAACAACAACAACAACAACAAAATAAAATTTAAGGTAGCTTTGTTTCTTAATATATTTTAATAGATATATACTAAAGAAGACAGTTCTAAACAGTTGATTTATGAAGCTGACTTTGTATTTTATTATACATTGGAAAAGGGCTTGATCATATTTAATATCGATTAGATCCAGCTGTTCAATAGCTTGGATAAATTTCTGTTTCCCTTTACTAAAGATCTATTATACTCAGGACATAGGCCTACATGTTGCCTTTATAAATCATGTGGTCTGCCCAACTCTTTGGTCTCTAGGGCAGAAAGAGGCTTTCATAAACCTGAAGACATTCCTCAGGTCAAACAGGAAATTATGGGAAGGAGGTGGTCAGACAAAGCAAGGAGAGGATTGTTGTTCCTGTTGATTTCTGATCATCCCTTAGAAAATCTCCTGGAGTAGACTGATAAGTTCAAAGGCTTACATGATTTCCTTTCATGTTCCTTTGAATAGTGTAGAAAAGAATCAAGATAAGCAGTCTCTTAAGTGAATAGAGTCAGCACCAATAGGTCAATCAATGACTAAGCTAGAACATATCAGAGACTGTTATTCTGGAAAACAGCACTCTCTAAGCATATACAAGAGTTCCATCATCGGGGTCTGGAAAAATATGTCTATTTGTGTTAAGCTTTTTTCAAAAAATTAAGTTTTGCTAATATCTATGTGTTAACCATAGAAAATATATATAATTCATAAATAACTACACATATACTTAGGAATGATTGGTCTTAAAAAAAACAACCTAACTGATAAAATATGCTCCCACCCACTGCTGTTCTGCCTCTGGAACACTTATTCCTAGCACCCAGCCGGGAGAATCTGTCTCATTAACTTATCCTATGCCCAGAGTCTTAGACTTTTTCTCCACATTTATTTCTGGTGTATCATTGGTACACCTTGTCACGAAGAGCTCTGGTGCATCATGTGGTGAATCACAATGTTACTCTAAATTCTCCTCCATTTGCGAAGACTTCTGGAGGAATTTCAACCTTGAGCTTTACGGATTACTTACTGAAAAGAGCCCGGGAGTTATTGCTATCCATTGGGTAATTAGGTAGTTCCAAGGAAAATAATAAAACTATTTTGTGCCTGGGAGATTAGAATGGCACACAGTGACTCATATTAGTCAGCTGAGTAATTATGTAATTACAAAAGAAGGAGAAGAAAACCCTTCAGATTGTTTTTCCTAAGAGGCTCTTTTGGAAGTGTTCCAGCCCATCAGGTACTTACATAATTAGGTCAGGGGCGCAGTCCATAAGGGGTGGCTGAGGGGATTCACTAAAGAAAAAAAACTGTTTATGTAAAAGAACCTGGTGGAAGAAGAAAAGGGAATTTTTTAAATATTCACTACAGAGCCTGCACCTACTATGTAGAACCGATAGCAAACTCTCAGGAGCATGATGTTTTGTAGTAACTTGAGGCTATGTGAACATGGGGAAAGTACAACAAGCTTGTCACATATTCTGGAATAACTACAACTACTTATTAAGCCTACTGTGCTAGGTTCTCGCCCATTTCCTCAGCCCGGTGGGTATGGTTGTGTTTTCTCTATTTTTCACAGGTAACATAACTGAAAGGGTAAAAGAATTTGAGCCTAGATCCTTCATGTTCAAGCTGGAAGAATGCAAAAAGGTGCTTTCTTCCCATGGTACCAGCATTTCTGGACTGAATTATGCAGGGTTTTCAGCTTATATATAGTAGCAGGATAATTGCTCTTTTCATTTCTTCATTTCATGTAAATAGTGTGTCTGTACAGTGAAAAACACAAGGTTGAAAAATGGTTAACTTGATGAGTTGGGCCATCTAAGATACGTGTCTGGATTACCTAAATGATTGATCTGAACAGTTATACCTTGCAGAATGCTTTGTGAATAGATGCTGAACACCCATATTACCCCCCACACACACACACACACATGAGCACGTGTGAGTGTGTGTAAAATGGAAATCTTATCAGAGAAGGAAAATGCAAGTATTTTCTGCTAATACGAGTGATAAAAAATAGTAACACTGTACCGTGTCAAAGGCAGAAAACTTGTGAAACTTGAAAAAACAAGACTGTCATCATGTTTTAGCTCTCAAGTTATACTATTTGTATGTGTGTATATATCATAGATAGATACTCTCAAATCCAAATTTTTCATGTTAACATATATGTCAGTAAAGGAACAATGCTGATATTTTGAAAGGATGTATTGTTATGACGGTAGAGGGCTTATTTCATTGTACAAGTTTTGCTCAACACATATTCATTTGAATTGTTAAATATATATTTATAATTCAGTCCACACTTCTAGAACATTCTGTGGGTGTAGATTAATCTTTGTGATGCCAGAAATCTAGTGGATTCTGTGGCCATAGACACTTACTCTTAGGTAGCTTTACACTTCATCTGAAGATGGTTCATTTTTCCCCAACTTTCATGGTTTTAGAAAGGAAAAAAATGATATTTCTGTAGAGAAATGAATAAGGCTACTTTTTCTTTTTTCTATCTAGTAATGATATAATTGTCCTATCACAGACATACAACCAGGCAAAATTTTCAGCTGATTTGGAAAAGTCTTGTGGATCAAGCCATTTTGAAATAGCTCAAAATAAGAAGTTGGAGTCTTTAGTTATACCTATGAAAGAACTGAGATCCCAGAAACTGGAAGAGAAGAAATAGGTTTGGAAGAGCAGACTGAGGCTCATCAAGGACTGCTTCCCTCTGTCATTTGGGACAAATTTATCATCTTCTAGTAGATTCTGTCATTCATGCAGTCTGCCTAAGAACTATCATAGGTCCAACAAGTACAGATTTTTGGTTCAAAGAATTGCAGCATTGAATCTGGTGGAATGTGAACAATTTGAGCTGGGAAATTGCTATTTCTTATTTCCACTCCTTTGACCCTTCTTTGTCCAATGAGATACTTGTCATGAAAAAGTTGAAAGACTTTGTAGGACAGGCTGTGAGATTTATAAAAGAGTACATGCTTTGAATATTTTAGCCCTGAAGATGTGTGTGACTACATGGTATGATTCCTATGTAGTGTTAAGTATTAAAACATAATTTTAGCCCAACATCATCACATCAGTTGGATTTTAGATATGGACTGATGGTAGGCTATGTATGATTTCTTTTTGTAACTTTAGTGAACATTTCAAGTATATGATGGAAGCTGCCTAATTTACTGGATCTGCTTGTTCTTTTGATAAATAAATTTTTTTCTGCACTGTGAATACAAAATAAGTAAGGACCTCTTTTGAGGTCTCCTCTCAAGGACCTCAATGTCTAATGAAGGGAAAGAGATACAGAGAGGTTATTGATTGGGAGTGATACAGTAAGTACTACAATTAAGCACTTAGGAGAAGGACACCATATGGTGAGCTTCCTAGAGGAATGGACATTAACCCTGAGTTTTGAAGCCTGATTAAGAGTTTTATAGGAAGTTTAAAAAAGGCATTCAGAGAGATGGGAAAGCATAGGCCAAGCTTGCATAGATGTGGCAAGTTTCTAAATTTATGTAGCTTCACATGGCAAGATGCATGTTTGGATGGCTGTGAATGAATCAAGTCTTGAAAGACCTGCTGCCCACCACTCCCAGACTGTGGCTATAAAAAGGACCATGCAGTATCCTCTTCTTTTGTTTGAATATTTGCCTCTTAGTCTATGTCCAGATTCTGCATGACACGATTAAGTGTTCTGGAATTCCCATTTTTCACAGTGTTCACTATGGAAGGGCTAGCCTTCTTTGAATACACAAAACATATTTCATTACCTTATCACTAAAGTCATCATGAAGTGGTCAATATTTTACACACTGATTAATTCCAAAGGTGAGACAAAAATAGAGAAAAGTATAGAGACCAAAGTTTATTTGTGATTACCATGGGCAGAAGAGGAGAGAAAGTGGAGGTTGTTGCTTATGGAACACAGCATTTTGGTTTACAGTGATAGAAAATTTTCATGGAGTGAGGGTTGGGCTGTACAGCCAATTAATGTAATTTCTACCATTATTGTATATCTGTACAAAGTTGAATTGGCAAAAGTTGTGGGATAGATTTACAGCAACAGCAACAACAAAAAGAGTCTCTGTTGAGCTGCTTACATACAAGCAATCATTTTATAGTATTTGGTTTCTTGGTTTAGAGGTTTAGGGTCATAGTTTCATGGTACATCCAATTAATTGCCCTAATATTGTGTTTAGTGCTCATTAGACCTTCACATCTCTCAAGGCCCCTGATTTCAGGAAAAAAAAATTATTCTCCATTATACATAAGTTGGAGTGATGTGATAGAGGAGAGAAAAAAATGCTTTTGGGAAGAATTGCAATATTTTCCTTTTTAATTGTAATGGCTTTAAATTCTCTTTTAATTTTATCTAAGTATTTTGCATATTCAGTTTGAGAAGTCAAATACTTACACAAAACTTAAAACACATTTATGCACTCCAACATCTTCCAACACAGATTCCTGATTCCCTAAGACAATGATTTTCCATTTTTCAGTAATTTTCTTTTACTCTATTTCTTGTAACTTGTTCACACACTTATTTTCTTTGATTACTCAATGTTGGACATCCTTACCTGGCATCCAATTATAGAATGTAAGGATTTATCTCTTTCACACACCATCCTGTACTCATTCCCCACCCCACCCCCTTTTTATAGTGCTTTTAGATCCAAATTTTGGTTTAATAAATATTCAGCACTCAGGATTATTCAAATATTACTCATAGATGAAGATGCAATATACTATGATTACATTTTCTTTGGTCACATTAATCAATTTGATTTTTGTTGACCATCCATTATTCTTCAGCTCATCCCACAACTTAATATTTTCTTTCTCTCTGGTTTGCTCATTTATCCATAAGCTTGCCAGCCATCAAAATTTTGTTGACCTCTTCTATCTGCTGTTGTGTCTTTCCCATTCTCTTCAACCTTGTAGATTTGTGCCCTTGGGAAGGAAAAGAGATAAATGTGTATCTTTGATATGCCATGTTGAACAAAAGCAGAATAGGGCTTTCTATGTGTCATCACAAAAAAGGAGTAGAACTGTAAATGAAAGTGTGTTCATCATCTCAGGGAAAGAGCAGGTGTTAAGATAGAGCAGAGTTTAAACCACTTGTCAGAATATTAAGAAACACAGATAAAAAACGTGCGTGGAGGAGGATTAGAAATGTGTAATTGTCAGTGGGAACAGTCTATTTGTAAATGTAGAGCAGAGGGAGTGTTTGCAGCAGTAAGACATATCTTGACCTGGTGTTATAAGGAAAGAAAAATGGAAGCTTGGAAACACTTTCAGAGAAGAACTATGTAAGGATGCTTCATGCCTAAAAAAGCAAAGTGAAGACCAGCTGCTTTGAATCTCAAATGCATAAAAATAAAAAATGAGAGGAAGAGAAGAATATTGTTTTTAAAAAATCAAGTATTAAATCTTTGGATCACTAAGTAAAGGAGAAAAAATTACAGTTAATCAGAGCTTTGTTCTATCACTTACATATTTAAAAAATAAGATAACACTTTCAATTTAATTGATTTTTCTAAGATTATTATATGATTCATTAGGAACTACTAGCTATTGTAGAACAAGTATCTCAAGGAATTACATACAGTTCATAAAAGAGAATGGGACAAATATATAAATAAAATAAGGCAAGGTAAACTAACATAAGTTGTGTGTATGTGAGAGAGACAGACTGAGTGACAGAGAACAAGCTACAAATTTATACAAAGCAGAACAGTTTATGCTTTTATTCTTGAAGAAAGTTTATTTGAAATTTATTGTGAAAGGATTTCCTAGCCAAAAAAATTGTGAGAAATAGATTTTGTGTGAAGAGACAGAACTCACAGTGACACATGGCATGGAAAGGCTTGGTGCACCTGGGGGA
>NW_006921590.1:8650350-8670840 GCF_000298275.1 Orycteropus afer afer | reverse complement strand
TTGAACCAATACCAGGCAGTTTTGACTACTGTGGCTGTATAGTAGGTTTTGAGATCCGGCAATGTGAGACCTCCTACTTTGTTTTTCTTCTTCAGTAATGCTTTGCTTATCCGAGGTCTGGTTAAGAGATTCTTGAGAGAGATTGATACCAGATTACGGAAAACTTGTGTTAGAGTTTTTGAGGCTTCAACTGTACTGTTCACCTTTGGTTTCTGAACTTGTTGACATAAAGAAATGGGAATGAGAGGCAGATTAAATGACCAGCAGAATTGCTGATAATGCTAGCTTGTGGGATGTAGTTTGGAATAGAAGTTAATCAGGCTTCCCAATCTGTTGCCCACATGGTAACAATGGAACAGGTAAACAGTTACAAACCTCTGTACCCAGTAGGTGAAGCATGTGGAGGAAAGCAGACTAGGGATTTCTCATAGCAGAGTTAGCTGCTGTTCAGTCAATTCTAACTTATGGCAGCAGAACTGTACCAGAGGGTGTGATCTTTCAGAAGCAGATAGGCAGGCCTGTCTGCTGAATCTCCTCTGGGTAGGTTCAAAGCACCGATATTTCAGCTGGTAGTTGAGTGCATCACCCAGGACCCCCCACTCCCAATAGCAGAGTACTTCTCAATAGGTCAAGCCCAAAACTCAACCATATCATGTGCACATAATGGTCTTTATTCCAGTCTTACCAGGCATGGCAGCAATTGAGTGTTTTCTCCAACACTATTCTCTTTTCAAGAACGGAATGAAAGTAATATTCTTTATTTGGACATTGAAATGGAAAATAAATCCCTTTCCTCACCACCAAAAGCAGTGCCTGCCAGTTGAACAGTTTATGTGGAGTTCAGTAGGGCACAAGGATCCACTACAAATTTGGAGTAGGATACAAGGGTAGAGCTACCCCTTAGGGAGAAAAATCAAGCAGCTGTAGGTAAAACAAAGTAGAACAGGATTGAAATAGATGTGGACAGAGTAGGAGAAGAAGTGAGGGGAAAGAAATATCTAAACCAGCATATTGACAATGAGCATGGAAATATGGGACAGATATGAGAGAGGAATAGAGAAATAAGCTCTGGGATGATTAGAAATGGGTAGCAGAATGACTCTAAAGGCAATGGTCAGTGGTTCAATTTTGAAGAACAGAATTGATGATGGTTTTCTGTTCACAGGAATGGTGACGTTGTTAGAAGTAGAAACTGGAAAGGAAAATGATTATTTATGGACATAAAAAATGAATTTGAGGTATCAGTGGGATAACCATAGGTACATGGCCAAGACAATGTTGGAAATGTGGATCTAGACTTCAGAAATGGCAATAGGGTTCAAAGAGAGAGGGTCTCTGAGGAGGTGAAGAGCTTGCACTGGAATATAAATCCCTAAGAAAGCTGGTTAGTTGAGCTACTCTCTCCAAAAAAATTCTTCCTCAGTGAAAGAAGTGATATATTGATTTACATTTTAACCGATGCTCCTTATTTCATCATTTACTGGCCTTTTCCATAACTCTGATACTGTTACCAAACTTTCAAGATGGAGACTATTAATTAATTGAAGTAAGCCAAGAATGCCTGACCTGTAAGTCCAAGTGAAGTATGGATATTGTTTTGTTTTGATTTGCTGCTATTGTTATCATTGATGAGATGCCTATATTTTACTGATCTTTGTATTCCTCACACTGTTTGTCACCAAATTTGGCATATAGCATTTCCTCAGTAAATGCACACTAGAGTGAATCACATTTTAAAAATGGCTTTGGGTTGAGATGTGGTCATTAACATCACTTTTCTACTGCTGCTAGGACCTGTGAAGCACCTTGCCAAACTTCACAAAGCTAATAAATTTATTAAGATTTAAGTGTAAGTCATGTGATTTGAAGTTTAATATCCTTTTCTATAAAAGCTCGATTATCATGTAAATATCACTAGCTTACCTCCCTAAAAAATGTATCTGTCACTCATGCTACATGTCTAGAGTAAGATATTCTGTTTATTGTAGACACTTGGGGACCCAAGCTAATGGATGGCTTACCTCAGTAAATGCTTCTGTGATCCCCAAGGGAGGTAAAAGGGAAGGAACTTCACACACATTTCATTGACCAAAGCAAGTCACAATACTACACCTAGCATGCACTGGGCAGAGGAAGTCGAATTCTGCCATATATCTTAAGGAGAGAAGCACCAGAATATTTTTGAAAACTTCTCCTTAATACCACAATATATAACAGGTAGAATGCAAACTATTGTCTGTCTGATTTCAGATCCTTTACTCATAACCATCACACTAAACTTCCTCTTAAATTCTATCACAGACTCATTGAAACTCAACTTTGAGATGCAAAGGAAAACAATTGCTAGATATAGCAAGTGAAAAATGCAAAACACCCAGTCAAATTTTAATTCCAGATAAATGATGCTTTTTAGTATGAATATATCCCATGCATTATTTGGCACATACTTATTATAAAAATTTCTTGCTATTTATCTGAAATTCAGTGCCCTGTCCTGTTACCTGGTAACCCTAAAGATGAGCCTTACAAATCTAAAATAGGGTAGGATATGTCTTAGTTCTTTTGGGTGGCCAACCCCAGGACCCCAGAATGAAGAGACCATCATGTTCTGGGAAAAAGTAGAGAAAGTTGGTTAGCTTATAATTACAAGTACGTTCCTAAAGTCAGCTCCTGTAGGCATTTCCTCCAGGGAAATAATTGTGACAATGACGGCAAAGTAACAATTATTTCTCGCCTTTGCTCTAAAGCATCCTTACCTCACACTAGAGATATTTTCATGCTCTGCATCAAGAAAGACAATAGGCTTCCTGGAATGACAGAAGAAGCCAGAAGTAGTAAGAATAGAACTACAAGTGAAATGTAAAACAGTCTTTTTTTAAAAATGAAACAAAAAGATTGCATTACTCTGAAATTCTGAAAAAGAAGAGTGAGCAGAAGCTCAAAGTGCCCTCTCTCTAGTTGCCTGCACTATACTTTTATTAGGGTACTTATTGTTCATAGGTTAGGGGCATTCCTGCCTAACTGAGATTGAGATCAATGAAGAATATTAAAGGTAATGAAAATTGGGAGCTAGCCCTAGGTTTTTTTTTTTTTTTTCCCAATAGGCAAAAAGAACTGGAGTAGGCTGAGGTGTAGTTATAATTTTTAAGCAAATGAAGGTACATTGAACTTAGGAAGCAGCAGCATTTCTGGGGCACATAGGAGTGTGGCTTAGCGCAGAGTGTGATGTGATAAACCAAATGGGTAAAAAAGTATGGCAGCCCTCTGCATCACTCCCTCCTCACTCAAGAATTACAACAGTTGGGTAACTCATGGTGATCTCATGTGGGTCAGTGTAGAACTGTGCTCCATAGGGTTTTTAATGGCTGATTTTTCAGAAGTAGATCACCAGACCTTTCTTCAAAGGCACCTTTGGATTGACTTGAACCTCCAGCCTTTTTGATTAGTAGATGAATTTTTTAGCTATTTCACCACCAAAGAACTCCAAAGACCAGGTTAAATAATGTAATTTTGTATCTGCTTTCTTGTCATTCTCTTGGCTGTAAAGAGAGACATGACACTTATCAAAACTTTTTCCAGTTCTTTCAAGCTATCATAAGTTACGAAATTAAATTGTTGTCTTTCATATAATCAGACTTTTGATCTTAAGAAAACCAGCTACAACTTCCCCTATCTGCTTTTAATCAAGCACAGTTACTTACCTGTCTTTCCCCCTCCTAAGAGTATAAGCTTTTTTGGTTTTGGGGGACAGTTAAAGAGCATGTTTTATTTATATTTGCCTCATCCTTAATCCAATTGCAGTTTCCTTTGCTTAGCAGGTCCTCAGTAAATGCTTTGTCAATTAAATTTAATTGAGTACTTGGCAGTAATCCCTCAACCCATATATAGAACACCACAAGGCATTCCAACTTGGAGCCTGGTTGAGAAAAGTCAAGTGTCTTTTCCTCTAGTAACGTGTGATCTATGAAGGGAAAACATTACAACATTCTTAAAAATGACCTGCAAGTCAAATAGGTAACAAGAACTCCAGTGTCAATAAGTACAGACCAGTGCTCCGTAAATGCTGATGGTGCGCTCATGGGTTAGTTGTCACTTTGCTTTGGATGTTAGGTACGGTTCTTCAAAGCTTCTCTGTGGCTGTTTGTGGTAGTTAAGGGTGTATGTCAACTTGGCTGAGCCTGGTTGAGTGGTTGGACAGCTGGATGTGGTTATATCCCACAGTGAGATTGGTAATAACGTCCATGGTGAAATCTATTGGAGCAGCTAAGTAGCTGCTTTAGGGAAGTGGGCTGCTTCCAGTATATAAAAAAGCAACTTTGAGGAAGGTCTCCAGCTTTTTGGCACACTTGAACCATGCATGGAGCTAAGTCATTGTTCAGCAGCCTGCCATGCCCTGTCAATCTTGGGACTTCTTCTGGACTTGAATTAGTGGCCTGCCATGTTGTTTGGTAACATCAGATCTGTGCCTTTTTACTTGTCAACCTTGGGTTTGTCAGCCTCAGCAGCTAGCAGCTGCCTGAGTGAAGAGATGCCTCTAGCTTCAATGGGCCTGGAGCAATAGGCAGAGCTGAATCCCAAGGTCAAGGGGCTTTCACCCAGCCCCTAGAGCCTGGCACTTGGAACCCGAACTTCTAACCTCTGAAATTTTAAGAGAATAAACTCCTGTTTGTTAAAGCCATCCCATTTGTGATATTTCTGTTTGAGCAGCACTAGGTAACCAAACACTGTTTTTGCTAGTTGCCCTCAAGTAGCTTCTGACTCTTAGTATGTTTATTTTTAAAAGAATAAAACATTGCCTAGTCATGTGCCATCATGGTAAGTTGGAGTCCATTGTGGCTATTGGACCAGTCCATTTCATTGAAGGTTTCCCTATCTAAATCAAATGGAACCTTGGAACTGGGTTAGGGTTTGTCAATCAGAACAACCAGTTATAGGTGAAATAGTGTCATGGATTGAAATGTCCCCAAATGATATATGTCAACTTTATTGGGCCATGATTCTCCATGGCTTGGCAGTTATATAATGGTATAATGCACCAGTTATGTAATGATGCAATCATTCCCCATGATGTGACCCGATGTGATCTGATGTTTTCAGCCCTGATCTGATTGATATAAAGGGATTTGAGTGGGACACAACACCCTTACTCGGATCACAGATCTGAACGGATGTAAGGGTAGTTTCCCTGGGGTGGGGCCTGCATCACCTTTTACCTTACAAGAGAAAACAGGAGGGAAAAGTGAGCATAAAAAGAGGGAAATGCTATAAACAAGAAAGTAGAGCTGGGAGTGGAACTCATCCTTTGGGCCCAGGGTCCTTGTGTTGGGAAACTCCTAGACCCAAGGGAAGATTGATGCTAAGATTCATGGCATTCTCTAGGGAACATGGGGCCCACAGAAGCTGAAAGAAGACAATGAGTTTCTTCCTAAAATGTGGGATAACAAAGAAAGAAAGTCTTCCCCTGGAGCTGGTGCCCTGAAACTTCTAGAATCCTAAACTGTGAGAAAATAAATTTCTGTTTGTTAAAAGCACCCATTTGTGATATTTCTATTATAGCAGCACTAGTTAACAGCTCTGGTAGCATAGTGGCTAAGACACTTGCCTGCTAACCAGACGGCTGGCGGTTCAAACCCACCAGCCACTCCTCGGAAGGAAGGTTGGGCAATCCTACTTCCGTAGCGATACTGCCTCGGAAGCCCAAGGAGGGGTCGCTATGAGTCGGGTTTGACTCGACGGCACATAACTTGTTAACAACAGTTAACAAGACAGATAGTATTTGTGCTACCTCTTTCCCTCATTGACTTTAAAATGTGATTTCTAATTCAGTGTCCTTAGTTTTATTCTGGAAGCTTCACTGAAATTCAAGCGCCATGGGTGACCCTGCTGGTATTTGAGATACCAGTGGCATAGCTTCCAGCACCACAGCAACACACAAGACACAAGCATACAACAAACTGAAAGCCTAAGACAGAGTAGGAAGAAGGAAGAGACATTGTACTTCTGAAGAAATTGGCCACTGAAAGCTTCATGAATAGCAGTGAAACACTGTCTGATAGAGTGCTGGAAGATAAGTCCCTCAGATTGGAAGGTACTGTTGTGAGGATGGTGCAGGACTGGGCAATGTTTTGTTTTGTTGTGCATGGGCTCAGTATGAGTCAGAAATGACTGAATGGCACCTAACAACAATGTAGTGTCTATGAAGAACTATGTCTGCATCATGTTTTGAAATGGAAACATTAGAAGGGAACTCACAAAGCACCATCATCCCATATATTTTATAAGAATGGCTCGAGCCTCTACTGTGTGCCTGGAACGGGTCATAGTCTTTGCCCTGGAGAAGTTCTCAGACTAGTGGGGCCTGAGTAGGGGCCACACAGGGATATACAGGCAGTCCTCAATTTATGACAGGTTTTCTTTCCAAGGACTCTGTCATAAATCACTTCTGACGTAAGTCAGACACTTTTTTTTTCTTTTCAGTTTTCATTATTATTGCCTTTTACTGTAAATTTGATCTTTGAATATCTGCAAGTAAACACCTGAGAATATAATACCAACAAATTATGTGCTGCAACACTGCATGTAGTATGTATTACTAATCATTGTTGTTGTTGTTGTTATGTGCCGTCGAGTCAAACCTGACTCATAGCGACCCCTGCTTGGGTTTCCGAGGCAGTATCACTACGGAAGTAGGATTGCCCAACCTTCCTTCCAAGGAGTGGCTAGTGGGTTTGAACCGCCAGCCATCTGGTTAGCAGTCAAGTGCCTTAGCCACTATGCTACCAGAGCTCCCTTACTAATCATAGATACGTATTTTTCAAAAAAAGTGGTCATAGGTACGGATTGTCATAACTTGAATACATTGGGAGGCCAGAAATACCAGTAGTTCCAATAGCTTGATCAGGACTAGAATCAATTAATAAACAAAGGCTCTGAGGTGACTTATTAAAAGTTGTGTTGGAGGAATTCCACGTGGTCTTGTGTGGCTAAAATATAGACTCACTGCCAAGCTTCCCATATTCCAAATGCTCATTCATTAGTTTATTTATTCAGATACTGTTTAGCAAGGAACATATGTAAGCATGATGAGAAATAGGTAGATAAATAACTTGTGATTCCTAACATTTTCGGAAGGAAAATTGGGCAATCTACTTCTATAGTGATAGTGCCTTGGAAACCCAAGTGGGGGGGGAGGGCTCACTCTTTCTGATCCAACTCAATGGCAGTGAGAGTTTGAGTCCCAAGCTTTAGAAAGGCAGTTGTCTTGTAGGGAGGAAAGACTTATGAGTAACCCTGAACTGGTTGGTATGAAGAGATGAAGCATAACACGGTTACAAGGAGAGCACTGATGGGAGTCCAGTGGGGAGCAGCCATGCATTCTTCTACCTGGGCACGTCTGCAAAGGCTCTGTTGAGATGGTGTCATTGATGTGAACAGTGAACTCTAGTTTGTATATTTGGATGTGTAGGCAGAAGGCTATTTCTGGCAGAGGGCATAGGATGAGCAAAGATAGAGAAACTGGAAATCTTTACCATGTGTGAATAAAACTTTTTCTGTCACTTGTCCCTATGAGTAGTGAGGGTAGGAATGATAACAGCAGGATAAGTCTGAAAAGCAGGAGGATTGTACATGTTGAAGAGGACAATAGGATGTAGCCAAAGAGTTGGGAGCCTGAAAAGCAGACTACGACTGTTTTAGCTATTTGGCCAAAGGCTAGCCCTGCTTGGGAATCTGAAAAGAAAACGCAGATTATTTATGTGCTACCACCAGCAATATATCGAAGGCTGAGAAGAGCGGAGAGTTATTGAGCTAGTTCAAAGCAATCTCGATTATTGAAAATGAATGAAATTGAATTTCACTTCCTACAGAGAGTCATTTATTGAGAGACAAAAGCAATTAATATTGAAAATAAAATAATTGTGAACTTCTGAACTAAATTACCATGCAGATATAATGTACTGTCTCATCAGTCTTTAAATACTTCATGTATTAGAAAATTGTAACACCAGTCTCTGAACCGGGTCCTCCACATCATTAACATTCATTCATTCTGCTTTGCCAGAAAGCAATTCTCAAGAGTAACAAATTAAAAGCCAAAGTTTCAGAAATATTATTCCAAATTTAAAATACACAACCATGTTCAGGTTTGTGATTTCAGCTTGTAAATTAAGCCTGTCATTTGGTAAATTAAAAAAAGAAAAAGCAGCCCACGTGAAGTGTTCCATAGTTCACTGACAGCAATGGGAATTTTTGTATATTATTCCAAATTTGAAATTGTCATGAAGTAACTGTTGCCAAGCACTGGCTATGCATTTGACGAATGATTCTGCTGTGGACATTAAGCATCCTTGTGTACTAATCTCTGTACTGAGGACCCTAAGGAATTGAAAATTAGGAGAGAGAGTTGGCACATACATGCAAACTCACACAAGTCCCATCTTGAATCACTTTGCTTTATTGGGAACACTAAAGGGTTTCTGAAAGAGTTGGTCACCCATTATCCTAACACCATCCCACCTGGAAACTTGTCTTAAATATGTTTCCCCTGAATCAGAGCCTCTCATGAGGATTTGGGCAAAAGTGATTTATTAGGAAGTATTGGGTAAGAGTGGGACTGGACAGGGAAGGAAGCCAATTAAGGGATGGTATTAAGCAAAGTTGCATAAAGAATACTTCTGGTTGGATTCTGCTGGGGAGCTTAGAATCAGTGTAGGGCACACCCTGAAGTCATACCAACCAGAGGTAAGACAGCTGGAGTATATATACCCCTGGTAGCCAATAACCCTCTAACAAAGAGTCAGAGGTGCTGGCTCTTGGGAATGAAAGCACATGCAGAGCTGGTGTGTGTAAAAATGGCAAAGGGATTCAAAAGACTGTGAACAGTATCCTGACAGCATCTGCTACACCAGCCATGCCAGATATTTCATAAATATCCTGAAATGCTGTTGGGACAAAATCCAATCTTGCCCATCTATGGTGACAGTGAAGAACTCAATTATTAGCATGCTGGGAGACATGCCCAACTTTTCAGTCTTCTTGACTCAAAGCCTGACATGCTGGGAGAGGTTTAAAAAGAATTAAGAAATCCATTCCCTCCTGGTAACTGGCTGATCACAGAGGTTGAGCACATGGTAAGCACTCTATTAAGTTAGAAAGTCAAACAACGACAGGGTTTGCCATCTCAGTTGCCTTCAGAGACGAGGCAGTTAATAACAACATGAGAAAGTTCCAAATGGCTAAATGGAAGGCAACAGAAGAGTAGAGCCTCTAAAAAGCTGGGGAGGTATGCCCATCTAAAAGCATTGAAACTCAGTATTTACGAGTACTGGCAGACCAAATAAAATGTATTTATGGCTCCAATTTGGCTGTTAGCCTACCAGTTTGCAACACAGAATGCCTAAAATAAATGACCTCACTTCATACATAAATAAGGTTTGGACATTGTTAGAAAATTTTCCAGAATACAGGAAGCAGGTATAAAAGAAGAAATGTGGTTGAATCTGCCCACTGGATTCTTGCCACCTGTTTCAAAGTTGAGGCTCTCTCTCAAAACAATAAATGCAATAGATGCTCTTAGAGGCAGGGTTCAGTTAATGAAATCTTCAGTAAATATACTATACCTATTGATTTGTTTTGAGAGCTCTTGTAGCATAGTGCCTAAGGCACTTGACTGCTAACCAGAAGGCTGGCGGTTCAAACCCACCAGACACTCCTCAGAAGGAAGACGGGGCAATTTACTTCCATAGTGATACTGCCTCGGAAACCCAAGGAGGGGTCACTATAAGTCGGGTCTGACTCAACGGCACATAACAACAACATTGATTTGTTTAATACTTATATGTATCTCAGGAAAGATAAATGGCATCCTTATTTTCACTGATGATGTTACTATTGGCATATTGAAGCAGAGCACTTTCACTCAGTGGAATATAATTTTGTGTTTTAGGACAAAATGAAAACTGTTGTGGTATGCTCATTGATCTGCCCCTCTCCAGATTCATGAACAAATTCTCCTTGATGATGAACACAACCCACTGAAGTCTGTATATATTGATTACATGGAGTATAATTGCTTGCTCATGTTGTCAGAAGGAACCATTCCCTGGAGAAGGATATCATGCTTGGTAAAGTGGAGGGTCAGTGAAAAAGGGGAACGCCCTCAATGAGATGGACTGACACAGTGGCTACAGTGATGGGCTCAGGTACAGCAAGGATTGTGAGGCTGGCACAGGACTGGGCCATTCTGTGTTTCATTCTGTTGTACGTAGGCTTGCTATGAGTCAGAGCCCATTGCTACACTTAAGTATTATAAATGTTTCTGCAGGAAACTTAAGAGTTTGTTGCATTCAATATGTAAATCAGGTCCTATGGTCAGTTTTATAAACCAGTAGGGAATAAATATTTTACCAATCTTTTGAAATAAGCATACTTGTATGCCCATTACAGCTTAACATAAAATATTGCATCATTAAGGGAGGTGTGGTTGCTCTGTAATTTTTCAAATTATATTTGAGAATTGGAGTTAAGTTTGGTATTCTAGCTATTTTTTTCAATTTTAAAACAAAAATACCTATAGTAGAAATTGAATTTTATAGTCCCTATTCCCTTAAAGGGAGCTCTGGTGGTGTAGCGCCTAAGGCATTTGACTGCTAACCATAAGGCTGGTGGTTCAAACCCACGAGCAATCTACTTCTTGGCCATTGCATTATATTTGTGCTTGTTTTCATATTTCAAGCTTTATTCTTTTACACATAGTGGAGGAAGGCTAGTCCGTATGACCAAGAAACCTAAAGGATCAATTATTTCAAAAGAAATGAAATATTTTTTGCAAGGACAATATATGCAGAGCTTAACTAATAAACTCTTCCAAAATTGCTGTTGGAGAAATTGAATAATTGTGCAGATAAGAATGATTTATACAGAGCTTTTTTTTAAAAGAAAAGAAAAAGAAAGGAATTGCTTACACTATTAATTTTCTTTAGAAACCTGTCTTTATAGATGATAGAAGAATGTACTTTTGAACAGTTGGCATTATATTTAATTTTCTTCCTGTAAACTATTCTTCTCTTGATATGTCCAACCCATTGTTTAATCACTGTCTTCCCCTTTGCTCAAGTTGTAAAGATTGGCTCTGTGGCATAAATTTCCTGCTCATTAACTTGTACCTAAATGGCACTGGGGTGCCATTTGGTTAATTATATTTAGAGTTCAGAGTTTTGATTATGGCTGATTTATCAGATGTAATCTTTTAAAGGCATAAAATTAAATGATGGCTATACAGGTAAAGAAGATTAACTTTCCTTAAATCATCAAGATGAATGGTCTTGTTTTCCATAAATATACTGTGTGTTTATATATTGGGCTTTGCTTTCCTGTGGTTGGATTATGTGAGCTCAAAATGGTTGAGTTCAGGGTCCATTCTGGCAATCTTTTCATCATAAGTCACAGGAACCAACTGACTATTGTAATGATTTCTGCTGTTATGATGCTATAAAATTAAAGTAATTTTGTTCTTTTTATCTCTTCCCATTAAAAAATATATTTAATGAAATCTGTACTAAGTGAGCCAAAGAGATATGATCCTTGCCTTTTGGAGCTTAAAATTGAATGGGGGGGGGGTGTCCACCAAGAACAAGTGGAAAAAAAAAAAGAAACAGAATTATTACAAGTTGTTGTTAAAAAATAATAATAATAATATATATGTATCTTGAAAATGAAAGAACCAGTGTCCTAAGAGAGAGAATAAGAGGAGTGTGAGGGAGTAGAGATCTTACTCCCTTATTCTCTTTATTGTTCCCGTGACTAATTTTAATTTTCTTCTGCACAAATAAAAAATGAGCAATTCATTATGCAGCAGATCCAAATCATTTACTTTCATTCAGTTGAAAGGCTATCTTTCCAGAATTAATGAAATGATTGATTCCATAAAAATATGGCTGCATAATATAGACTTTTAAAATCATTTTTATTATTATAATTTACAGTGGTTAAATAATTCTTATTGATAATATGCGAGCAATGCAGAAAATGTGAAAATTACAAAAGGATCAAAATAAATTTACCCATAATTCTGTCACCAAGTGGTAATCAGTGTTTATATTTTAGTATATATCCTTCTAATCACTGGCTAGCATGTATATAAATATTTTTCACATATGCACTTTTAGAAGAAATTGAATCCTACTGTACGTACTATTTCAAGCCATTTTTCACTTTTGGGAATGAGTATTTTCCTATGATGTTACATATCATTTTACAATGTACTATTAATGATTTCACAGTACTACATTACATTGCTACATCTCAGTCATGTATATTTTCACCTTTATAAATAATACTTTGATGCATAACTTTAATCATATTATTAGTTCCTCAGGGCGTATCTCTGGAATTGGTTGCTTAATATCCTGACACTTTTAAGACATTACAAACAAAAAAAAAAAAGGGGGGGGGGAAGCTCCGATGGCATAGTGCCTAAGGCGTTTGACTGCTAACCAGAAGGTTGGAAGTTCAAACCCACCAGCCACTCCTCAGAAGGAAGGTTGAGCAATCTATTTCCATAGTGCTACCACCTGAGACTCAGGATACATGATAAAAATATCCCTAGAAAAGGCTATACCAATATATACTTCCACTAGCAAGAAACACGTCTACTCTGTCTATACCTCACTAAATACTTGTTTGTTTTAATTTTTATCATTTAGCTGACACAAAATGATTAGAAAAAGTGTTGCTTGTTTCATGTGAAATTTGAATATTTATTTAATGATTCTTTAAGATTTTTAAAGTTGTTTTTATAATGAAACTAGAAACATTACCAAATTTAGAGGAAATGGGAACTTCTAGGATATGTACATTCTGGAGATAAAGTTCAAACTGATGCTCCTTAAAAAGAGGAAGCCAAGATAAAATGAAAGCACACGTAATAGAGTAGGAGAGAGGGAGGGGAAAAGAAAGTTCTGTTTAAAGAAAAACAGACTTAAAATCAGAATAGAGAATACTTTGCTCTCAAGAACCAGAGTTTGGTTTAATCTTTAATAGACAATTCATTATTAGGTTTGGTTTTGGAAATATGGTGTCTTAGAATTCTTTTGGTTAGTCTGTTGAAAGAGACTATAGTGTAATAATCTGAGAAGACTAAGTGGTCTAGGAGGATCGTATTATAAAAAATGGGAAATTTTAAATTTTAGTCTCCCCTACGAAGATCTTGACATATTACTGGTTGCTATCAAAATTAAATAATACTAGGAAAATAGAGTGGTTGTATCCTGTACAGTGACAGAATATTGGAATTAAATGGGATTTGAGAGATACCTAACTCGGCTCTTCATTTTACAGATGAAACAGAGGACTGCAGAAATCAAGTGACTTTCCCAAGGACCCATACCTGGTGAGTAAAGAGAGAAGAATAAAAAATTCAAACAATGGATAAAAAAAAAAAAAAAAAAAGGGATATTTCCTTATAATCTAACTTTCCAAATATAACCGTAGTTTAGCATAGTCACTTTTAAAATGTCTTTTTATATGCATTGGAGCAATTTTTGTGTTTCTAAAAATGGTCTGTATAAAAATTATTTTCCAAATTATTCTTTTACACATGTGTTTAGTAGATTCAATCAATGTCTTATTTCTTCTCAGCATATGTGTATGGGAAAGAGCAGCAGTGGGCAAACTTATTCTGTAAAAGGCTTTGTGAACCATATACAGTTTCTATCACATCTACTGAACTCTGATGTTGTAGCCCAAATGCAACCACAGTTAATAAGTGAAAAATCCTCAGAAGGAAGGTTGGGCAATCTACTTCCGCAGTGATACCACCTTGGAAACGCAAAGAGGGGTTGCTATGAGTCAGCCCGACTCAATGGCACATAACAACAACAATATGTTCCATTAAAATTTTATTTATAAAAATAGGCAACAGACCGTATTTGGTTCTCAGACTCTAGTTTGTCAACTCCTGGAAAAGGGAAGGAAGAAAAAGTAAGTGATTTTAGAAAACCATGAGATATCTGAGGAAGAAGCATGGTGTAGATCCTGGGTGTAGGTGAAGGGAACTGAGTTTGGGTCTGCATTTTAGCAGTGACCTTCAATGATGTAGGTGGCCCCACTGGCCTCAAGAGTAAAATATGAGTAATAATACCCAGATTGCAGAGCTATTTTGAACATAAAATGAAATTAGTTAAGTAATTAATTTCTTAGTAGGTAAGAAAGCTCTCTTCCCTTTGTTATTATTGTTAGGGACTGTAGAGTTGGATTCAGCTCATACTGACCCCAGGTACAACAGAATGAAACACTGCCCAGTCCAGTGCCATCCTTACAATTGTTGTTATGTTTGGACTCATTATGGTAGCCACTGTGTCAATCCATCTCCTTGAAGTTCTTCCTCTTTTTTCACTGACTCTTTACTTTACCAAGCTTGATACCTTCTCCAGGAGCTGGTCCCTTCTGATAATGTGACCAAAGTACACAAGACGATGTATGGCTATTCTCACTTTTAAGGAGCATTCTAGCTGTACTTCCTCCAAGACCTATTTGTTGGTTCTTCTATCAGGCCATGGTACATTCAATACTTTTTGTGAACACCACAACTGAAATGCATCAATTCTTCTGCAGTCTTCTTTAGTCATTGTCCACTTCACACAGATAAAGCTACTGAAAATACCATGCTTGGGTCAGGTGAACCTTAGTCTTCAAAGTGACACTTTTGCCAAAGTGACAAAGTTTTGAAGAGGTCCTTTGCAACACATTTCCCAGTACAATACATTGTTCGATTTCTTGTTGATGCTTCCATAGATGTTGCTTGTGGATCCATGTAAAATGAAATCCCTGACAATTTAAATCTTTTTTCCATTTATCATGATATTGCTTATTGGTCCAGTTGTGAAGATTTGTGTTTTCTTTATGTTGAGATATAATCCGTATTGAAGGTCATAGTCTTTAATCTTCACCAGTAAGTACTTCAAATCTTAGCTTTTAGCAAGCGAGGTTGTCATCTGCATATTGCAGATTGGTAATGAGTCTTCCTCTAATCCTGATGCTGCATTCTTCTTCATATAGTCCAGATTGTGCAAAACATAAACATTGAATAAGTATGGTGAAAGGACACAACCCTGACATACTTCTTTCCTGATTTTAAACCATACAGTAGCCCCTTGTTCTTTTCCAATGACAGTCTATGTACAGGCTTCTCATGAGCACAATTAAGTGTCTGGAATTCCTATTCTTCACAATGTTATCTGTGATTTGTTATGATTCACAAAGTTGAATGCATTTGCATAGTCAATAAAACATAGATAAACATTCTGCTGGTATCCTCTGCTTTCTGCCAAGATCCCCCTGAGATCAGCAATGATATCTCCAATTCCATGCCCTCCTCTGAATCCAGCTTGAATTTCTAGTTCCATGTCAGTGTACTACTGCAACTGTTGTTGAATTATTTTCAGCAAAATTTTACTTGCTTGTGATATTAATGATATTGTTCAATATTTTTTACATTCTGTTGGATTACCTTTCTTTGAAATGGGCACAAATACGATCTCTTCCAGTTGGTTGACCAAATAACTGTCTTCCAAATGTATTGGCATAGATGAGTGAACGCTTCCAGCACTGCATCCATTTGTTGAAATATCTCAATGGGTACTCCATCAATTCCTGGAGCCTTCTTTTTTACAATCTTTGTTTTCCTGACCTTTTGATGCTTCCTGCATTGTTCGATATTTTGCCCATAGAATCCTTTAAAATTGCAACTCAGGGATTGAATTTTTCCTTCAGTTTTTTTTTGACAAATGTTGATTGTGTTCTTCCCTTCTGATTTTCTAACTCTGTGTTAGAGAATGTATTTTCATTGCAATGCTTTACTTTGTCTTCTTGAGTCACCCTTTAAAATCTTCTGTTCATCTTTTTTACTTCATGAATTCTTCCATTGGCTTTAGCTGCCCTACATACTAAAGAAAGTTGCCGAGTCTCTTCTGATGTCCATTTTCGTGTTTTCTTTCTTTCCTGTCTTTTTAATGACATTTTGCTTTCTTCATTAAAGATATTGTTGATATCATCCCACAACTTGTCTAATCTTGAGTCATAGGTGTCCAGTCCATCAAATCTGCTTTACAGATGGTCTCTCTATCCAGATGGGATGTATCCTTGGTTGTATTTTAGTTCTCATGGACTTGTTTTCATTTCCTTCAGCTTTCATGGAAACTTGCATGTGAGCAATTGATGATTGTTCCATAGTGGGCCCCTGGCCTTACTCTGACTGAGGATATTGAGTTTCTGCATTGTCTTTTTCCCAACATGTAGTCAATTAGATTCTTGTGTATTCTATCTGGTGAGGTCCACATGTATAATCACTGTTGATGTTGTTGAAAAAAAGGTATTTGCAATCAATAAGTTGTTGGTCTTGCAGAATTGTATCATGCAGTCTCTGTTGTCATTTCTATCACTGAGGCCATATTTTCCAACTACCAGTGCTGCTTTTTTGTTCCAGCTTTTGCATTCCAATCACCAGTAATTATCAATACATCTTGATTGCATGTTTGGTCAACTGCAGACTGCAGAAGTTGGTAAAAATCTTCAGTTTCTTTATCTTTGGCTTTAGTTGTTTGTGCACAAATTTCAATAATAGTAGTATTGACTGGTCTTTGTTGAAGGTGTATGAATACTTTCCTGTCACTGACAGCATTGTATTTCAGGACATCAACCAACAACAGCCAACCCACTGCCATCAAATTGATTTTGACTCATAGTGACCTCCACTGGGTTTCCAAGGCTGTAAATATTTACAGAAGTACATTGCCTCATCTTCTTTCCCTGGAGTCACTGGTGGGTCTGAACCCCTGGCCTTCTGGTTATCAGCCAAATACCTTACACACTGTGCCACTAGAGCTCCTTACTTGATAGACCTTGATATATTGTTTTTGAGGAAAAATGACATACCAATTCCCTTTAAGTTGTCATCCCTGCCGTAGTAGACCATATGACTGATTGTCTGATTCAAAATGGGCAATACCAGTGCATTTCTGTTCACTAATACCTAAGGTATTAACCTTTATGTATTCCATTTCATTTTTGACAACTTCTAATTTTTTGACATTCTTACTTTATACATTCTACTTTCTGATTATTAATGGATATTTGCATCTGTTTTTTCTCTCCCTTTGAGAAGGAAATAAAAGCAGAAGTTTGGTACTTGCTTTAATGAATCTTTTGGGCAAGGAATAAATGGCCAATTTACTCTTACCACAATGAACCAAAGACCTGTATCTCATAGATCCCCTTAAATATCATGTTTTCAAACTGTTAGCAAAAGGTTGGATGAACATGACTATGGCACAGTAGTCTTGAGATTTCCTGACAAAGGAATAACATGCTTTGCATGGAACTTTTGCAATAATGGATGCACTATAGCTTACTTAATCTATAGTGATTTAAGAAGATGAAATATTTTTTAAGAGAGGAAATCTAATTATTAATGAAAATAAAATTTCATTTACCCATCATTTCCTTCATTATTCATTATTTCTTATAGGGGAGATAAATATAAACAATGAATAGCAAAGAAAAACGTTAAAATGTATTAGGAAAATTAAGGAATTAATGTAATGGTGCTCAACTGTAAATTTCTCATGTATTATAATCATATTTTTATTTAATCCTCAAGTGAACATATTGGATAAGTTCACTTGGTTATTTTACAGCAGAATTTCTATAGCAGTTCTAAATGGCTTTACTGCTTTTTCTATTTCATTTGGAATTTAATGCAGTTTTTATGACTTGGTAACTTTGTTTTCTTCTCTACTTAGTGTAGTTATACATTCATTTGAGTACTTTAAGATTTGAGCTCAGCTTCCTTTCTTTAAAAAATTCAAAACTAGCTTCTTTCATGCTAATTTGAATGTAAACTGGAGAATTTTAACACCAATATATTGATCATTTTAATTTTATATTCTAAAGAGCAAAGCATTTTATTCTAGTTAACTGTCACTAACCATGATGCTGTCATACAATTTAGAGGAAAAAAGGTAAGAATGAAAGTTGATATAATTCTCACTTTGAGAATGAGTATGTGAATATAGTTAAGACTTTTTTTAAATTGTGATTTGAGTGAAAGGTTACAGAGCAAATTGGTTTTCTGTTCAACAATCCATACACATTCTATTTTGTGACATTTACTCAATTCCCACACTGTGATAGCATTCTTCCCACTTCTCCCTATGTCCACCCTTTCCCTTCATTCTTCTTTCCCATCCACTCTCACCTTCCTATCTCTATCCCTGGATAAATGCTGTCTTCTTCTTCATAAATGCTTGATTGTTGTAATGAGTACATATCTTGCTGATATTCCTGTTCGTCTTATGGGCCTGTTTTTGACTGACAGTTCAGTGAGTCAAGGGCCCAAGTTCAGGTCCTAGCTTGAAGAGCCATAATCTCTGAGGCTCCACCAGTCTTCTTCAGACCAGCCAGCTTGAACATTTTAATGGTTTTGAGTTAAAATGTTTTTGAAAAAGAGAAACTTATTCAACCTGATATCACAGTATATGCTCTAATAAAGTTTAAATACTTAAAAATTTTGGCACTTAATAAATGGCTTAGGAATAAAAAATAGATGGGTAGAGCAAAATATAGCCTAGAAAAACAATCTTAATATTTAACATTTAAAATATGATAAAAGTGGCATTTAAACTTAATTAGGGAACAAAGAGTCAAGAGATAGTGATAGGGAACAAAAAAGGAAAACATAAAAATATAAAATATCTTTATGACAAAAGCAAGTTAAAGCATGTTTGTAAACATATACTGAATGTACATACTGTAGACAAATCTGTAAGAATAACATAAATAACCCATTAGAGAAAGGACAACAGATAAGAACTGGATATTCCCAGGAGAAATATCAGTGGCCAATAAGCAAATTAAAAAGTGTTTCAATGTACTAATGTTTAAATACATATAAAGACAGAGTATTTTGTAATTTATGCTGTGTTTTGACTTACACATAATGATTGGAAGGCCATAGGAAATCAGCATTCTAATTTATTACAAGTGCAGGGGAGTGAAGTGAAAGAATTTTTCTTGGAGTGTAATTTGGCCAACTTTTTTTTTTTCCATTTTTATTTTACTTTTGTTTTTGCAGTGTTCCCTCTTCTCCTCTCCCACCCCTGGTAACCAACAAAGAAAGTTTCCTTCCATATATAAACCTTTCCTTGACTTTTTACAATAATGAACTAATTACAGTATTTGCCCTTTTGTGACTCAATTATTTCACTCAGAATAATGTCCTCCAAGTTCATCCACATTATGCAGTATTTTGCAGATTCTGTATTATTCTTTAGGGTTGCATAGCCACTCCTTGGAAGGAAGGTTGGGCAATCCTACTTCCGTAGTGATACTGCCTCGGAAACCCAAGGAGGGGTCGCTATGAGTTGGGGCCGACTCAACGGCAAACAACAACAAGCATTCCATTGTGTGTATGAACCACAGTTCGGTTATTCATTCTTTTGTTGATGGGCACCTAGGTTGTTTCCATCTTTTGGCTATTGTAAATAGTGCTGTGATGAACTTGGGTGTGCATGTGTCTATTATTGTCCTGGCTTTCATCTCTTTAGGATATATACCGAGTAATGGGATTGCTGGTTCGGATGATATTTTTAATTACAACTTTTTTAAGGTATCACCATACTGCTTTCCACAGTGGTTGTATCATTTGACAATCTGTCCCCCTCTCCCCCCCTCCCCCGCAGTGTATGAGGGTCCAAATCTCTCCACATCCTCATCAGCATTTGTTATTTTCTGCCTTGTTGAACTTTGCTATTAGTGCTGGGGTAAGATGGTATCTCATTGTTGTTTTAATATGCATCTCTCTAATGGCCGATGAGTGTGAATATCTCTTCATGTGTTTGTTGGCCACCTGAATATCCTCTTTGGTGAAGTGGCTATTCATGTATTCTGCCCATTTTTAAATTGGATTGCTTGTTTTTCTGTTGTTGAGATGCTGGAGTTTTTTATACATTTTAGAGATAAGTCCTCTGTCAGATATGTTGTTGCCAAATACTTTTTCCCAATCTTTGGGTTCTCTTTTTACTCTTTTGGAGAAGTCTTTTGAAACACATAAAAATTTAATTTTTATAAGGTCCCATTCATCTAGTTTATCTTCTGCTCTTTGTGTTTGATCCATCTGGAGTTAGCTTTTGTGTTTGGGGGGGATCTTGTTTCATTTTTCTGCAAATGGGTATCTAGCTTTGCTGGCACCATTTATTAAACAGATAATCTCTTCCCCATTTAATGGATTTCAGCCCTTTGTCAAAAATCAGCTGACCATAGATCAATGGATCTATTCTCAATTCTACTCCACTGGTCTATGTGTCTGCCATTGTACCAGTACCAGGCAGTTTTGACTACTGTGGCTGTATAGTAGCTTTTGAAATCTGAAAGAGTGAGACCTCCTACTTTGTACTTCTTCTTAAATAGTGCATTGTTTATCTGAGGTCTCTTTCCTTT
>NW_006921590.1:8648861-8649843 GCF_000298275.1 Orycteropus afer afer | reverse complement strand
CTCTTTGCTGGTGTAGAGGAATCCAACTGATTTTTGTATGTTGATCTTGTTTTCTGCCACTATGCTAAATCTCTCAATTAGTTCCAGTAGTTTTCTTGTTAAGTCTCTTGGGTTTCCTATGTATAGGATCATATCATCACCAAATAGGGATAGTTTGACTTCTTCCTTATCAATTTGGATGTGTTTGATTTCCCTTTCTTGTCTTATTTCCCTGGTTAGGACTTCCAATACAATGTTATACAGAAGTGGTGATAGGGGACATCCTTGTCTGGTTCCTGTTCATAAAGGGAATGGTTTCAGTCTCTCTCCATTGAGAATAATGTTGGCTGTTGGTTTTGCATGTATGCCCTTTATTATTTTGAGAAATTTCCCTTCTATTCCTATTTTGCTGAGAGTTTTGATCAGGAAAGGGTGTTGGATTTTATCAAATTCCTTTTCTGAATTGATTAATATGATCATGTGGTTCTTTTCCTTTGTTTTATTTATGTGATGGATGATGTTGATTGTTTTTCTAGTGTTGAACCATCCTTGCATACCTGGTATGAACTCCACTTGCTCATAATGTATTATTTTTTTGATACATTGTTGGAGTCTGTTGGCCAGGATTTTGTTGAAGATTTTTGCATCTATATTCATGATGCATATTGTTCAGTAGTTTCCCTTTTGAGTGATGCCTTTGCCTGGTTTTGGTATCAGGGTTATGCTTGCTTCATAAAATGAATGGTTTGAGTAGGATTGGTGTCAGTTCTTCTCTGAACATACAGTAGAATCCTCCAGTGAAACTGTGTGGGCCAGGACCTTTTTTTGTTGGTAATTTTTTTAATGACCTGTTCATTTTCTTCCATTATGGGTCTGTTCAACTATTCCACCTCAGTCTGTGTTAGTTTAGGTAAGTAGTATATTTCTAGAAATCTGTCTGTTTCTTCTAGATTTTCAAATTTGTTGGAGTACAGTTCTTCATAGTATCCTGATACTATCTTTT
>NW_006921590.1:8646854-8647895 GCF_000298275.1 Orycteropus afer afer | reverse complement strand
AATGTTTTCAAATTTATTTAAGGTTGCTTTGTGACCTAACATATGGTCTATTCTGGAGAATGTTCCATGTACACTGGAAAAGAAAGTATATTTTGCTATTGCTGAGTAAAATGTTGTGTAGATGTCTACAAGGTCAAGTCAGTGGATTGTAATGTTTAGTTCTTCTGCACCTTTGTGAGTTTCTTTTCAGTTGTTCTATCTTTGAGTGAAAGTGCTGTATTAAAGTCTTCTATGACTGTGGAGTCATCTCTCTGTCTTTTCAATTCTCTTAAAGTCTGATTTGTGTATTTGGGGGCTCTTTCATTGGGTACATAAATATTTGTTATGGTTATGTCCTCTTGTTCAATTGGTCCTTTAATCATATAATGTCCTTCTTTGTCTCTTATGGTGGTTTTTGTCTCAAAATCAATTTTATCAGCAATTAATATTGCCATTTCTGCTTTTTTTATGATTGCCATTTGCTTGATATATCTTTTTTCCAACCTTTAATTCTTAGTCTATATTCATCTTTAAGATATGTCTCTTGTAGAAAGCTTATTGATGGATTATGTTTTCTTATCTAGTCTATTAGCAGTGCATTTAATCCATTGACATTAAGTGTAATTATCAGCAATTATAAATTTGTTGCTGTCATTTTGTTATGTGTTTTTTCATGATGTTGCTGATTTCTTTGTTCCATACAATTTTTTATGCTGAGCTCCTTTTGTCTATGAATCATGTTATCACATCCTTTGTTGATATTGTCTTAATATTTGCTAAATATTTGTGCTGGTCCTTTTTTCTTATTCTGATGTGCAGGTTTATCATTTTTCTTTGAGGTTACCCTGTGATTTATAATTTTCTTCCCAAGTGTAGAACAGTTTGTTCTATCTTGCAGTTGTCTTAACTTCCTCACCATTGAGAAATTCTGTAACTACACTATTTTTTCCTGCTTTGTGGTTTGTAGTTGTCCTCATTTGCCAATTGATGTCTCTGGTTCCCTGTTTACAATCTTGTAAGCTTATTAACTTTGAATACTTACATAACTGGGTTGGTTTCTGG
>NW_006921590.1:8628302-8644614 GCF_000298275.1 Orycteropus afer afer | reverse complement strand
ATTTTGTCACTGTTTTCCTTGATCTGTCTCTTAATCAATTGAACATACCTAAATATAATTCCTTTGAATTGCTTATAAAGGAGTTGCAATGCTGTTTCTTCCTTCAGCATGTGTTCTGGGTCTGTGTCCTTGTCCCTTTTTTCTACTGCTTTATCTTCTTTGTGTGGACTGTGATGGTCTGTTGTCTCTGAGACATTGTCACATTTTTGTGTTTATATTTAATTGCTGATTATATGTTGGAGTGATAAACCCAAGCTTTTTGTTTCCTTTGTATTGTTTGGATGTATGTGAGTATGTGGGGTACTTGCTCCTCTATTCACTAGTTGGCAGCACTTATGCACTCACCACCTGTCTCCTTTCCATTTGTCAGCCTCCCATATGTCCATGCTTTCCTTGGCAAGCAGAGCCCATTCTTAGGTCCCTGGAATCTGAACAAGAATGCTGTCACTTTAAATAACCAAAATTGTGGCTGCTTGTAAACATTCAAACTGGTTGCACCCTCCAGACAGCCAAAAGTCCTCAGCTCAGTTTGTCTCCTTCTTTTCTATTTCCCTTTTCAGTCATTAGCCACCAGTGCAGTTGTCCATGCAGCTTTTGGTGAGCAGAACCTATTTTTCAGTTGATTCTCACATCCTAACACCATTTGGAAGTATTCAAAATGTCCATGCTGTCAGGGTAGCTGACAGTCCACAGCTCTGTCTCCTTATTCCCTGTTTTTATTCAGGTTCTTCTACTAGTTGATGTTTAATCCACTTCTGTATCCTTCTTTTCAAAGCTCTGAGCTCCAGAATTGTCTTCTGTATCTGCGTCAATTGGTTTCTCTTTTCTTTGTTGAAGAGGATCTTTGTAGCTTGTCTGCATATTCCACCATCTTATTGGCAGTCCTTGGCCAACATCTATTAAAAATTCAATTATAAACATTCTATGATCCAACTGGGAGCTCTGGTGGCATAGTGACTAAGGCACTTGACTGCTAACCAGAATGTTGGTGGTTCAAACCCACCAGCCAGTCCTTGAAAGGAAGATTGGGCAATCTACTTCCATAAGGATACTGCCTCTGAAACCCAAGGATGGGTCGCTGTGAGTCAGAGATGACTCAATGGCATGTAATAGCAACAACAACATGATCCAAGTGCTTCACCAATCACAAAATATTCTATTAAATTACTTAAGTTCATAAGATACAAATCCAAAATGTTCATTGTGTTTTGTTTATAATAAAAAAGAAAATAGAAGACTGGTTAAATCATGGAACCTTAATATAATGAAATAACCTTTTAGGTTTTATTAAAATGCAGTAAATATATGTAGAAGGTAACCAGGAAATATTTAATGATAAGTGAGAAATGCAAGCTATATGCATATCAATATTATTTTTGTTTAAAAGGGAAAAAAAAAACTACAGTTTTAGTAATGCTTACCTCTGGGAGTAGGGTAAACATATGACAGTCTGCTTCCATAAGGATTTATAGCCTTGGAAATGCTATGGGGCAATTCTACTCTGTCTTATAGGGTTGCTGTAAGTTGGAATTGACCCAATGACAAGCGGTTTGGTTTGGATTTGATACCTTTAGGTATGGAATTGTATAGGCAGTGGAGAGATTACCCATTTTATTCTTTAAAATTTTTGATACATGTTCTGATTATAAGTACTTTACTTTTTTATTGTTCAAATAAAATAAGTGTACATATACTTGGAAAATAGTATATATAAAATAAGTATACATACACTTGGAAAATAACAGAAGATTGAAAACAGAAGAATAAAAATGTTAGAAATAGGTCTATTTTTAACATTACCCACCTGCAAAATTGTTTTGATATGCATACCTTCAAAATGAACTTTACATAAAAAAATACTTATCTTTGAGTAATTTCACTCCTAGATATATAATACCTCCCAAAATGAAAACATGCATCCACATAGAACTTGTACATGAATGCTACACCAAACAGATAAAGAAAATATAATATATCCATACAATAGAATGTTACTCAGCAATAAAAAAGGAAATGAGTATTGATACATGTTACACTATGGATAAACCTTAAAAACGTGATCCAGACTAAAAGGAGCCAGATGTAAAAGGTCACATATTGTATGATTCCATTTATGTGAGTTGTCCAAAACAGTCAAATTCATAGAAAGTAGGTAAGGATTGCCTAGGATTGGGGCAGAGGCCAGGGTGAGGTATAGGAGCATAGAGTTTCTTTCGTGATGGGGTATGAAAATATTCTCAAATTGATTGTAATGGTGGTTGTACAACTTTATGAATGTACTCAAACTAAACCAAACTCACTGCCATCGAGTCAATTCCAACTCATAGCTTCTCTCATTTGTTTTCCAAGGCTGTAAAACTTTACAGAAGGAGGATACCTCATCTTTCTTCTACAGAGTGGCTGTGGGTTCGAACCATTGACCTTTTACTTAGCAGCCAAATGCTTTAACCATTACACCACCAGTGCAGTGGATATTAGGGTATATGAATAATATCTCAATAAAGGTGTTGAAAAAATAACATCTTCAAAGCTAGGAATGATAAGGAGACTTAGGACATGAAACTCATGGAGTCCATGAAACTTCATTTTGAATTTTTAGATAACCCCCAGAGCTGTGTACATCAGTACAACTTCTGAGATCCTTTCTTAGAGAAACAAGGAGTAATAAAATTATCAGTGCTTCAGTAGTCTGCGGTTGTCTGAAAATGAAACCCACCCTTTCAATAGTCATAGAACTTTGCCTAGCAAATATACTAATGATGGTACCAGTTATGATTTAAATCCTATAGTGAGAAACTTATTTTACACTCCTTTCAGTTGTCCTCCAGGACTTCTGCTTTGCTTGAGAAAAAGCCTGTTTGACAGTGGTCCATCTTCAGTAGCAGCAGAGACTGCTCATAGCTTCCTCAGATCACACCGTCTGAGTTACATTACTTTGTTTTGTTTCCAGTATTTGTATTTTTGCAATACCTTCTATTTTAGGTAAGTGAAGCTAATTTACCATGTATGGGAATGTTATTAATTATCCATCTTAAATACATTGACGAACTCTGGTAGCATAGTGTCTAAGGCACTTGAGTGCTAACCAGAAGGCTGGTGGTTCAAACCCACCACCCACTCCTTGGAAGGAAGATGAGGCAATCTATTTCTGTAGTGATACTGCCTTGGAAACCCAAGGAGGGGTTGCTGTGAGTCAGGTCCGACTCGATGGCATATAACAACAACAACAACAACAAATACATTTATGAAAGAAAAAAGTGTGCTGACCTAAATAAATACCTAAATAAGTAATAATATAAGTTGTGTGCTAACGTGGCACAATTCATGCCTATGAATCTGAATTACTGAAGTTTAAGGAACAGCTTAAAGAATATTAAAAAAAAAAAAAAAGTAGTCATTTAATCGAGTCTGACTCAAAGGGACCCCATGTGGTCCAAGTAGAACTGTGCTCCATAGGGTTTTCAATGACTGACTTTTTGGAAGTAGATTAAGAGGACTTTATTCCATGGTGCTTCTGGGTAGATTCAAACCTTCATCCTTTCAGTTAGCAGCCACATATGTTAATAGTTTGCTCCAACCAAGGACACTTCAAAGACTGTGTTGTCATTAGTTGCTAGTGAATCAGTTCCAACTCAAGGGGATCCCATGTATGCAGAGCAGAACTGTTGCATAAGGCTTTCAAGGCTGTGATCTTCAGAAGCAGATCTCCAGATTACCAGGCCAGTATTCCAGTGCACTTCTGCATGGGTTTGAATTGCCACCTTTCAGCTGGTAGTTAAGTGCTTAATTGCTAGCTTCACCCAAAGACATCTTAGAGTCCAAAGGACTTCTCCAGACCATTTGTCGTTGTTGTTGTTACGTGCCATCGAGTCAGACACAACTCATAGTGACACCTTCTTGGGTTTCCAAGGCAGTATCACTACAGAAGTAGATTGCCCAACCTTCCTTCAGAGGAGTGGCTAGTGGGTTTAACTGCCAGCCTTCTGGTTAGCAGTCCAGTGCCTTAGGCACTATGCTACTCAGACCATTTTGTTTAAGGCATTTCGTTTACCAGTGAGGCAGCATAGATCCTGAGAGACTAGAGCCTTGCATAAGGCTACTGTTGATCACATTTTCAGACTCAGCTTCAGACTAAGAGCAGTAGCAGAAACTCTTCTTACCCCGTAGCAGTCTCAGAAGTTGTGGTTTGGAGGGAGCAGATTCAGATTTCAGAACTCCTTTGTAATTTAGCACGAAACTTAATTAGTGAAGATTCTGATTTCTAATGCCAAATTACAGTCATCTAGCCCTTTCTGATTGCACTTGGTGTTCTTGAACCTTTATGGTCAAGGGCAACCTCAGAGCTACAGAAAAGGTTATGAAAAGGGAAAGAGTGTAGAGCCAAGCTTGCCTTTTGCAAATGCTGAAGCTAATTTCAGTGATAGCTTAGCAATATATAACTATAACCAAGATTAAAGCAAGCAGGCATACACTTAGGATATGAGAACTGGAATTTTATATTTCATTATAAGGTTGCAATTTCAACAAAATAGTAATCCGATGCCAATGGATTTCCGATTTTTCTTTATTTCTGTTGCAATATTATCTCATAAATCTACTTTGATACAAGAGATCTCTCAATTTCACAAGAGCTCTATTTTATTCTCATGCTGACTTATCCCAAAAATATCTTTTTGATGTACAGCTTCAATATTCTTGCTACTGCCATGACATCAGCAATCAAAACCAGCATCCTTTTTAGGTTGGTTTTATTTTTCTCACATATGATTGTAGGTTATTCATGCTTTTGAAAAGCAAGGTTTAAAAAGGGACTCCTGTTTAGAGTTACTGAAACTCTCTTATAGCAGTATCCAGGGACCTTCATGGCTCAAGTAGCTAATTGTTCCAGGGGAGAGGGGGAAAAAAAAAGAAAAGAAAAAGGGCATCTGACAAAGGAGATAACCTCAGTCTCATTCTAAAATATACAGAGATAAGATAGGAAGAGAACTGATACCTTTATATGTTAGCATTTCATATACTAGAAGGAAGTATTTTTCCAAATTACATCCTAAATAAAAGGTTCTGAGACCCATATAGGCAGAAAGTAGCAGAGTCCTGCCTCTCAACTTTTCCCTACATTTGCAGCTCCCAGAGTTGAACTCTAGGCCACTTCCATTTGGTTCTGCCTCTCTAGTCCTCAAAGAGGTCTCATCCATTGAGGCTTTTAGTTACAAAGATGTTGAGCAAATATCTACCAATGAGATGCATTTACTTGATCACAGGAAAGAATAAGTTGGTTGAGTACACTTGATTTTAGGTACCATCTAGAATCTCACTGTCTTTTGTTTTTTTCAGTTCTGAAGTTGTTCTTATTGTAAAGTCTTTTTATTGCTATTAAACCCCTTACAAAGAATCTGAGCTTACAGTGGTTTGTATATAAGGATAGTCCCCAACTTACGATGGGGTTTTGTCCTGTCGACTTTGAAGTAAGTCAGTTCTGATGAAAGTCAAATGTCTCTCTCCCTTTCTTTTTTTTCCTGATTTATTTATTCCCTTTTATTATAATTGTCTTTATAAATCCAATCTTTATTTTTCCTTAGGGGTTGGCATGAGAATGATAACATCAGCAGATTATGCACTGCAACATTGTGTATAGTATATATTACTGACAATAAGATGTCCAAGAAGAGAAGGATAGTCATAAGTGCAGTTTGTTGTCACTTGAATACATAGTTAAGTCAGGAACTACCTGTGATTTCTTTCTAAGTGAAATAGAGCTTTAGTGAAATTCTAGATCTTTGAAATAATGGCATTAAAGAACTAGTTATCAAGTTAATAAGTGTGATTTTCCCCTAGGTGTGTTGTTTTGCAAAAAAGCTGGGTCATTTTGATATTCAGAAAATGTGTTAACTACTGGCATATAAAAAAAATTAATCTTCAAAGTATACAGGCTGTACTAGCTATAAATATTTCTGATAATTTTTTACTGATTCAAGCACTAAGGGTTCCTGTGGCTATACTCAAGATCATCAAACAACTGTGATGAGATATGAGCATGACATTTCTACCCAAAACATGACCAAAATTCACAGCTACTTACCTCAGTGAACAGAGTTAAAGTCACTCACTTTGATATGTAGTTAGGTGGTATTTGGTACCATATCTGAGAATCTTAAGATGTGAGTGTTCTACGTTAGTCCAACTCACATGGAGAAACCATAATGTATGTCAAAGAGCTGCCTCATGGATAGAAAGCAGTGGTGGCCCTGGGCCCTGAATCTTGGAGAAGGAAGCCACTGTTACATGGCACACCTCATGGTTTCAATGCTTTGTAAAGTAATGGCTGCTTTAGGAGCCATTGAGTTTGCTTTAGGAGTCCTGTGTGATGCAAACAGTTAAGCACTCAACTGATAACCAAAAATTTGTGGTTTGTACCCACTCAGAAGTACCTTCTTCTGAGAAAGGCCTGGCAATCTGCCTCTGAAAGGTCATAGTCTTAAAAATCTTATGGAGTAGTTCTCCTCTGGGAGCTCTGGTAGTGCAGTGCCTAAGGCACTTGACTGCTAACCAGAAGGCTGGCGGTTCAAACCCACCAGCCACTCCTTGGCAGGAAGGTTGGACAATCTACTTTCATAGTGATACTGCCTTGGAAACCCAAGGAGGGGTGCTATGAGTCAGGCCCAACTCGACGGCACGTAACAACAACAGTTTTCTGCAGACGTGGGGTCATTTTTAGTTGGAATCCACTAGAAGGCACCAAGTTGGTTATGGTTTGGAAGTTGCTCTTTACAATCACTCTTATTACCAGTCAAGGAATATTTTCTTTTAAAAATTACAGAAATAGATAAAATTTTTCTCCATGATCCACTAACTAGTGCAGAGATGTGCCTGATTTCTTTTTTTCTCCCCCAGCTGAATACAAATGAGAGGAAGTTGGGCAGTAGCAGTAAGTAAAATAAACATATATATGTAGTTTTTTTCCTGAATAACCTCAGATTCCCTTATTACTCTGGTTTTCTTTAAATGTGAGAGACGTAACTCCATTTTCATAAGTAGTTGTTTATTTTGATCTCTTGAATTTGTTGCCCAGGTTGTCAATATCTGGTACTCATCAATAAAGACTGTGGCCTCCATTAAAATTTAGGAGAACATATTTTACTGCCAAATTGATAATTGGTAAATACTTTTCTGTTCTTAATACTTGAAAATTGGAAATAACAGGCCATTTAAGTAAATAGTTTCTCTCCACCCTGTTCTTCAATAAAAGTCTTTCAGATGCAAAGGCAATTTGGACAACAAACTGTTTATTGAACAAAAATGTGTCCTAACTGCTGGAATTCTAACTGCTGGAATTCTGCTAGTGGATAATTTTCTTCTTTCTCATCTTAATACCCTGACTGGCTTTGTGTGTACACATGTGTGTGTTTGTACATATTTACATTTTTCTTGGCCTACCAGTACATAAAGCAGATCACAAAAGAACTTTAAATTTTTTAAATCCCCAATTATAAAAATATTGTATATACAGTGTAGAATATTCTTGTAGTAGAGAAGACCAGTAAAAAAATTAAAATCATCTATTACAGTCTATTATATACCACATATGTTTTTGTTCTCATGTTATTTATCTTTTTCATAATTTATCACCTGAAGAATTGTTCAATTAATTATCTTAGGTCAGTTGTCTGATCATGTGTTTATGTAGAGTGACTCAGTAGCCTAGTATGTGGAATGACACCGTGTGTTTTCCCTCAAAGCCTCGCTCCAGTTTCAGTTATCATTTAAGCAAATGGTGAGCACATGCCAGACACGTGTGTCCTACATGTGAGAAACCATGTTAAACACTGAAGACATACAGTTGAATAATACATAGCTCCTGACTGGCAGATATAGACAGAAACACATTGAGAAAATGGCCTAGGAGGAGTGTGTACGTGGGAGAAAGATCCATTCCATGTGGTTTGTAGAGGCATAAAGCTTCCTGGAGAAATAATTCAAGTGTCTTTGCTATATTTTGGAGCCCAGGTGGCACAGTGGTTGGGTACTGGAGCACTTGAATACTAACTGAAAGGTGAGTGGTTGAAAACTACTGGCTGTGTGTGATAGAAAGAAGTGGCAGTCTGCTTTCATAAAGATGAGCCTTGGAAACACTGTGGACTAGTTCTCCTTTGTGCTATAGGGTTGCTGTGAGTTGGAATTTACTCACCTGCAGTGGGTTTGGGTTGGGTTTGGATTGTGTTTGGGTTGGGTTTTTCATATATTAAAAGTAACTGAAACCAAAGGCTGAATGCTATTGCCTAAGAAGGAACTATGGAGACATGAGCACAGGACCAAACCTTGGAGAAATCACAAAATTTAATGACTGGCAGAAGGAAGAAACTTGGCAAAAGACGTTTAGAAGAAGTAGAATAGTAGTTGGAAAGCCAAAGAATGTGATGTTCAGAAAACACAAGAAGGGAATGTTTGAAGATAGTGGAAATTATTCATCGGTTTAAATTCTATTTATTATTAAGAAGGTCTTAAAGGTACCAAATGGGTTAGCAACATAAATGTTATTGGTGTCAGGGGCAAGATGTTTCATGATATGATGTAGGAAGAAACCAGACAGGAATAGATTCAGCGATGTAAATTTCTATATGCCTTTTATCACATTTTAATGAAATTATTTGATTTAAAATTCTGATGTTTCCATCACTTAATTTGCACATTCCTTATGTGTATTGACTATATCTTATCTCTGATATACCTAGTAGAGTACTGTGGTAGTTAAGGTCATGTGTCAACCTGGCTGGGCCTGGTTCTGACTGGCTTGGCAACTGGATGTAGTTATTTCCCATGATGAGAGTGGTAATCAACTCCACTGTGGGATCTGCTGAGAGCAGCTAGGTAGCTGCCTTAGGGTTGTGTTCTGCTTCTAGTATGTATGGATAAGCTTTCAGAAAGGTCTCTGAGGATTTTGGCATATCTGGATCCTGCATTTAGCTGAGTCTTCTTTCAGCAGCCTGCTATGTTGCCTGCTGATCTTGGGACTGTTTCTGGACTTGAACCAGTGGCCTGCCATGTTGGTTGATAATCTTGGGACTGTACCATTTTACTTGTCGATCTTGGATGTGTCAATCTCAGCAGCCTGCAGCTGCCTGAGTTAAGAGACACCTCCAGCTCCAGTGGGCCAGGAGCAAGAGGCAGAGTTGAATGTCAAGGATGAAGGGGCTTTACCTAGTCCCTAGAGATGGCACTTTGAACTCTGACTGACCTCTATCCTCCTAAACTGTAAGAGAATATATCCCTGTTTATGGTAAAGCCATCCTCTTGTGGGTATGTCTGTTAGAGCAGCACTAGTGAACCAAAACAAGTATCTTCCATAGAGAAAGTGTTCAGTAAATATTTGAATGATAATAAATCTTCTTTCACAGACCTTCTCCTCCTATGCTTCCAGTCATGAAAGATCTGGCCTTTTATTTCTTCTCTCATTTTGCTTCCTGCATTTAAAAGACTGTTTTGTTACATCAATTCTTCTGCAAAATTTCTCTGTCAATAGTTTTTGGCTATGAACAAAATCCTCAAGGAAATTAGGTTTTTAATACCCATTAAAGTTCAACAATTATGAAATATTGGGTCTCTTTTTTTCCTCTCTATGCCTCTCTCCCTACGTTTACCTTTTTTTACATTTTTTATAGAACACAAGTGCCATTTTTTTTTTACTCAGACATCTCAGTTTGTAGAACATACAAGTTGTACAAGTAAGGAGGAATCACTAATCACCATCCTCATTCCATGAAGAGATATTTGAAAGATAGTTTTGTTGGGGGGGAGATTGATTGAGATAGTAACTAAGACAACTAATATTAAAGGGACAAAATCTGAGGAATACTTGGTTAAATTTAAAAAATCAGTTTACTGAATTCTGTACCTCTGCTGACCTCCTCTTAATGGCACCAGAGAGAAAATTATCAGCAATTGATTTGACACATAAACACAAGTGATCAAAGACCAGATGAGTTGTGGGATAGCATCATACATGAAGAAAGCATGTCACACATGTCCTTACAAAGTCAGGAAAGAAAGAAAAGACAAAAAATGAATGTCAGAAGAGACTCTGAAACTTGATCTTGCATATACAGTAGGTAAAGCAAATGGAAGAAATAATAAAGTAGATGAGATCAACAGAACATTTCAAAGATAGGCTTGAGAAGACAAAGTAAAGTATTATAACGAAACATGCAAACACCTGGAGTTAGAAAACCAAAATGGAAGAACATGGTTGACATTTCTCAAGCAGGAAGAACAGAAGTAGAAATTCAAGCTTTAGTTTGTGATATGGAAGGATTCTATATAGCGTAGTGCCTAAGGTACTTGACTACTAACCAGAAGGCTGGTGGTTCAAACCCACCAGCTACTCCTCAGAAGGAAGATTAGGAAATCTACTTCTGTAGTGATACTGCCTCAGAAACCCAAAGAAGGGTCTCTATGTGTCAAGTCTGACTCGACAGCACATAACAACAACAACAACAATGGTAAAATATTGAACAATACAGGAAACATCAAAAGAAAATGAAAGGAATACACATAGTAACTGTACCAAAAAAGCAAAAAAAAAAAAAACAAAACTGTCACCATTCTACCATTCCCCCCACAAAAAAAAAACCACTTATGTGAAGTCAACTCAACTGACCCTATAGAGATAGAGTATAACTGCTCCATAGGATTTCTAAGTCTGTAAATCTTTACAGAAGCAGACTAGGACATCTTTCTCCTATGGGGCAGCTGGTGGGTTTGCATGGACAATCTTTTAGTTAGAGCTGGGTGCTTAGTCACTGTGCCACTAGGATACCTTTAAACAATTTCAGCAGTTAATATGTGATCAAAAGCTGAATTATTTGAGGGAGAAATTGAAGCTGCGCTGAAAGCATTGGCAAAAACCAAATATTGGCCCAAAAAAAGACTTTCTATTGAGATATTTCAACAAACAGATGCAATATTGAAAGCTCTCTCTCATGTATCCCAAGAAATATGGAAGATACCTACTTGGCCAACCAACTGGAAGGGAGATCCATATTAGTACCCATTCCAAATAAAGGTGATCCAACAGAATGTGGAAATTTACTAACAATGTCATTAATACCATGCACAAGTAAAATTTTTCAGAAGGTAATTGAAAAATGGTTGCAGCAGTACATTGACAGGAAACTTCCAAAAATTCAAGCCAGATATCAGACTTGTAACTAGAGGAGTATCATTGCTGATGTCAGATGGATCTTTGCTGAAGGCAGAGACTGTCAGAAAGATGTTTACTTGTGTTTTATTAACTATTCAAATTCAGCTGACCGTATAGATCATAACAAATTACATATAATATTTTGAAGAATGAGAATTCTAGAACACTTTATTGTACTCATGGAAAACCTATACATAGACCAAGAGGTACTTCTTTTGAACAGAAAAAGAAAATACTGCATGGTTTAAAATCAGGAAAGGTTTGCATCAGAGTTGTACTTTTTATCATACTTACTCAATCTGTATGCTAAGCAAATAATCCAAGAAGTTCTGTGAAGAAGAATGTGACATCAGGATTGCAGGAAGAGTCATTAATAACCTGTGATATGCAGATGGCACAATTTTGCTGATTGAAAGTGAAGAAGACTTGAAGCATATACTGATGATGATCAAAGATTACAGCCTTCAGTATGGATTACATCACAAAATAAGGAAAACAAAAATTCTCACAATTGGACTAATTAACATTATGATAAACAGAGAAACTAGTAAAATTATCAAGGATTTAATTTTACTAGCATCCGCAAACAATGCCCATGGAAGCAGCAGTCAAGAAATCAAATGATGTATTGCACTGGGCAAATCTGCTGCAAAAGGCCTCTTTAAAGCACTCAAAAGCATAGATGTCACTTTGAGGACTGAGGTGCGGCTGACCCAAGCCATGATATTTTCAATCACCTCCTATGCATGTACAAGCTGGACAATGAATAAGTAATACCAAAGAAGGACTGATGACTTTAAATTACAGTATTGGTGAAGAATTTAAAATATATCCTGAATTGCCAGAAGAATTAACACATCTGTCTTGGAAAAAAAAACAACCAGAATGATCCTTAGAAGGAAGGATGGCAGGATTTCATCTCACATATTTTAGATATGTTATCAGGAGGGACCAGTCCTTGGAAAAGGACATGATGCTTGATAAAACAGAGAGTCAGCAAAACAGAAGAGACCTTCAATGAGAAGGATTGACACAGTGGCTTCAACAATGGGCTTGAACACAGTGACGATCGTGAGAATGGTGTAGGACCAGAGTGTGTTTCATTCTGTTGTACATAGAGTTGCTATGAACTGGAAGTGAGAAGTGACTCGACAGTCATCTAACAACAAAACAACAAGAAGTGGGGTAGTAGCTACTGCTTTCTTAGGCCCGTCCTTGATGATTTTTTAATCCTTAGACACCCATTAACTAAAAGGACATGACTGAGCTTACATGTTCTGCAGTGCAGTCTCTCAGTGCAGAGCGCTACCTGGGCTGCTGAAGGATGGCTCTGATTGAGGCAAGAAGTGCAATCTATCTTGGAGGCGTCATCCATAATGGAGGCCCGCCTTTACCTCCTGTAATGCTCAGGGGAGGAGCGGCTTATCTTCAGGATGGCCAATTCTTTATGGTTAGTATCAGAAATGAGCCTATCAATCAGCCACATGAGACCTTTAAAGGGGCACCAGGGCCATAAACTTTATGAAAAAGGCTAGAGATTGCATTCAGCCCTCAAGCAGATACACAATTACCCTAAACTCAGTTCAGGGCAGGGAGACTAAATCTTCTTTAAAAAAAAAGAAAAGAAAGAAAGAAAAAAATGAATACTCACCAAGTCAAGAGCTCCGTACTCATCAGGGCTTTTAGGAGCTAAGAGGAAAAAGGTAGCTGTTTCAGGCAAATCTTTGCTCCTACAGCAACATGAGGAAAAGAATAAGGAGAAGGCAAGAATGGGAGAAAGAGAGAAGAAAGCAAGCAAACAATTAAACTGGACTGGAAAGGGAAGAACGAATACAGACTGGAGAGAGGATTTTTTTTGAGTCTGTAAATATGTGCCTGCTTATGAAATAAATTCATTGATATTGAGGGGACTTGAAAAATCCTGTTGATTTATTCACTGTAGGCAGAAGTGAGAGAAAATCTCATTTTCATGAGCTTTTCCTCCTACCACTCAGTTCCCTGGTGACACAGAAAGTAAACCTTTTCTGAGGGCTTTCCCAGACAGTTTGACATTTTGTTGAATTAGCTGGCATATATTGTACCAAATTTATATGCTACATCTTTCCACCCAAGCAAGGAATGATTTCGTATTGAGTAGAGTTCTTAGGGCACCATGAGAACTCTGGAAACTTCCCAGAGTGATCTTGCTTCCGAAGTCTGCCTGTCTGGCTCAAAAATCCCCCAATGCCTCACTGTCTACCTGCCTGAATACAAAAGGTGAGGGCATTGTAAATCTCCGTGGTATTGTACTGTGACATCCAAGATCCTGTCCCCTGAGGCTCCTTCTGTATGTGCTGACAAAATGTTTTATCTGGCACATTTCAAGAACATCTGAAATATTTAGAGAAAGGAGGATGGGAGAGGAAGTATACGAGTGAGCCATCATTTTGCTGGGACAACTGTCTGTTTATGACCCCTCAGTGGGAAACACTCTGTATACAGATGTTGGGCCACAAAAGGAACGCTGCACTGTGTGGTATGGGCTAAATTTAGGAAGCTTATCCAATACAACTGACATGAATAACTCAGTGAGACTCAATTGCAACTGCAAGAAATATTTGTCTAAAGTCTTAATTGAACACACTTGTAGATGCTTTTCCAATTTAATTCTGTAAGCACTTAACTAGAAATCATTGATATCGAGGACTGTACTAGATGCTGTTTGAGTTTTAGAAGATGATTAGCATAGGACCCCCACCCTCCAGATACTCCCATTATTAAAATTCTTTCAGATAGATAATTTTATAATATTTTGAGTATTTATAATATGCAAAGGGATAAAGAAGTGGTTAGTAATAATAGCTAATATTATATAGCACAAAAATTATTGTCAGACACAATTCTAAGAACTTTGCATTCATTTAACCTTCACAACAACCCTATGTGGTAAGTACAAATTGTGTAAAGCCCTCTTGTTATGTCTGACATTCATGAGCTTTATTTTTAAAGAGATGAAATGAACTCTCTGGTTGTTTTCACTTGTAATATTCTCAACGTGTGGTTACTGTTGCATCTGTTGCCTTGTTGCTGCAGTTTGGGAAAGATGCAGGTATCAGAGTGTTAGCATTTAAAATGAAGCCAAAATGAACTCTTTGCCCCAATCTCTCTCGTGCTGAGCGGCTGAATTGACATTTACCAGACTGAGTCCACCACATTTATTCTAAGTCTTGAGTGCCATGGGCAGAAAATTTGAAAAATTAGACCACTAAGTTAAAAAAGTTAGGTTCCATGAAAGATAGGGTTCTTATTTCACTGTTATTTCTGTAGTGCTTAAAACAGTAGCTACCCATTACCAGATGCTCCATAAATATTTGTTGAATGAATAACAGAGGTTAGAGGCAATTCAGACTCAATACCCAAATCAAGTGAAACAGAGAATGTTATCAGCTTTTTGAAGTCCTGAACAATATACTTTGGCTATAAAATTTTAGAAATTTAAGTATATCATGCTATTTAGAATACCATGATTTGAGACTGCTGAAACAAAGCCATAGTAGAAAGCCAAGCAATTTGTCTTTTCCTTTATGCCCAAACCAGTAATTACTAATCCAAAATTCTTATCTGAACTAGAGTGGTTGGTTGATGTGTATGGCATTTCTGCTTTAAACTCCTTGTTGCTCAAGGAGGAAACAGAAGCGGAAAGCTGCTCTGTTGAAACCTTAATCCTTTCACTTCCTGCCCAAACCGTTTTGGTGACAATATGGTCATTTGACTTGGGAAGGATGATAATGCTGAATTATGATATGCTTATATCTGACATAAAGAGCTCTGATGGTGTAGTGGGTAAGACATTCGGCTGCTAACTAGAAGGTCGGTGGTTCAAACTCATCAGCTGCTTTGCAGGAGGAAGGTGGGGCAGTCTACTTCCATAAAGAATTACAGCCTTGAAAACCCAATGGGGATCCCTATGACTCACAGTTGACTCAATGGCAGTGAGTTTTTAGTTTTATGTCTGACATGATTAAAAAGGTAAAGTTGGAAATTAGAAAATACTTAGAAAAGAAACTCTGATCTTCAATATAAGGAGACATTTCTGAAATTCACCTATTAGTCCAAGGTGAAGAAGAACATTGAACATTTTGGTTTAAAAAAAAAAAAAAACTTTGCAAAGATGATTGGGTCCCAACACACTGTACTAGAACGCTTTTGGAGTCTTCTATTTTCAATAGAAATCATTCTGTCAATGAAATACACTACTTGAAGAATACAAGTGGGTCTTAGACATAAAAAGTGCATAAAAAGCTTACCTTTGCCCTGTGGTTTTAAACGATTTCTGTTTCTATGTTTCAGCCTTTCTTCCTGGAAGGCTGCATGATGATGCTGTGCCAAGTGTAGCTTGTGTTTTTTTTTTAATCTTACTCAATCTCCAATACCTCAAAATTTAGCAAACTGAAATACTTAGTTTTAAAAGTTAGAAAAATAACTAAGTGCTTTTCAGAGATGAAGACATTTTAAATCATAAAACTGGACAGTTTAGCATATCAACTCAAAAATCCATAATATTATTGAAAATGGGAAATAAGGACCCATCCTGGAGAACCAATAGTTTCTTTATGAAAGCAATCTGTCATGGAGCCCAGTGCTGTTAGTAGATGAGAGAATTCAGTCTGGTAGTCCATGGGAAAGCGGAACAGCTAGTGGTGGGATATGATGAAATGAGGAGTGATCAAATTTGGAAGTAAAGATCTTTTTCTGGGAAGTACAAGTGGACCACTTCATGGTTGCAGCATGTTCTTTTAATACCTCAAGGTTTCCCATAATATAAAACAGTCTTTCATTTTTTAAGATTGTGATTTGGGTAAAAGTTTACAAAACAAATTGGTTTCCCAATCAACAATTCATACACATTTTGTTTTGTGACATTCATTGCAATTCACAGTGTAACAGCACACTCTTTGCGTTTCCTCCCTGTGTTTACCCTTTCCCTTTGTCCCTCTTTCCTATCCTTTCCTGCTTTCTTATCTTTATCCCATGGCAAATGCTGCCCTTTTGATCTCATATGGTTGATTGTTCGATTAAGTGAGTTGTTGTTGTTGCATGCCATTGAGTCAGATCTGACTCATAACCACCCCTCCTTGG
>NW_006921590.1:8621859-8627586 GCF_000298275.1 Orycteropus afer afer | reverse complement strand
CCAGCCCTCTGGATAGCAGTCAAGTGCTTTTAGCCACTATGCTACCAGAATTCCAAAATCAAATGTCTACAAGCACCAGGCAAGTAATGAGCATGTCTGAAGTGCTCTGGGAATGACACAAAGGAAATGTCAGAACAACGATGAAACAGAGATAAGTTAACATTTTAAAAGAGGTAGTGGAGCTAAAGGGAGTCCCTGGGTGGTGAAAATATTAAGAGGCTTAAATCCACCCCATGCCTTGGAAGAAAGGTCTGGCAGTGTATTTCCAAAAGATCAAAGCCATTGAAAACCCTTTGGAACTGTAAGCACAGTTGAACTTTGAAACAAAAAGGATAACCATGAATGAGAATTGACTCAAGGGCAACTGCTTTGGTTTGTGGAAATGGCACTGACGCTAGGTGAAATGCAGTGTTGCCAGATTATGTTGACATTGGTCTCCTTTCCACATCCTTCTCTCTTAATTTGTGTGATCACTCCAAATGTGATACAAATCGCCAGTTTTTGATCTCTTGTCGTAACAAGAGTACCTTTCAAAATCTTGTTCTCCAAGATAGTGCAAGCCATTCAAAATAGGTTCTGTAATCATAGCAGTGTGGACAAACTAGGTTAACCTATTAATAAAGTTTCTTTATTGCAGTGCTTCTCAGAAACTTAAATATGTTACTTACAATGAGGATCTCTAAGAGGTGGCTCATGGTGTGAGGCATTTCTCAATTTCAGCTGACCCTTGGACTCCCTCTCTGTGGCTCCTTCATCAAAGTACTTTGGAAGACCATGAAGTAATTAACTTTGCAATAAATAATTCTAGCGTAATTTCCATAAGTGAAAATCCAAGGGGAACAGTAGGTATTAAAAAATAAACAAAAAGCATGGCTAGCATAAGGCTGCTTGTAAGTGACCTTGGCAAGTTTGAAACCATTGATGACAATGTGTGGAGTAGAAGTAGAAAATAATTGTGATTATTTTTCATCAGCTGCCTTATGAATTAGACTTTATCAATCATAGGCTAAGGAGCTCTTGTGGCATAGTGCCTAAGGCATCTGACTGCCAGCCAGAGGTTGCCGGTTCAAACCCACCAGCCACTCCACAGAAGGAAGACTAGGCAATCTACTTCCATAAAGATTTACTACCTCAGAAACCCAAAGGAGGTCACTATGAGTCAGAATTTACTCGATGGCAGTGAGTTTGGCTTTTGAGTTAGTCATAGACTATTAGGATTTTTGAGTTTTAAGTTGAAAACGAGTCTAACAATTATAAAGTTAAGCCTATTCTTTAAAATAATTGATGTTCCAGTACAAGACCCAATATTAACTTCTAGTATTTATTAATAAAACAAAAATTCTTCAAGTACTTACTGTGTGCCAGTCAATATGCCAGGCAGAGTATAACCTGAGATTAAATGACTGATGTACCCAATGCTCTATGAACCTAAACCCAGGGATCAAATTAAAGTATATGTTTTCAATTTGTGATTTATCACAACAGAAACTGCTAACACAAAAAGAATTAGTCTTTTTCTGCCATTTTGTGAAAGAATAGTTTGGCCTATAACCATTTGCCAAGTTCATAGCATGGCTTGACCTGGTGGTTTTGCTGTTACATAGGTGGCTATGAATAGCATTTTCTTCCCCATCAGGTACAGAAATTAGAATCATAGAAGTATGTTCATCTTACTCTAGATAATTGCTAAACACAATTATGACGACCACTGATACTATTTCCTGTTAATACCTAGGCGTTTTCCACTGTCTGTTCATGTTGTTACTCTCTTTTCTTCCTCAGTGCTCATTCTAAAACTCCAAATACTTATGACCTTTAAGATCACATGCTACATCCTCTGCGAAGTCATCTTTGACCTTTCAACTGGAAGTAAATGATTCATCCTTTAAATCTCACCACCTCATATCTCTATCTTTCTTATGGCTATTGTTTCCTTTTCCCTTAGGTAAAATATATTAATTCAAAAAATGTATACATTCAGAGCCAGCGCTGTGTACAGTACAACTCCTTGTTGACAACGAAGTAATAACTAGGTCAATGTGATACCTGCTAGGCTTATGTTTGTAATCTAATATATATTTAAGGATGCCTTGTCTATGTTTAATCTTAAACTATGGGATCATCAGGGATTCCATTTCCTATACACGTATCACAATAATATTTGCCAAATAATTTACGCTACGTGGACCTGATTTTCCCCATATCCCTCAATCTTGGTTCCCAGTTCTACAATTTGATGTTGCTTCAGTGGAAAAGGTTCATTTCCCTGAAAACAGTTTGTTGATTCCATTTTGAAGAACTGTTGATTCTCTATCCTTACTGCTCTAATTTAAATTCCATTTACAGGTAAAAACCTCCTCTGTGCTTAGCCACTGGGCACAGAGGATGGGTGACACACTCTAAGATGCAGATGCAGCGTTCCTCCAAGATTTCAGCATGGGTTTGTCACTTGACAGGAAATTACAACTCAATTAGAGTGTGTCTGTTTGTGTTTTATCCACAAGTTTGCTAAGCTTGTTTCCCCATGCAGATCCAGCTCAGTATTCCTATGCTCGTCTTTGGCTGTTACTGAAAATTGTCCTTTAATCTCTGTTTATCCTTTAGCCAACAAACTAGTTTCACTGGCAGCATTATGGTTACAGCCCACGGAAACATTTTCTGTGCAGTAATTTAGTTGTCAGTCTGGAAGTGGTAAAGCAGCAGAAAGATGGATGCTGAGCCCGAGGCAAGCTTGAGCCGATACCCTGCGTGTCCCTACTTGGATGTGCACTTATTAAAGTAGATAGGAAAAATATTTCCCCGAGTTCCTTTTGACCATTACTTGCAGTATAGCTAGGAGAAAATAGTCTTACTAGAACTCTGCTAATTGCTAAGAACCATCTTACTATTCTTATAGAATGTGGAGAGGAAAGGTGTGGAGATGATTTAGTGAAAGAATTGTCCTCAAAAAACAACTCAGAAAGAAAATGACTTTGACATTTGTTGCAGAATCCTCTGATACAATATTATACCCACACATTGTTTTGATGTTACCTGGCAAGGAAGGGAACAGTTCGACCCCCTGCTGAGAATTTGCATTTCTACCTCAGATACACTGAACCAGACTCAACATTTGAACAAGATCTCCAAGTGGTAGTTATGTATACGTGGGGATCTAGAAGAATTTTGGAATATATTATTGATTCCTAATAATAAAGTTTATTGAGATTATATTATTATAAATTATATCTTTATTTTCAATTGTTTTTACTCTAATATTTGGAAATAAAACTGGCTTTATGTATTGACTGTATACTTCAATCTTCCTAAATTCACTTATACTTTTTTATAGGTCCCTTAGGATTTTCTACATACAAAATCATGATTGTGCTATCTGTAAGTAAGGACAATTTACCTCTTCCTTTTCAAATTCTGGTGGCATAGTCGTTAAGGTATTTGGCTGCTAACCAAAAGATTGCCTGTTCAAACCCACCAACCATTCTGTAGGACTGAAAGATGAGGCAGTCTGCTTAAGAAAAAATTTACAGCCTTGGAAACCCTTCGAGGCAGTCATACTCTGCCCTGTAGTGTCGCTATGAGTAGGAATTGACTTGATGGCAGTGGGTTTGGTGGTTTTCAAATTTTATGCTGTTTATTTCTTGCCTTGATGTGCTGTTGAAGGCCACTAGAACAATATAAAAAATAGAAGTTTTTTAAATCAGAAGTCACTGTGGTTCCACTCTTCCCACCCCCCCAATCTTATCTTCTCTGTGTTTCATTTTAGATAATTTCTATTGGCCTTTCTTCTTCTTTATTTTTTCATTTTCTGATCTTTTGCCATTTTTAATTTGCTATTGGTCTGGTCCAGAGAAATTTCCATTTCAGGCCTTTTTTTTCTTTTCCCCCTGCCTCTCAATTCTAGAATTTCTGGTTGGTTCTTTTTATAGTCTTTTTTTTCTGTTGTGATTTCCTACTTCTCATTATGTTTATCTTTTATCTAAATCTTTGAACATATTTATAAAAATTATTTCAAAGCTCTTGTTTGTGAATTCCAACTTCTGCATCACTTCTATGTTTCTCTATTGTTTTTTGTTTTTTCTCTCAAGTTGATTTTTTCCTGCTTTTATTATCTAATTGTTTTTGAGTGTATGCTGGGCAGCATAGTGCCTAAGTAAGGCATTTGACTGCTAACCAGAAGGCTAGCAATTCAAACCCAGCAACCACTCCTCGGAAGGAAGATTGGGCAATCTACTTCCATAGTGATATGCCTTGGAAACCCAAGGAAGGGTTGCTATGAGTCAGATCCAACCCAACGGCAATGAGTTTTTTTTTTGAGCTGGGCATGGCAAATGTGGTATTGTTGAGAGTCTGAATTATATTAGTGCTTCAGAGATGGTTGAGCTTTGTTAGGTAGGTTGTTAATTAATTGGAAGTTCAATTTTTTTTAGGCTTTGTTGGAGCAATTATAAAGTAGCTCTTACTGGAGAGCTAGAGTTGCCATATTCTTAAGGCTTTACCTTTATGGGGTCTCATCTGGATGCTTTGGCATTCATCAAGGTCTATCTACTTTGGTTACAATTTAAATGTTTTCCAGTCCTGTGTAACTTTGGGATCTTCATTAATTTTCCAGCCCCACAGTTGCTATTATCTGCTAGACCTCATAGAGTCTTACCTTCTATATCTTAGTATTTGGTTAATGATTCTAGGGAACGTGTATGCACATAACTTCTTTGTGCGTCTTTATCATCTTTACTATGGTATTCCTCAAGTTGCAGCCAACTTAGCAGATGCAAACTCCAGCTTTTTTTTTTTTTCCCCTGTAGAAAGAAGGTGCTGCTTTCTGTTTGAGCTCAACTTGCCTGTGGAACTGTTTAGAAAGTTCTCCTTTGCAGAAAATCAACTTACTCATGTGTTTCCCTTCTCTTAAGGATCACAGTCATCTGTTGTCTATAGGCTGAAGATATTTGCTTCATGTGTTTTACCAGCCTCATAGCTGTATAGTAGCAGGTAAATCATTTCATACTTGCTACTCTATTATGGCTGGTATGAGAAAGTATACAAAAACATATATTTGGCTATTGGTAATGCAACTGTACAATTTTTCTCTCCTTGGTTTTAGTTAAATGTTTATACTACACTGATAATGTGTTGATATCATCAGTATTTATTCTATTCTTTTGCACATAATTAATCTTTCTTTATACAGGAAGTCCTCGGGTTATGAACTAGATCCATTTCTAAGTGTGTCTTTAAGTTAAATTTGTGGGTAAGTCAGAACAGGTTCATATAGTTCCTATTTAGTCTTACTTTAGTGCAAGAAAAAGGCTAAAGACTTTTCAGTGATTTAAAAGCTGCACGTGCAGCAAGTGAAAGTGATGGTGATGAAGAATTTGTTATGAGTTGGGGTTGGTTCAGTCACTTCAAAGTGAGGACAAATTTCCGTAACATTAAAGGGCAAGTCGGAGTAGTCTGTAAGCTGGATGCTGGTAACCCAGGACTTACTGTACAGCAAACAGTTTTTATGACTAGAAAATTACTGGCAATTGGGGAGGAGTCTTTGCAACAATATTTTAGAGACTGGTGTGTAAGCTCTTCTTTTGAGATTCAACAGAAAATACAAGGGAAAATGTTTACTGTTTTTCTTGGTTTTAATTATATTGCTCTTATATTTTTTTCCTTTTATATTCTATCTGTTTTTATTAAAAACATTTCTCTGCAAGTTCTTGGATTTTATTTCTGTTTTTTAAT
>NW_006921590.1:8558420-8603205 GCF_000298275.1 Orycteropus afer afer | reverse complement strand
AAAAAAAAAAAAAAAGGCTATGGCAGACAAGAGAACATCAGACATTCAACATGTTTTGTAAGAGTTCGCTTCTGTAGTTGTATGCTGTGTAATTTGACTACATTTTCACAAGAACTAGCTGAGTTAAGAAAGCAATTGAAGGAACTCAGACGATTTTTTCCTCAGAAAATTGTATTATGAAGATTTTTGAGTCACGTCTGAAAGATTTAAGGATGATCTTTCTTTTCATTCCAAATGTGAGATTAGGTGTAGTGGTTAGGGTCATAGGTTCAGTCATTCTTTTTGTATTCAAAGCCAGGGTCTACTATGTTTTACTTTTATAAATTCTTAGCTGTGTAACCTTGGTCACCTTACTTCCAACATCTTTATATCTCAGTTTCTTGTACCATAAAATGATTAAGATAATAGTGAATACTTCACAAGTGTGGCGTGAAGAATAAACAAGACAATGCTAATGCATGTGAATTATTTTGAAGAACACTTGGCATATAGCAAATGCATAATAAGTGCTAGTTATTATAATGATAATATTGAACAACATTGATATTATTAGCATTATTATTCTGTCACTGAAATATATACACATTTTACAGGTATGAACAAATTTTGGCTCTAAAAGAGAAAGCTCTTGACAAATGTTAGCTCTCAAGGAAAAAAAAAATCACTAGAAAGCTGTACCATTATTTATTTACTTTCATGCCTTCTGCCACTTGCTAATGGTATTTCCATTTGTTTTCACAAAAGTCAATATTTTCCTATTTTTCCTTTTAAAATAGATTTTTATGTGAGAAGTGTGAACAGTATCTGGAACAAGAGGAATGAAATTCTCCCAAGTGTGGGAACACAAATAGATAGGAAGGTATGAGTCTGAAACCATAGTTCACAGGAAGGTTGTAAAGGGTAGTCAGTATAATAGGAAATAAACCAAAAATGAGAGACAGAGTAGTGTGTGTCTGTGTGTCTGTGTGCGTGGTTTGGGGAGATTGGTAATTAGGGATCTTGGGAAAGGGATCAAATTCATACAGAGAGAAATATTATTTGGCTAAACTTTTTTGTGCTCAAGAAAGAGCTTCATTTGGTTTCCTATTAGCTTATTCACAGTTCCTCTTGCTGTTTTCTCAATCAATCCTCCAGGGACTTGATACACCATGTCTAATTCTTCATAAATCAGCTAAACTTTAGAGTGATATTGACAGTGGCTTTGCCGACTCCATTGTTTTCTGCCAAGAGTTTTATTCGGCCTCAAAACAATTTGCTGTGAACGCCCTTGTTTGCTTGCCACACTGGTCTTTGTTGGGGCTGAAAACTTTGATTTATAATGGCACAGAATTGATGGCTGTGGGGTAGGGGGACTAAAGCCCATACTCCTCCTCTTTTAATCTAGCTTTGCCTAGAAATCCATGTAGTAGGGCATTCTCAAGGGAACCGGGCTGGGAAATTTTCCATATACCCCATGGGAGGCCATTAATCATGGTGAGGAGCATGTTTGTGAAAGTAAAGAAAACAAAAGTCAGACCACCTCAAAATGGCTTATCTAAAGAATAGATGTTAAAGCTAATGCATTCATTGTGGGGTATTTATATAGAAAAGCTGAGCTATTTGGTGAAACAGATATATCTGCTGCTGCAAAAGCAAAATTTGACATTAGTTCTTCAAGTTACTAGTATTGAAAAGCCTCTTCCAGAGTCCCTGACAAGTTACTAAGTCGTTGACTGGGGAGCAGTTGAAAGCTCATTTTAAATGGCACAAGTCTCTTTTTTCTGATAATGAAAAAAAAGAAGGAAAATACGGAACTTTTTTTTTTTTTTGGCAGCTTCATCACAATGTATCTTGCAGTACCTGTCATTCTAGTATTTGCTGAATTTAATGCTATGTTCTCTCCCCACCTCACTCCCTTTAGGTTTTAAAGATTCAAAAAGAGTCTGTGAAACTTTCTAACTTTAACATTTCTTTGTGGTACAAAGATTGATACTAAGTTTCTGAAAGTAATTGGAGACACTTAAGATTTAGAAAGAAAAAAACTGATTTTTTTTTTTTTGCCAAATTGTTCATTGTTGAGATATCAGTATCTGTCATTTATTTCTGGTTTATTTTCCTTTTCCTTCATAAAAATTACCTTGAGATTTTGTAATATTTTATAATATTTCAATAGCTTGCTCAGGGAAAAAAAAAAACATATATATATAGAGAGAGAGAGATACACATATATATAAAACAACAACAAAAAATGAACTTGCTGCCATCAAGTCAGTTCCAACTCTCAGCAACCCCCATTGGGTTTCCAAGGCTATAAATCTTTACAGAAGCAGTTTGCCCCATCTTTCTTCTGCAGAGCAGCTGGTGGGTTTTAATCATCCATCTTTAGGTTAGCAGCCAAATGCTTTCACCGCTGTACCACCAGAGCTCCTTATACATATATATACATACGTATATCCATATATAGACACATACAGATATATATGTGTGTGTATGTGTATGTGTGTGTGTGTGTGTGTGTGTGTATATATATATATGTATATGTATATATCATGTGTATATATATGTATAAGGAGCTCTTGTACCATAGTGCCTAAGGCACTTGACTGCTAACCAGAAGGCTGGCGGTTCAAACCTACCAGCTACTCCTCAGAAGGAAGGTTGGGCAATCTACTTCCATAGTGATATCACCTCGGAAACCCAAGGAGGGGTTGCTGTGAGTAGTCGGGTCCAACTTGATGGCATATAACAACAATATATATGGATATATACGTATGGATATATACATGTGTGCATATATATGTGTGTGCGTGTGTGTGTATGTATATATACATGCATATATATATATATATAAAATTTGTCTCTTTGCAAATGAATTATGCCAAAATTGGAAAGACGTGTCATTAGATACAAATAATTTTTGGTGGCTTATTAACACAAACTGTTTTACTAATTGAGAATATTGACCTGGAAGGCATAAATAAGGAAGTAACACAGAAAATCATGGAGAGTTACAAATGCCGACAGACCTGGATCTTAACCCATAAACATATCTCAAATTATGAAGAGATACATTGAAATGCTGCTTAGTATCTGTTCATGCTATTTACTAAGCAAACACCCCTTGCCCTTGAAGTTGCGCTTAAAGTGGTCTGGGGCAAGAATGTTCTAGTTTTTGTTTTTCCATGAACCTATTGATATAAGCATTATTTAAAGTGACTCATTTTATTTTTGCATTGTTTTACCTCTGTGAGGCTCAGCAATAGCAAGCCTCTCCAATCCCTTCCTCTTTAAAGGAATATGGACTGATAGTTTCTAAGTGAATGGTACTGAAGTCAAAATGAAAGTAGTGCTTTTCATAGATGGTATTCCTAGTTAACTCACAGTTCTCTGGAATAAGGAAAAAGCAGTGCCCAGTTGCTGGTACATTAGCATTGGGAGTCCCCCACTTCATGACAGGAGAATCAATGGGCCTTGGAGTACAATCCCTTAACATTGACCTGATGGAGGAAACAACTTCAATCCAGCCCCAGTGATGTGACTTATCAGAAAAATATTCATTAACCAAATGACAGAAAGCAGTAATTAAAATCCATAGTCAACGTGAAAGAATGCACAAAATAACACAGACATAGGATGACTTTGAAGAATTAACAGTTCATTTTCTTGAAAGGGGTCAGAGACAACTGCCAAGGATCCAGCTTACCTAACAGAAATACTACAAATCGGTGGCTTTAACAAACAAACATATTTCCTGACAGTTTTAGAGGCTTGTTGCTGTTGCTGTTAGGTGCTGTCGAGTCAGCTCTGATTCATAGCAACCCTATGTACAACAGAACGAAACATTGCCTGGTCCTGGGCCAGCCTCATGGTCCTTGCTATACCTGAGCCTATCGTTGAAGCCATTGTGTCAATCCACCTCATTGAGGGCCGCCTTCTTCTTCACTGACCCTCCACTTGACCAAGCATGACATCCTTCTCCAGGGAATGGTCCCTTCTGACAATATGACCAAAAGTTAGAGGCTAGAAGTCCAAATTCAGAGCACCAGTTATTGGGGAATTCTTTTTGTGTCGGCTCTGGAGGGAGGCCCTTGTCTCTTCCGCTTCTGCTTCCTGGTTCCTTGGACATCTCCATGTGTTTTGGCATCTGTTTTATCCAATCTCTCTTTCTTAGTTTGCTTGTTTAATCTCTTTTATATTTCAAAACAGTTTGACTCAAAATATACACTACACTAATCCTGCCTCATTAACATAACCCACTCACAAATGGGATTATAACCACAGGCAGAGAGGCTAGGATTGACAACACCTGTTTTTTTTTTGGTGGGGGGGCGTAGGGAGGGGAGTACATTTCAATCTTTAATAGCACCTCTGCCTATCATCTAGAACTGTGCCCAAAATGCATATGAGAGGCATACACTCTAGTATTTCTTAGTTCTTTGAAAAAAATAAGCATTTGGGGAGCAATTCTAATATAGGACATTTTCAAGCCTCTACGAACATCTGATGTTTCTTCTTTGTTTTTTCATTTTAACAGCTTTGTATGTTAAAGCTGGTATGTGATGTGTTTGCACAAATGCTTTAATCTTAACAACTCTTATACCGCCTCTGTTCAATATGTAACTTCTTTACCTTAAAACAACCCACTGTCCTTTTAGTCACAATCGCCTGTGCTCATAACAAGGCAAAGCCTCAGAATAAAATATCACCGTGGACATTTTCCATTGAACACTTTCTGATGCTGTAGTAGAGTGTAGATGTTGTTGCCTTAGGGGACAAGATTTTTATTAGACTTTTGGGATACAGCCCCTTAATTTAAAGTGCATCCTCTTTTATTTCCTTATATGAACAGCTCCGATTAGATAAAAATAAAATATTCATGGAATTCAGGAAATAAAAATGCCCCCCCTCAAAAAAAAACATAGTCTAACTTTTTCACCCTAAGCAGAGAATATCCTCTGAAACTGCCAATATACACTCAAATGAATCATTGCTGTGTGGCTTATTATAACAAGTGCCCCTTGTTCCAATTCACACTACATTTTTCACGTAGAGGGAAGAGATAATTTCCTTCAAGAAAGGTTTAAAATAATCCGTGATCTCAAAAGTACTACGTACATATTATTAAAATAAAATATTGAGCTTCTTGGCTGTGTTCCAGAAAAGCTGAAATAGGTTAAAGGACATAATGAACAGTCATAGCTTTGCATGCAATTATTTAATTGGAGAATAGATTTTTCTATCACTGTCCTGGCATCCCAGCCATTTGATCTGAGGGCTGGGATTAAATGTTTCATCAGTAGTGCCTATTTAAGGATCTTTATGGAACAACAAGTCAGTCCCCTGGGCAAATCCATGTCAACTGCAATAAAGAGATCTGCACAAGTAGTAAGAAGTATTTTCTTGCAGGATATACCCAGAGTTTAGCATGCGCTGTGTTACTGGGGTGCTTTCTGAGGCTTGAGGGCACACTGTCTCCTGATAGCAAAGGTTGGAATTTGAATTCAGCCTGTCCATGGGATTTTATAATTGCCTTAGGAAAAGAATTCTCAAGCTACTGCTCTCTAAGAACAGGTGAGTCTTTGGCAAAAAGGACAGAGGCAGAGGAACTGTGACTTGCCTTTCTTTTCTTGGAAATAGCTGCTTCCAAACCAAACCTCAAAGTGGACAGCTCCTAGCCTTGTCTTGCTTCATGCCTTCTACAAAATCTACCATCTGTTTCATATGGGGTAGATGTAAATTTTATAGACTTCACAATTAGGTTTTTGTTTGGTTAGGTCTTTTCCCACTTACTCTCCGAATGATCATATACATAAACGCATGCAGCTAAGTATGACTGGAATATTTGTGGAGTGGGCACTAAAAGGCATTTGTCACATTAAAACAGTTGGATGCATTTAAAAGCATTCTGAAAATTGAAATCTGAACATCTGCATCAAACAAACAGCAAAAAAAAAAAAAAAAGAATCTGTTGTTGCTACTATCAGTAGTCATGTAAAAAGGTTTAATCTAGGGTTTATTTTTCCCTTTGTGGTACTGTGATGGTAGTATTGGTTGGGTCTGCATATTCTGCAAGCTATCCCAAAACTGATAAAAATGCATCCACCAACATGGTTGAAGCAGAAGATGTTGTGGGGAGATTTATTTCTAGGATCTGGGGATGATGTTGGGGTATGCTATTTCACTCAAATTAAGAAACCAATTGCTGCACAATGTTCTTTTATGGACTTTTAGTATCTGGATAATTGAATGGCTATGCTGAGCCTCACTATAGCTTCAGAGGCATCTTCCCGAGATTGGGAAAAAGTGGAAACAAGTACTTTTACAGCCAGGCTCCAAGAATCTGCTGACAAGGCACTTAGCAGGGAGGAGGTGGTTCCCTTTTAGTTGCTTAGAAAAGTTCACAAAATCTTTTCCATCTGTTAAGTGATGGAAAAAAGTATCGCAGGGAAAAGGTTGCAAACCATTGTGATGTCTGAACTCTCTTGAGGACAGGATGGCAAAGCAAATACTGCAAATTCCTTTTTCTTTCAGTTGTATAGGACTTTTTTGTTTGTTCATTTGTTTGCCCAAGATCTTAAAAGAAAAAAAAAAAAAAAGACTCTGTTCTCTAATAGTGTATCTATCTTGCTAATTTGAGGGCAGGAATTCCTCCAGAGTTTAGAAAAAACTGAAGCAAAGACAAGGTGTTGCTAGCTTTTATTTTATTATTTGTTTCTAAAACCCTCTTTCCCAGTGTGCATGTTGTGTTATCTCCAGTCATCAAAGTAGGCTTCTACCTGTTGATGTTATATGACTTCGAGTCGGACCCGACTATGGAAGTAGATTGCCCCATCTTCCTTCTGAGGAGTGGCTGCTAGGTTTGAACCACCAGCCTTCTGGTTAGCAGTCAAGTGCCTTAGGCACTATGCTACCAGAGCTCCTAGGCTGCTACCTAGAAATTGTATTTACTGACTCAAATTTTAAGCTTGCTCCTTTTCTTTCTCCCTTAAAAGAATGTAGAACAACATTTTATAATTGCATGGAAGTTTTATGACTGCTTATTTATGATAAAATACACTTCTGAAAGGTGGGTTGTGTGGCTATGGAATTGCTGTTGGTCATCAGAATGTTTTTCCACTGAATGGATTCTCAGATAATAATGTCACCTAAATGTGGGAGCTCTGGTAGCGTAGTGCCTAAGGCACTTGACTGCTAACCAGAAGGCTGGTGGTTTAAACCCACCAGCCACTCCTCTGAAGGAAGATGGGGCAATCTCTTTCCATAGTGATACTGCCTCGGAAACCCAAGGAGGGGTCACTATGAGTCGGGTCCGACTCAACAGCACATAACAACAACAACAACAACAACAAAACGTGAGTTCCTGACTTAAGGGAGGATGTTTCAGGCAAAGTTCACTTTTCCTTTTGCCCTGATTCAGTCTCTCATGTTAATTTAGGAGGTAGAGAGAAAGAACTGAACCTGCAACTGAGATCAAGTATTTTTTATAGCATTACAGAGATATGGGAAAAAGAGAATTTTTCAATTACAATATTCCACGTGCCATGTTCAACTAATGGAAGTCCATCTCCACTTAGAGCACCAGCATTGTTCACAGTGCTGTTGACTGTGGATTAGTCTCATGTCATGGCCAATTCTTGCTCTCATTCAATTCAGAAGTGAGAATTCGCTTGCTCGCCGTGGACATTCTACTCTTTGTGGTTTTTCACTACCTTCCCTGTGTGGCAGTTTGTGTTAGACTACTACCTAAAAGTCGGAGTTCAAACCCACCCAGAAGCTTCACAGAAGAAAGACCTTGTGATCTGCTTCCGTAAAGAATTACAGTAAAGAAAACCCTATGGAGCAGTTCTACTCTGTAACATATGGGGTCACCATGAGTCAGAATGGACCTGACAGGACAAGTTTGTTTTTGATTTTGGTTTCTCCTTTGAAAATAACTTAAAATTTTAGATAGATTTTTGTTTTGCTTTGTTTTTTAAATTAAATGTTGATGAACTGGCAAGCAAACAAGAAATACTACTTGTTGTTAGGTCCATCTGGTAGACTCCAACTCATATCGACCCTATGCACAACAGAATGAAACACTGCCGGGTCCTGCACCATCCTCACAATCCTTGCAATGCTTGAGGCCATCATTGGAGCCATTGTGTCAGTCCATCTCATTGAGGGTCTTTTCCTCTTTCGCTGACCCTCTACTGAGCATGATATCCTTCTCCAGGGAAGGGTCACTTCAACAACGTGATCAAAGTAGGTGAGATGAAGTCTGGCCATTCTCTCTTCCAAGGAGCATTCTGACTGCACTTCTTCCAGGACAGATTTCTTTATTCTTTTGGCATAGTACTTTCACTATTCTTCACCAGCACTACAATTCAAAGGCATTGACTCTTCTTTGGTCTTCCTTATTCATTGTTCAGTTTTCGTATGCATATGAGGTGACGGAAAATACCATGGCTTGGTTCAGGCACACCTTAGTCTTAAAAATGACATCTTTCCTTTTTTAATATTTTAAAGAGGTCTTCTGTAGCAAATTTGCCCAGTGCAATATGACATCTGGTTTCTTAACTGCTACTTCTATGGGTGTTGATTGTGGATCCAAGTAAAATGAAATCTTTGACAACTTCAATCTTTTCTCCATCTGTCATGTTGTTGCTTATTGATCTAGTTGCAAAGATTTTCATTTTCTTTGTGTTGAGGTATAATCCATACTGAGGGCTGCAGCCTTTGTGATCTTCATCAGTAAATGCTTGAAATCTTCACTTTCAGCATGCAAGTTTGTGTCATCTGCATATCACAGGGTGTTAATGAGTCTTCCTCCAATCCTGGTGCTACATTCTTCTTCATATAGCTTAGCTTAGGTTATTTGTTCAGCATACAGATTGAATAAGTATGGTGAAAAGATACAACCCTGATGCACACCCTTCCTGATTTTACACCATGCAGTAGCCCTTGCTCTGTTCAAATAACAGCCTCTTGGTCTAAGTTCAGGTTCCTCATGAGCACTATTAAGTGTTCCAGAATTTCTATTCTTTGCGATGTTATCCATAATTTGTTATGATCCACATAGTTGAATGCCTTCACATAGTCAATAAAACACGAATAAACATCTTTCTGGTATTCTTTGCTTTCAGGCAAGATCCAACTGACATCAGCAATGATATCCCTCATTCCAGGTCCTCTTCTGAATCCAGCTTGCATTTCTGGACGTTCTGTCACTATACTACTGCAACCATTTTTGAATTATCTTCAGCAAAATTTTACTTGTGTGTGATATTAATGATATCGTTTGATAATTTTTATATTCTCTTGGATCACCATTCTTTGGAATGGGGACAAATATGTCTCTTCCAGTTAGCCAGGTAACTGTCTCTAGATTTCTTGTCATTAACAAGAGGCAGGCCTAGAATCCATTAATTGCATTAGAGCAGGACAGATAGAGCTCTGTTCTAAAGATGACAGTGGCACTGGGGGAGAGAGCAGCTTTGCTTTGGTGGATCAGGAAGGCATCACAGAAGGTATCATCTTTCAGCTGGATCTTGGAGGTGAGTGAGAAGTTTCCAAGTTGTTATGGTAAGAAAACATCTTTTCAAAGGTAAAGAGGCAAGGTGTAGCAGAGAGTCAAGGGTAGACTAAGATAAGAATGGGATTACTTACACTTGTTTAGTAATCTGTACTAATCAGTTCACCACATATTAGTAAATAAACACAAATAATCCCATGCTTACCTTGCTTACTGGATATTCTGCCCCTGTCAAGTGTTATAAATTTGAAAATAGGTTTTGATTCTGTAGGAAGATGCTGTGGGTTTACAAGAGTGACAGATGGCAGCCATACCTAGGAGGAGAATCTTTGATGCGGTGAACAAATATGAAATTGTTCACTATAGATTAGTAAGTAAATACAAGTAAACCCATGCTTGCTTAGCTCATTGGATAATCTGACACCTCACAGAGTGTTTGAGGGAGCTCATGATTGCTGAGGCAGGTGTGACCATTGGCAATATCAGCAAATACAGTTCATAGTTATAAAATATGTTTGCCTGTCATATATCAGGCATTTCATATTTATCAGTTGTAGCCTTATAATGAACCTGAAAGATTTTGCAGGTGAAGAAACTGGAGTTCAGGGAGAATAATGAATGTGCTGCCAGATGCATAGCTTGTAAGAGGCTGAGCCAGACTTCAAGTTCAAATCCCTTTGACACCAAAGTCCAGGCTATTGATCCTCTCCCAAGCTTGGGGAGATCAGAAGTCCGATCATAAAGACTCTTGAATACTACTCCAAAGAGGATAAACTGTATCCTATGAGCAGTGAGAAAGCTGGAAAGAGTTTTAAGCAGAGAGATGGGATTTGGAATTTTGAAAGATTGTCTGGAAGCTGTGTGAAGTGTGAAATAAAAGGGAGCCTTGTAGAGGTAGAAGAGAAATCAGTAAGTATTAAACACCTAGAGCAATCAGCCCATGGATACTGTAGGAAAACATCGACTTCATGAAATTCAAAGAGCTTATAGTCTGGTTGGGGAGAAACACTTATAAAATAAAATTTGAAAGATGACATCTGTAAGTGCCCCCAAGTTCAAACTAAGGGCCTAGTATACACAGTATCTGAGAAGGAAACAAGGTTATTGTCCAGAGTCAGGAAGAAGAGATGGTGGGGCCAAGCAATTCTGACTGCTGTCTTAAAACCCAACCATTGAATTACTTCAGCGAAGTTGAATCTGCATGTACCCACAATCATACCAAAGGTCTGTTTGATGCTATTTTCCAGTCTTTGCACTAGCTCTGATGGTGTAGTGCCTAAGGCATTTAACTACTAACCAGAAGCCTGGCAGTTCAAACCCACCAGCCACTCCTTGGAAGGAAGGTTGGGTAATCTACTTCTGTAGTGATACCGCCGCGGAAACCCAAGGAGGGGACGCTATGAGTCAGATCCAAGTCTACAGCAGTGAGTTAACCTCTGTTTACATTTTCTTTCCAAGAAATCTTTGGAAAATACTGGTGCCTAACCAACCCCCCGCACTGTTCTGATTTACTTGGTATAGAGTGCCAGTTGGTGATCCAAAGAGATTCATGAGACAAAAGTCAGGTTTAACATGGAGGAATAAGGAGTCAGAACAGCCATGAAAAGTAACTAGGTTTATTTCACTCGCAGTTTCCAGAGAAGTACAAAACATGCCACAGAGGGCCACATGGGAGCATGACTGGATGCAGGGCAACTGCAAGGGGAAGAGAGAGAGAAAGGAACTGTGAGCAGCTGCCTTTATTGGTGTTTCAGGGTGAGATTAACTGGTTTGCTGTGCTTGTTGTCTGTGGCTAGCTAGTTATTTATTTTATTTTTTTCTTTTATGTTTGCACCTAGGGGAGAAATTGTGTAAGTTCCCAAGGAAATTATCAAACACTACCAAATGGTATTTACAGGTTTCCCCGCTATGCAAAAGTAGAGCATTCTTGTGAAACCTTTCTTAAGCTGAAATGTCACCAAGCAAAGAAGCAGTTACCATTATGTTATAGGAAAAAAAAAAAAATTGGGTCTTCCCAGATCTCAAAAGAAACCTATGAAACCAAAAATCATGCTAACATATAGTGTTCATGGGCACAGTTCAAAGCTGTGGTGGCTTGATGCCCACACGCTGAGTGTAGTTCCCAGAGAAGAAGCTTGGTGATGGCACTCTCATATCCTCGAGTGCACACTGCCTCTTGAACAGCTCACTGCTAAATGAACGCTGAATGTTAGTTTTGCTTTTTGCTTTTTTTCATAAAAGTGAAGATCCTCTTCAAATTTATTTCAGTTAGCAAAAACTGGTGCTAATGTAGATCTCTCTTAAAAGTGAAGTGACATAAAGCAAACTTGTGAAAAGTGAAGAATATCCACACTTTAGTGTGCCATTACCAAAAACCAAACTCACTGCCATCAAGTAGATTCTGACTCACGGTAATCCCCATTGGGTTTCCAAAACTGTAAATCTTTACAGAAGAAAACTGTGCCTCATCTTTCTTCTGTGGAGTGGCTGGTGGGTTTAAACTACTGACATTTTGGATAGGACCCAAGTGCTTTAATCAGTACACTACTAGAACTCCTTTACTGAACCATAAAACCAAACTGACTCCCGTGGAGTTGGATCTGACTCACAGTGACCCCTCCTTGGGTTTCTGAGAGAACATCACTACAGAAGTAGATTGTCTAACTTTCCTTCTGAGGAGTGGCTGGTGGGTTTGAGTCGCCAGCTTTCTGGTTGGCAGTCAAGTGCTTAGGCACTACACCACCAGAGCAGGGCCTTTAACTAAGGCACATGACAAGGACCTACTGCATGGGTTGGGATCTAGAGCATGAGCTCAGAAAGTTTGAGCATCAGGATGATGTAAATTTTAATGCAGTTGGGCACTAAAATTTTATAGCACTCTGTGAATTTTGGAAATCATTACCAAAGACTTTTGAGATAGTAGGTTTAGTTCTGGATTAGAATAAGGGTTCTCGAAGTGTAGTCCCTGGACCAGAAGTATCCACACTACCTGGGCACTTACTAGAAAGGTATAGTCTAGGTTTCTATCCCAGACCTAGTGAATTTGAAAATCTGGGTATGGAACCCAGCATTCTGTGTTTTAGCAAGCTTTCTAAGTGATTCTGATGCAAACCAACTCCCTGGACCATTTTTGCTGTTTGCTGCCCTCCAGTCAATTGCAACTCATTAACAACCCTATATACAACAGAATAAAACTGCCCGATCCCTCCGCCTTACTTCCTCCCAAAAGGTTTATGGTGTGGAACATGGTGACCAGCTGTCTATTTTTACTGAGAACAGAACTCAAGAGAAATATATTTAAACTCAAATGATAGTACAAGACATTCAGATTTGTAATGAAAGATGGATTTCCTGGTGGTGTAGGTTGCCAACTACAAGAATGAAAAACTGAATGAGGAGTTTTGGATTCTGTCTGGGGGTGGGCAGAATATACTGCACCATCAAAAGGAAAAAGAATAAATTGGCCTCTGGAGAAAACGAAGTAATACGTATTGTCATCTGACTTCATTTTAGTCATTTATAATCCTTCCTTCCTGGGCTTTGAAGTCAGTGGTGATGTCTTCTTACCTGGCACCTGCTGTTTTCTCCTGGATACCAGTGCCACTAAAATACACATTTTCTGAGTGTTTCTGTGCTTTTGGCAGAAAACTAGAGCTCATTGCCTGGGTTATGGATGGCAAAGTGACTTCTCCCCTGCCTTTTTCCCATTACTGGGCTACTTAATTGACATCATTTCCCTGCTACTGCAATTAGTTTTTTTCAACATTATAATTTTAAATAACTGAGTATATTAGCCAATTTCCCTAATGCCCTTTGGTGAGCATTCATTCAATGAGGCTGGTTTTCATCATATTTTTCAAATATTCCGCACTGAACATCATTCAGTAGCTGCTTGGGTTAAGCATTTTTGGTCACCCTTTCACTGTTCTTATCACAGTGGTTTGTGGAAGAATTAGAAGTCCAGGATATTTGGGGGCAGAGGAGAGTAAGGGTTAGTAGAATATAACTGTTTAACTGAGAACTATATGAAGCCCCAGGAAAGGAAAGAAGGAAGGGAATTATATACGCAAGGCTAGAGACCTTTGGAGAGATGAAGAAATTTGGAGGAAATGGTATCTAAATGTAATGTACAGATTCAAAAAAGCCAGCTGTTTGACATCAGTCATTAGTTGCCAATTCTAAGATACTTTATACATATGCAAACAATCCCTCTGTAATTTTAGTGTTAATAATTGTTTATTATTTTTAGTTGTACCATTTTCTTTTAACCAGTAACTGAATTCTTAGTTTGCTATCATTTGACATTTTTCTGATGCCATCATTTAGTAAGGAGAACCTATGTTTAAAAATAGAATGAAAATGCTGAGGAAATGAGGCAAGCAAGGGTGGGGAAGAGGTCAGATTAGCTGCTTTTACCTGGTCTAGGGGGTGTCTTTCACCTCCTAGTATCTGAAGATGATTAATCTGGGGGAGGACCCTGCATATGAATCATCTGTCAGCTGAGGCTTCTCAGGAAGAGTAATCTTCTTGCTAATTTGACATTGGCAATAGACAATAGACCCCTCAGTAGGAAAATGGTTTGGGAACTACTTCATCAGCTAAGAAGTGATGCGGGGTATGAAATGATGTTCTATTTCAAATTCCCTGAAGCTTCCCTGATAGAGACTTCCCTGTCTGTAGGGATGAATAAGGAGTCACAGACAAACCTTTATTGCTGGCACCAGGACTGAAAGAGATGTGTCTCGGCACACCTCAGTAGCCTCACTTTATGGCTTATCTCTTCTAGTTTTCTTTGCAGTGGTTGAGCTGAAAAAGATCAAGTTGAGAAGTGGCAGAGGAGCAAACAAGGATCTGTAAAGTTGTCTTACTGAGGGCACTGCCACAAAAGAGTGACAGTGGACAGCTGAACATTTCTCCAACAGAATCCCAATGCCAGCTGGGCTTACCTTCTCGCTGCACTACCTATTTTGGCTCAGGGGCACATTATTTCTCAGGCCACATGATTCCACTCTTTGGTGCATTGTTTTTCTCCCTTTAAGTGTATCCAAATTTTACCGTTACGATCATTCATGAATTCTGAGCATATACTACTTGCCAACATTGAGTTAGATTTGAGACTAAGAGATAAAAAGGTAATCTTTGCCTTTCAGTTTCTAAAGTCCTTTGGAGAGTCAGATGTAAAAATAACCAGGATGTAGTAAGTACCATGAGATAATCACTGGAAATTTTTGTTTGTTCTTACTTTTTATTGAAATATATGTGCAGAAAAGTACATACATTGTGCTGTGGGTTTCACCAGGTGCAATGGGGAGCACTGTAGAAGAATCATCTGAGCATTCCTGAATACTCCTAGGACACTTCCCAAAGGAGGAGAGGCTAGAAGCATAATTAGTTATTTTCAGGCAGGCAAAGGTAGGTGACAGAAGGGAAGGTGGGCATTCCAGGAATTCTTCTGAGCCCAACTTTGACAGAAAGGATTCCATAGCTACTCAAGTTCTCTCACTGGTCAACTTCTCTTGACCACAACTAGTTACCCAATTTAGAAGTTACAGACTTCCACCCTGCTGCATCATTCATGCTTGTTTTCTGCATTTTTTTCTTTATTCTCTGACTAAATGAAGTCATGGATGCAAGATGAATTAGAGCAATTCCTACTGGTATAACTTGTGTAACTTCAGTAAAGAATTTCACCTATATTAGGTGTTTCCTCACTTGTAAAGGATTACTAGGAAAAGACGAACCCAGATGAAATGTTAAAACAAAACAAAATAAACAAACAAAAAGAAAACAAACTACCATCCATGGACCAAATCTGACCCACTATTTGTTTTTGTAAATAAATATTTATTGGAATAAATCACACTTAATCATTTATATACAGGCAGTGCCTAGCTTATAACAAGATCCATTCCTAGGTGTGTCTTTAAGTCAAATATGTAGGTAAATGAGAACCGGTACATATGGTTCCAGAAGGAGCACTGGTAGCAGGAGGTTAAGGCATTTGGCTGCTAACCAAAAGGTTGGCAATTCAAACCCACCAGCCACTCTACAGCAAAAAGATGGGACAGTTTGCTTCCATAAAAATTTACAGCCTTGGAAACTCTGTGGGGCCGTTCTACTCAGTCCTCTGGGGTCACAATAAGTTGGAATGGACTCAGTGAGAATGAGTTTATTTTTTGGTTAGTGCAAGAAAAGGCTTGAAGTCTTTTTCGATGATTTAAAAGCTGCTCCTCCAGCAAGTGAAGCAAACTGTGATGAAGAGTTTGTTTTGAGTAAGGGTTGGTTCATTCTTTTCAAAGTAAGGGCAAATTTATGTAACATTAAAAGGCAAGTACAAGTTGTCCGTATGTCCAGCTTTCATAACCTGAGGACTCACTGTATTTTCTAAGGCTAGAAAATGGATAAATGGAAAAGTTGAATAGTTGCAACAGAGACCCTCTGACTCAAAAATCATAAAATATTTGCTGTCTGGTCCTTTTCAAAAAAAAAAAAAAAAAAAAAGTTTGCTGACTCCTGATCTAGATGAGAATGTTATATAGTTTTTAAAATCCTATGTATATTTAGTATGTTTCTATTGTTGTTATCCTGAGCAAACCATAGTTTTTAATGTCCAGTATATTAGCCCTCTTCTCAATAGCAACTCCCCAACACACACTGGCATCCAACTTAAATTGTAAATGTTCTTCATTCTATTAAGCTAATTGTTAAAGAATTTTTTTAAAAAAAGTTTTCCTCTAAGATAATGAAAATGCTACTACCCTGTGATACCACTGTATTGAACTGTTAAAGGGAGAAGGGTTTTGGTCTGTTTTCTGCTGCAAGCTCAGTGTTGGCTATGTGCCTAGCTCAGGGAGCACATGAAAGAGGAACTTGGTGTGGGTGATTAAATAGTCATGACTGGAGGTGGTAAGCATAAGAAGGGATGGTAGTAGAACGGTAGGCCCTCCCAAAACCCTTTGCCTTGAGTACATCCTTCAAAGGAAGCATTTCAGTTGTTGGGTATACCCAAAGAAAGCTGTCCCCACCCTTCTTACCTTTCAGACTTCTTGACCAAAGCCCATGTTGCTTCCCCTTCTTGTGTCATTGGAGACATGGACCTATTTTTTTGGACATCCAAAGAGTTTCTAAGCAATGGGGAAAGGGAGGGCTCGATTGCCAGGACAAGCTTTCAAAGGAAAAATCTTAATGTAACAGAATGTGAGCATTGTGAGTGAAGCATTTCATTTGCAGTATCTTAGAAAAGAATGACTTACCAGGGGGAAAAAGTTCATCTGAAAAATATCAAGATTAAGATGCATACATATCTTTGAATCAAATTATATCTTCTTAGATGTTATTATACTATTAACATTTTCCCATTACTGTCAATTTTCCTCTAACGTTCTCATGACTATTTTCTGGATTAAAAAAAAGCTTTCATTATGCAGTAGATGATGCCAAAACATTTGTGTTAAGGTTTATTGATGTAAATCTGTCCATGGAAGGCCATTGGAGCCCTCCATTTTGGCCTTTGTCATCTTTGTCCCATTTCTCTGGTGGACAATAATCACGGACATATCTGCACACAGGGCACCTCAACAGTGATTCTGGAGAGCTTGGCTTACCTCCACTCCACATCGACTCCCTCCATTTGGGAGAGCAACCCCCTGACTTAAATAGGCAGGAACACTGTTGGATGACATTAGTGACTATTAGAAAATGCTTCCATCTTCAAACCACCTTGACTCATTGGCCTTTGGTCTTTATTCAATTTAGAACATCATTTCCTTGTTTTACCAGAATCTTGTTTTAACAAAAACAAGGTCTGCTTTGTCTTACTCACCACCAAAACATCTCTACAGACAACTTTTCTGTTTTGCAGCACTGACATTCTGGGGTCATGAAGGATAAACCTACAATAATTGAAAAAATAACAAGGAAATAGATGATGGTAAGTAATATGTGGAGAATTTAAATGTGGCAGTGCTTGATTGGAGGAGCAAATCTAGGTGTCATTTAAGCTGTGATCTAAATGACAAGAAGGTGCTAGGTTTGCAAAGATGGGGAAGAAAAGCATTCCAGACATCAGATTTAGCTGAAGCCTAGAAGTGGACTTAATGTGAAGAAGAGTTTAAAACTCAAGGTGAATGGTATAGGAAAAAAAGAGTTTAAATACAGAATAAAAAAAAATCTAAAGAGTAATCAGGAATCTGATTTCCTAAGAATGTATGTGTTTGCCATAATCAGTCAAATTGTTATACTTTCTTTTTTCACTACTCAAACAGGTATAGCATTAAACACAGTAAGTGTGACCTCTGAGTTAGAATTGGCTCAGTATAATGTGACAATAAAAGGTGACTGCTATTTATAGTAGGAAAGTTTAGAACAGAGTAACATCTTTCTAATGAATTGGGCTCATACACAATTTCATCCTGTGATTGCAGTTCCAATTAACTAGGAAATTCCCATCACACAGAAATTATTAGAGAGGGCAGCACACAGGCCCTCATACATCAGACAAAATCTAAACTGTTACTCATATGTAAGTGACGGTCATGGGGCTGGAGTGGAGGGAACATTGGAAGTGGAGGAACTTGGATCATTTGACCCAGGTTGTGACTCGATTCCATTTATCAATCAAAGACTTCTGTTGTTGCTTACCACCACACCCAGAGCTAAAGCAGAGAGCAAGGAATTGGGCTAGAAAGGCAAAGATATACTTAACATGGGTTACATTTAAGGGGCAGTTGGAGATGATTATTGGATTTGTTTGACAGAAAGCCATCTCTGGCATCTCATGATGGCATTGGGGGAGTTCCTTGTTATCATGGCAGATCTTGGATTTCTCTTAAGGGTCAGTAGAAGTCAACTGGTTAACCAAAAGGTGATCAAGGTCTTTGATGGCTGGAGGCTTTCCCCCATGGCACTTCAAGTCTGCAGAAAAGATAATCTATGACCTGTGCTGGGATGATTGTGTGAGAATTCTGCAAAGCTCCTGAAAACTGATAATAATAATAATAATAATAATAGAATACATTCATGGGAAGGAAAAATAATAATAAAAAAATACAATAAAAGGTGAAAGCCTCCTTCTCTTGTTCCCATCTCCAACTATCCCTACCTGGCAATAAAAATATGTGTAAGGGAACATTATATTATCCAACATATGAGTATATTCTTTTAAGTTATAAAAATAATATACCATTACATATAACATTATCATATATCATATATACTGTTTTGCAAATGGCTTATTTTGCATAAAGATTTATCTTGGGAGCCTTTCCATTGTCAGGACATAGGTCTACTACATTTTTTGTATAGATAGAGCAAAAGTAGAGACTCATATACTGTTGGTGGGAATGCTTATTGGTGCAAACTTTTTGAAAGGCTATTTGCAATTTTCTTTGAGAATTTAAATGCATATATTTGGTGTGGTGCCTAAGGCATTTGACTGCTAACCAGAAGGCTGGCGGTTCAAACCCACCAGCCATTCCTCAGAAGGAAGATTGGGCAATCTACTTCTGTAGTGATACCACCTCAGAAATCCAAGGAGGGGTCATTATGAGTATTATCTGACTTGATGGCAGTGAGTTATTCTTGGATCCAGCAATCTCACTGCAAAGTATCCTGTGGAAAGAAAGATAAAAGTATGCCAAGGATATGCCATATTGACAGTAGCAGCTAAGTATAAGATAAAAATAATGTAAATTCTTGGAGCTCTGGTGTTTAACCAGTCTTTTATGAATAAACCTTTATTAATAATATATGCATTTAAATTCTCAAAGAAAATTGCAAATAGTCTTCCAGAAAGTGTGCACAAATATGCATTCCCACCAACAGTATATGAGTCTCCACTTGCCCATATCCTCTTCCATCCTGAGTACATTCAGGTTTTTCATTTGGCAACTCTAATAGGTGAAAATCTGTGTCTCTTTCTTTTGACTTACATCTCTTTAAAATAATATTGATTAAAGGATAAACACTCAAAGACCTAGAGATGGCAAGTAAGGTCTCTTGTAAGTCTGGTACAGGTTGTTTTAACCAACACTCAGAGCTGATGTGTTTAATAATTAAAGATATTTCAGATTTTAGATGTCATAAATTATGTACCACTCCCAACGTGGTCTGGCCCGGCACTTCCCAATTAAGGACATCAATATTCAGCAACAAAATGTATAAATGTTCCCACAAAGTGGGGTAAGTAAAGATGATTCGAAATCTGGTATCAATTCAGGAAAAAAATTTGCCACAAACTAAGTTCATGGCAGATAAGCTCTTGTCTCCAAATAAGTTGGGAAACATTCTTCTGGCATTTTGGATTTCAAATGTGAAGTTAAGGTATTGTGAGCTTGTATAAAAAAAGTGCTTCATGATAGAGAAAGAAGGAGGGCTGCCTAGGATGAATAGAAAGCACAGAAGTGGAAAATAGCAAACCCTGAGTAGGGGGCAGTCTGAGAGTCCCTAGATCCATGCAAAGGTAGCTAACAGCAGTTACCAAGAGAATTCATGTTTCTGTATTATTTTTGGGGGGGGGGCAAGAACACCTTTGCAATGTTGGCTAGTGGTTGGTCTTATTGTTTGGTCATGAAGCAGTTTGAGAGATCAACTAATGGCAGGGAGAGTAAATTAGTATTTGCCATAGCTTCTCAGAGGTAACTTGAACCACAGTAAGTGACAGGAAAATGACCTGGCTTCTCATAATTCCATCATTACTCCTCTCTCCCCCATCCTTTTTCATGACTGACCAATAATAATAAAAACAAAACAAAATACAGTTGCCATTTAGTGGATGACTTAAATGACCCAAATATAAGTATTTTGTATTGGGCAGAAATCAGGAAAAACCTTATTCTCCTGGTGACATAATCACTGCCTAAAAGCCTGCAAACTTCAGGATTTTAAGGAGCATGCTTATTCAACAACAGATGGATTAACAGAAGTCTTAAAAGGAGAAAGAAACCCATGCTTGACCAAAGGGAAGGGGAATAGAGCTTGGAACATTATAAATCTTTTCTCAGTGAATCCTCACAATGAGCCTTTCTAGAGATGAATTAATTTAGCCAGTGTCACTCGGTGAAGTGAGCTCTGCAATATGCAAGCATTGACACCATAAAGCATGTCATCCTCACTTTATAAAGTCGGGATCATGAACAGGGATCTTCTTTTCTGCCGTTCAGAGAGGCACATTTAAAAACTGAACCCAGGATAGCCTGCTTTAGCCTTTTCCACTATACCCACTTCTCTGCTTTTGATGAACTTTGTTCAGTAAGATTTCTCTTGTAACTTTATTCTGATTGGTTGGAAATGTCAGCATAGTGAATTGTGTTGGGAAAGATTCTGAAGGTTAATCCAGGTCAGGTTAGACTAGCAGTGTATTCCAAAGTAGGGCAGGTGTGGTATGAGAGTTCAGTGGGGGCAAATGTGCCATGCATGTGCTATCTTAGGACTGCAGTCAACTGTGAGATCTTCCCTGCCTGCTTCCTGCATATTGCTTTGAAATGTTCCTTTCAAAAACTCCACATCATCAGTCAAGGAGATGCAAATTAAAGCCACAGTGTGATTATACCATACACTCACCCAAACAACTGCAATGCAAAAGACAAACAATATCAAGTTTTGCTGAGGATGTAGAGCAACCAGAGTTCCCATACACTGCTGGTGGAAGTATAAACTGTTACAACCACTTTAGAAAACCACCAGTATCTACTAAAGTTATATATGTGTGTATCTTGTTATTGTTAGTTGTGACAGAGTCAACTCTGACTCATTGCAAGCTTGTACAAAATGAAAGATTGCCTAGTCCTGTGCCAACTTGATGATCCTTGGTAGGTCTGAATCCATTATTGCAGCTATCGTGTAGTGTCTTCCAACCTAGGGCTAATCTTCCAGCATATATCAGACAATACTCTATGGTAATCCATGAAATACTCAAAGGCTAATTTATAGAAGTAGATCTCCAGACTTTCTTCCTAGTCTGTCTCAATCTGGAAGCTCCACTGAAACCTGTCCACCACGGGTGACCCTGCTGGTATTTGAAGTACCTATGGTATAGCCTCCAGCCTCAAAGCAACATGTAAGCCACCACAGTACAACACACAGACAAATGGGTGGTGGACACACATCTTATGACCCAGTAATTTCATTCCTAGGTGTAAACCTAACAAAAAGTACTAACATATGTTCACCAGAAGGCATATACAAAAATTTCATAACAGTACTATTTCTAATAATCCCAACCTGAAAAATATCAAAATATCCATCAACGTACAATACGTAAGTAAATTGAGGTGTATCCACACAGTGGACTATTAAATAGCATTGAGAAGGAACAAAGTAAAACTGTACAATGATATTAATGAAAGTTACGTGTGTGATGCACACACAATAGTAACAGTGCGTACTATTTGATTCTGCTCTGTATTACACATATGGAAAACTAATCTCCAGTGTTAGAAGTCAGGGGAGTGGCTCTCTTACTCTGGGTGTATGTCGGGAGTGACATATGCCAGAGATTTCTGGTTGTGGTCATGTTCTATTTCTTAATCTGGGTGGTGGTTACATGGAGATTCAGTTTGTGAATGTTCATTGAGCTGTGCACTTACAATTTGTATGGTTTTCTCTACATATGCATAAGTTTAAGGAAAAGTTAAAAAATAATATAAAAAGTCTTCATGATGAAGAAAAAAAGGAAAAAGTCATTCTAATTAATTTTTACTCTGAAGGTAAAATATTTTAGTAATTGCATTATTTTCAGTATTGGAGAATTTTTATTTTAGTTCTCCACAGTTGACATCACGTACAAATATCCTGAGTCCCCACAGGGAGTCCATACTCGGCTGGACTTGATTCCTCCCCTTCCTAATGAGTTTTAGCATGTGCATCCAGGCTTCTCTGGGACCTACAGTAAAAGGGGAAAAAAAGACAGTAAAAGATAGCAAAACAAGTGCTTTGATAGCACTTTTTAAAAATTCATAATGGAAATAAAAAAGGTGACAGCTGTTTAGTGTACACATGTGCAAAAAAGAAAAAAAATGTGGTGCTATAATGGGCATCAGTCATATGTTTTGCCAAATAAGACTGCCCTGCTTCTAATATAATAGTCTTAGTTCTTTCCCTGGCCTTTATCTTTGAATAATGGATTCAGCTTTTTATAGGCCTCAGTGCATTTGGAGGGAAGGATATGGAAGAATATAAGCACTGAATTTGCACTTTCCTGTGATTTCCTTGGTATGTGAGTATGTGTGTCTTGCAGTTGGGATTATTTGCCACTCCTAGTGGTGTTTTTACTTGCCAGTCTCCTTTTTCCACAGGCTGGCTAGTCTAAATCATAAATGCACCTTTGATGATACAAATATTGTCACCATAAAGCAAACCAGACCCTGTTTATAATATCAGTATCACGAACAAGTATCTTCTTCTCTATGCATTGTCAATTTTAACCTAAGAGGAAAATTAAAGCATGTATTTTCCAAGGAGAGAAATCAAATATAATCTAAATGCAACCCCAGGTCGATTGCACAGTAATATTTGGTAGAATGGCTATTACTGATCCCAGCAGGAAAGCAACACAAATCAGTTACACAGTGCACAGTGTATGCCACAGAATGACAGCAGCAGCAGAAAGATAAGCAACAAATAAGAATGTGAGCCTAGGCAGCAACTTGTAAGAATGGACACTTACATTTCAGCCAGATTCACATCAGCTGAAGAGGCTTGTTTACAAAGCATTTCCCACAAAATAGGAATGCATTAAAAAAATGGAGACTATTTCTGACATCCTGTATTTTGTCAAATCTATACCCCATCTGAGATGCCTATAGGATTTATATTTGTGATGCTTCAAAGGGGTGTTTCTCAGATAAACAAATTCCAAATTTAGCAATTTGCCATTCCATATGAGTAAATTTTCCAGCTAACTATAAAGCACATTTCTTAGGCAGAAAGATTTTTAAAGGTTTTTTTTTTTTTTTTTACTATGTTGGTAGGAAAATATTCATAAGCACATTTTAACACTTTTCCTGCTTTCTTAAACAGAGCTTAAGGAGCATGATTTAACTTTTAACTTTTTGATAACTTAGTCATCTTTATAGCTGTCAGCCTATTGAAAGGAGCAATTATCCTGTGAGTCCCTCCAAGGCTGTAAGGGTTTATGGAACTATGGCTCTGTACCAAATGGGCCCAGATTGCGTTTTTTCTTCTAATATGGTTTGCATGATATTCTTCTTCCTCTTTCTTTGTCCTACAGCTATCAGATAAATTTTCTTCTAAGAGTGACCTTATTTAAAGATGAAACTTTATTCTTGTTTCCTGACTTTTTTCCTCTGGTCTGATTTGAACTCTAAGAAGGTCTAAGTGACTCATTTATGCTGCATGTAGTATAGGAGATTCCAAGTGAGGGCCTCTCAAGGTCTTTCATACATAAGTGCATACAGTATTCTTAGCTCATTCCTATCATTTTAGAAAAAGCATAATAAATAGCATATGCTATTATTACTTTAGGAGCTCTGGTAGCAAAGTGCCTAATGCACTTAACTGCTAACCAGAAGGCTGGCGGTTCAAACCCACCAGCCACTCCTCGGAAGAAAGGTTGGGCATTCCTACTTCCATAGTGATACTGCCTCAGAAACCCAAGGAGGGGTCGCTATGAGTCGGGGCCGACTCAATGGCAAATAACAACAACAACAACAACATTATTACTTTAGTTGTAGAATTAATACACATGGGGTTGCCATAAGTTAGAACCAACTCAATGATAATTGGTTGTTTACTGCTTAATATAATTACTGAAATTTGCTTGTATATTAGTTAAGGTTAAATTAAATAGCAGAATCAAATATACACAAGTGTGAAATGGCTTGATCATTGTAGAAGTTTATCACATGCAAAACAGCCCAGGGTAGAGGTAGGGATTGAGGTCAGCAGGTGGTTATCCTCCATGCGTTTCTGCTATCTAGGCTTCTTCCAACTTGAGTCTCATCCAATGCCCTAGAACGCTGATGTCATCTGCGTGCACCCAGGGGAAGGGGAAAGAGATGAAGAAATGATAGTGGAAGGCTTTATGGGCAAGATCAGAAAGTACCATGTATCATTCCTGCTTGCAATCCCATAGGCTAGGGCTCAGCCACATGGCCACACTAACTACAAAGGAGCCTGGGAAATGTAGTCTAATTCATTTCACAGGAAGAAAGGAAGAATGGATTTAGCAGACATCAGTCTCTGCTACAATGTGCTTTCTATATGGATTTTGTGATATTCAGTTTAACAATTCTGAAGTCTTTTGTTATTCTCTATAGTTCTTAACTACAATAAAACCTGTGAGAGCCAGAATTCAATGGGGCTGCCTTGTTTTTCTAGGTTTTGCAAGTTTTCCACCTTTGATGGAGTGTTGTCTTACCATTTTCCATCATTCTATTAGTGGAAAATATTTGAGTTTTCCTCTCTGAGAGGTTTCTACCTTATATAAGTTCTAACTTTTGCAGGTTTTACTGTATTTTCAAATTGTAAAAAATGCTAAAAAAAAAAAAACTACTTCTGAATTAACTTAAAATATATTTTTACAAGTAAGCTAAATTTTAAATTTACTTTAAGAATGACATCGCTTAAAAATTGTCCTCACTACATCTGTATTACATTGTTGCTTTATTTGCAATAGCAAATAAATGGAAACAACTTAAGTGCTCATCAAACGGATGAACAAATTGTGGTACATGTCATGTAGCACATACATGCATGCAATGGAATAGTATGCCACCATAAAGAACAATGATGAGTCCATGAAACATAAAAGGATGGACCTGGAGGGTATAATGCTAAGGGTAATAAGTAAGGCATATAAGGACACATGTCATAGATTCCTCTTTTTTAAGAAGACAAGAAAAGATAAACATAGAGACACCAGTGTCTATTGGTGGTTAGCAGGGAAAGGTCGGGGGAGAGGGAGAAGTCCACTTTAGACCTTAGAGGCTTGTTATTTTGGGTGATGGGAAAAGTGGCACTGAATGTGCATGTAGTGAACACAGCACAACCAAAGTAAAAATGAGTGAGGACATATGGATGGGTTTAGGCAAATTGGTATACAGGTATGTGCAAGTGTGTACATACAGGAGAACATGTAGAAGTATCTATAAACCAAACAGCCAAACCTACTGCCATCTAGCTTATTCTGACTCATAGTGACCCCATAGGATGGAGTAGAACTACCCCATAGAGTTGGCTGTAAATTGTTATGGAAGTCGATTGCCTTATCTTCCTCCCATGCAGCAGCTGGTGGGTTTGAACCACTGAAATTTTGGTTAGCAGTTGAATGCTTTAACCTCTATACCACCAGATCTCCTTAGTGACCCTACAAAACCAAACCATGCTTGCTACCATCAAGTGATTTGGACTCATAGTGACCCCCATTGGGTTTCCAAGGCTATAAATCTTAATGGAAGCTGACTGCCTCATCTTTCTTCTGCAGAGTGGCTGGTGGGTTTGAACTGCCAACCTTTTGCTTAGCAGCCACAGTGCCACCAGGGCTTCTCAACAACCCTGTATAGGTAGGTGTAAATACAAATATGTAGATGAAAGCACATATATTCATTGAATATACATACAGATATGGATATTTCTTACACATAACTAAGCACCTTCCAACATTCGTTATCTGGGTTTGAAGGCTTAGCAACATAGTCTCATGAGACAACTCAATCATGAGTTGCATTGATATATATATACACACACACATATATATATATAGGAGCTCTGGTAGCATAGTGCATAAGGCATTTGACTGCTAACCAAAAGGCTGGTGGTTCAAACCCACCAGCCACTCCTCAGCAATCTACTTCCATAGTGATACTGCCTCAGAAACTCAAGGAGGGGTCGCTATGAGTTGGGTGCGACTCGACAGCACATAACAACAACAACAGGAACAACATCTCTTAATCCTTTCTTCCTCTCTGAGGAACTTTACAAATGAGGAAAGTTACTGAGTAGAGGAGCCAAGGACTCTAATTCAGATCATTTAACTCAATGACTTTTCTACTGCACCACAGCTACCTTTCAGAAGTATTTGAAAAGTACCAATTGTTTCATTTAGAGCAAATTTTATTTTAAATATTAAGACTTCATCCAATGAGAGTATGAAATGCCAGCTGACATAGTCAAAGGGAAAGATAATCCAATAAATGTGCTTAGTTTTGTCATCTAGCTGAAACCTCGGAAGGCTATAATTATGTTTTATTCTGGGAGAGAAATAATTTTTGGCTTTTTATTTTTTAAAAATATTGAATTTCAAAAGTCTCTGGGAGAATGCGTATGTTGTGTATTGTAACTTATTTTCAGCTGATCAAGCATTAGTAGTAAGAATCTGTTCTTAATTACCCAACTCAAATTGAATAATCTCAGCATTGCCCCAGGTATCAAAATAACTCATCCTCATTTCTCAGGGAAACAATGAGCTGCATTATGTGAAAGACACATAAAGCTCCAAATTTTAGTTTAGTTTGACATAAATAGAGTGTACTTTTACAAATGTGTATGGATGGCGTACATTTTGATGAGTTTGACAGAAATGAGAACAGTGGGAATAGGAAGACATTTCCAGCATCTTGGCTCTTTTTCAACCTCTCAAGTCTCTCTAAGGTTTGGCAGAATTATTTTCATAGAGTTAAATACTTACAAGACCATAGCAGCAAAGAAAGTAAGAATTCATATCAAATCTATCTTGTTTGTTCAGATGCAAGTCATCAATCCTAATACTGTTTTGATTTAATTTTTGAGATAAATGTTTTTATAAATCTTTTGGGGGAAAAGTTAGTGGCATAATTTTAGGAAGTATTTCAATTATGTTTGAAAGTCAAAACTACAGTATATTTCATTTCAGGAGTTAATTATTAACAGTTATTCTTAGATTCTCTATCCTCCTGACTACTACTAGTATGTATCTATTTTAACCGTCAAGAATATTGTTGACACCATTAATGGTATTCCTTGTTGTATACCTGGAAATACTCTCTCCCCAGGAGTCCAGCAAACTGCTGTTTTGCATCATTTCTGAAATGCCAACTCCTTTGTGAAGTTTTCCTGGATTGACCAGGAGAAAAATAACAGCTCTAAAACATGTATTTCAATTTGTTTTAACCCTTCTGAGCTGGTTTATCTTAATTTGCACCTATTTATATATTCATTACACTTACCTTTTACATGTGAAACAAATTAAATCTTGATTTGGATTTGATTTGAAGTTGTACCTCAGCCTTGGCATTGCTATTCTGCTTTGGAATGTTAAGTTCACGCTGACATCACTGTTTTGTCTTAGATAATGAACTCTTGGGCAAAAGTCTGTATTACCTTGACAACCTAAACTGCCAAGCCGTAGATTTAAAAACAAACAAACAAATTGCCCCTGAACTGATTACGACTCATGGTGACCCCTATCTGTATCATACTAGAACAGTGCTCCACAGGATTCTCAATGGTTAAATTTCTAGCAGTAGATTGCCTAGCCTTAGCTTCTGAAGCATTTCTGGGTAGATTTGAACCTGTAAACTTTTGGTTAACTGTCAAATAACTAATCATTTATATGATTCAGGCACTCTACCACGTAGATATTAGGCAGCTATTCAGTGTTTTAATTATGATTTTAAATAAAACGAGACCAGGCTCTTGTACATGTTAAACATTATTTGCACATAATAAACTTTCAACCATGATGAGATTCAAGTTATTGACAGGGTCTTTAACTGGAAGTTGACCATCTTTCCAGTCTATGTTTCACTGGTGTGAGAGACCACCGAAAAAGAGCATGACAGCATAGGGAACCTTGCTACTCAAGTAGTGGTTCAGAGAGCAGCAGCACTGGCATCACCTGGTAGCTTGCTAAAAATGCACAACCTCCAGCCTCATTTAGACCTCCTGAATCTGACTCAGCATTTACAAGATCCCTGGATGGTTTTTTGGGAGCTCTGGTGGCATAGTGCCTACGGCATTTGACCAGGTGGTTTTTATACAGTGTTAAGTCTGAGAAGCCCTGATGTAGAAGACACATTGAACTAGAAACAATTTCATAATAATTCTCATTTTCTAATACTCGATTCCAGTAACTGCCGTATTTTTAAACATAATCTGCTTGAGTTATAATGCTACAGTAGTAACAAAATTTCTCAAAATCTTACAAGATTATTCAAATCTTTTTAAAAAAAATTGAATAAAAAAAATTAGAGAAATTTCCTTGTATTATACACTAGTTTTCCTAATCATATTATGGGGAATTAAATAATAACATTTCCTTATTAAAATTTAAAAAAAAGAAAAACTAATAGTTTTCTTTACCCTGGTGTATAGGAAATTGATATTCAATATTGTCTTCGTTAGGCAAAGTCATATCAGCATAATAGTATAAAAAATAGATGGACTGTAAATTTCCTGTGTTCTTTTAGATATATTGTTCATGTTTTTTCCTGAATATTATACTCTTATCTAGAAAATGCCTGCTTTTGTGGTGTTCTTGGTAAGGAGATATTCTGCATCACTGAGAGCCAGTTTGTTTTCATGTGGTTTTGTCTTGACTTGCAGTTTATTTTAAAAAGCTTACACTATAAAGTGATCTGTCATTTGGTTTGTTTTTGTTCTGATCTTTTTCTTCTTGTTCTCATTTCTCACTGATAATTTCCTTGCTTTTACCCCTTTGTATCTGTAGCATGTGCACTAACACGGTCTGGTACCAATTTTTTCAATTAACAATTAGTTTCTCTTCATTTTCTTCAAGAATTTTTCTTGGACTTGGACACATTCTAGTCCCATTTCCTCTTGGGAGAAATTGATGGAGACATTAAATTACCATTGGGTACAATACATATGAGCATCACTGTACGTTTCCTTAAAGTATAATTTTGTCATATCCAGTTTATTTTCACCATCCTACAACCGATCTTAACTAAATCAATGGATAGTGAAAATATTTTTTATTTGTTTTCTAATTTGGGAAATGAAATAGTCCTCAAAACACAAGGCCTAATATATATATATATATATAGATAGATAGATAGATAGATAGATAGATAGATATAGATATAGATATAGATATAGATATAGATATATAAAATAACTGACTTAGTCAAAAGAGAATAATTTGCAATATTATTCATTTTGGTAAAACCTCCTGATAATAATTCAGCTGCCACTCAATTAACCAGTGAGTCAGTGTGGTTAAATCTTGATAATCTCAGCCAAGTGTTAGTTCCAGGTCCTTAGAATCTTAAAGCTAGAGATTGCCACAGAGTTTCTTGTTACCCAACTAAGATGCGGACAGTAAGTTTAGGAAAGGATCTTCATTGGAAGGCTGTTGTTGTTGTTATGTGCCGTTGAGTCAGACCTGACTCATAGCAACCCCTCCTTGGGTTTCCAGGGTGGTATCACTATGGAGGGAGCTCTGGTAGCATAGTGGCTAAGACACTTGCCTGCTAACCAGACAGCTGGTGGTTCAAACCCACCAGCCACTCCTCGGAAGGAAGGTTGGGCAATCCTACTTCCGTAGTGATACTGTCTCGGAAATCCAAGGAGGGATCGCTATGAGTTGGGGCCGACTCGACGGCACTTAACAACAACATAACAACATCACTATGGAAGTAGATTGCCTAACCTTCCTTCCTAGGAGTGGCTGGTGGGATTTGAACTGCCAGCCTTCAGGTTAGCAGTCAAGTGCCTTAGGCACTAGGCTACCAGAACTCCTCAATGGAAGGCTAATATGTAAACCAGTTCTGCTTGATTTGAGTCAGACTCATGGTGACCTCATGTGTGTCAGAGTAGAACTGTGCTCCACAGGGTTTTCAATGACTGTGACCTTCTGGGAATAGATCACCAGGTCTTTCTTCAGAGGTGATTTTGAGGGGATTTGAACCTCCAGCCTTTCAGTTAGTAGCTGAGTATGTTAACCGTTTGCACCACTAAGGAACTTTAATTGGTGGAAAGCAGTCCCAAAAGTTCCCCAGCACCAAACACTGGTTCCAAGGCAGAAAGAAGGGACCCTATGTGAAGAAAAGAAATGTTGGTTGCATTGGCAACACCCTTTCTCCCTCAGAAGGCACATGTGTAAGGGGCCTCTCATGTGAACTGAGTAGAGATATAGGTATATCCTGTCCCCTGGAAGAGTGGGTATCACTTCTAGAGGTGATGTATGAAGAGCTTCAAAGACAGTGTATAAGTTATTTTATCAAGCACACATCCAATTATCTAGTTTGTTTCTTGGATATTTCAAAATAAAGCAAATTGCATCATTTTCATTATTTGTGAGGGCTTGGGGTAACACAATCATGTGTTAAAGCCAGAAGTGTTCTATTCCACCTATTGCACCATCTCTATGTGTCTGGGAGAAGTGAAGAGTATTACCCTTCTTGAAACTTCTGCATCCTTTGGATGACTACTACTTGCCCTAAAATTGCTTTACTAAAGAAGAACCATGTGTCATACTAGCCTGTTGGGATAGTTACAAGTTTTTATTGATTATTCTACAATTTATTAATCTATTTGCAAGTAACTAAGAGTTTTAAGTACTTTAGAGATGGTATGAAAGTATCTTTGAGTCAAAATATTTATTTTAGCAAAGGTAAAATTGATCAAGCTCTTCTTGTCGGTATTTTACTTTATATTCCGGTATGAGTTTTTAATATTGAATTTATTTGATTCTATAATACACTCGCCCCTCCCCCAGTATGTGTGTACACACATCTTCCCACACATTAACCCTTTGTGGTCAAGCTCATTTTGACTCATACTGACCCTATAAGATAGAATAGAACTGCCCCAATAGGATTTCCAAGTCTATAGATCTTTTTTCTTCTCCTTTTTTTTTTTTCTCTTGTAGTCTGGGTGAAATCTTACAGAGCAAATTCATTTTGCGTTCAACATTTATATACATTGTGTTTTGTGACACTGGTGGCAGTCCCCTCAATGTAACAACATTCTTCCCAATTCCTCCCTGGGTCCCCCGTTTATCCTCCTTTCCTGCCCCTTCCTGCATTCTGAGGAATTTGTTTTTAGGCAAATGCTGCACTTTTAGCCTCCTATGGTTGATTGTACCGAGGAGTACATTCTTCCTTGGTGTTATTATTCACTTTGTAGGCCTGTCTGTTGTTTGCAAGTTCATTCCCCCAGATTATAGGTATGGATTCCCATATCTTTCTCCTATAGAACAGCTGGTGAGTTTGAACTTTTAACCTTTCAGTTAGCAGCTGAGTGCTTAATCATTGGGCCACCAGGGTTCCTACATATTTAGTATCTCTAAAATTGGGAAGTAGCTTAGAGTTTATGGAATCTTGCGAGTATTATTTGCAGCAGCCATGATGTTGTTGCCATTTTTCGCATGCACGAACCTTGTTGTTATTCCTAGTGGCATGACTAGACACCTGTAACTTCTTGATATTTAAGACAACCATTTAAGGACCATTTGAGGAAGGAATAGTAGGTTGTTGTTCAAATAGCTTCTATTGACACCTTCTGGTAAGATGAAAAAGTTTAGCATAAAAACTTGTCCAGTGGTGGTTGGCAACTTAGAGACAACAGTGGAACATTGTTTTAAGAAATGCTGCATTGTCACTGCTCTTGATATCCAGGAGGATGATACGGTGTAGAAAAATATGAATGTCAAAGACTGAGTTAAAAAGTGTTTTAGAAGAGTTGAACTAGAGTGAGATTAAGTTTCAGGAGTAACTTAACCAGTATATTTTGCTCAATTTTTTCATCTTATGCTTAAGAGTTGAAAGTGCTAAAAATTTATGTGTACCTAAATCTAAATGAACCCTCTCAAAAAATATAAAATTAAAATAAGTGGAAAAAAAATGATAAGAAATAAAAAAAGCATTGCATCACACTTACTTGGCACTGTTTCTGTGTCTTTGTGGTACATAAAAAATAATGTGCTTTACTATTAATAGCACTTTAAATTCTATAAAATTTAGTACTTAAAAAGGAGATAATTAAGTGGGGTCTGTGTGTGAGTAAAAGCTAGTGAGCTAATTGAGCTGAACCTATATGCAGAAGAAGTCAGCATTTCTAATTATGGTAAGTATCCTTCAGTTTTTCATTTTTGAAGATAATTTTCATTTCTCTTTAATGAGATCCCTGATGATTCTCTCCCACACAGATAATTTCAAGATGGTATTCTCTTTACTTTTTCTGTAGCAATCTGTACCTCTCTTCATCTATGTGTTTAAAAGTTTATTGATTGAGTTTACTTGCAGTACTACTTCAGATTCTCTTGGTTGCAGGTAACAGAAACCACTATAGAAGAGCACAAGGCCTCTCACAGAACCCAGGAATGAGAATGTAGCTGAGTTTCTAAGTCTCAGAAATCAAGTACTGTGACAGCCTAGGAGTCCCCTCTCCATCTCCAAGAAACTGAGAATTATATTATTTTACTCATTTTTGTTTATTTTTTTGCACTGAATTTTAAATAGTTTTGAAGTGCTCCATAAACATATTTGAGTTAAAATGGTTGTTTCACCAGAAGTCAATATAATCATGCTTCTTTTGTCTGTATGTTATGGAGGTCATGATCTCAGTGGGGATGTGTATCAAGTAGGAATGTCTCATTAGAGTTTAGGAACAAACAAGGATTGAGAATGCAGGAAATCAAAGAAGTAAAGTCTAGCTTCTTGTGGTTCATCCTAGATCTACTTACATACTTTCATCCCAAGCACAGAAGTCTATAATACTGCTTTGCCTTGAAGTATGTAAAGAAAGTTAACAGAAACTTATCACAAAGAAAAGGTGGAAACCATTGATGTCAACAGTATGTTCCACTGTGCTGGCTATGCAAGGGGTTGAGACTACTAGTGGCTTTGTCAAGTAAATGCTATCTATAAATAACTAGTTTTAGTGAATAAAGCATTTGACTGCTAACCAGAATGCTGGTGGTTCAAACCCACCAGCCACTCCTCGGAGGGAAGACTGGGCAATCTACTACTGTAGAGATACTGCTTCGGAAACCCAAGGAGGGGTTGCTATAAGTTGGAACCAACTTGACAGCAGTGAGTTTGGTTTTTGATTTTCTTTTCAGTTTCTCTCATACAGACAACTATAAACCAGGAAACCAAACCCATTGGCATCAAGTCAAATCCAACTCATAGCTACCTTATAGGACAGAGTAGAACTGCCTCATAAGGTTTCCAAGGCTGTAAATCTTTATGGAAGCAGACTGCCTCATCTTCCTCCTACCGAACCTGGTGGGTTTGAACCACCAACTGTCTGGTTAGCAGCCAAATGCTTTACTGCTACACCACTGAAGCTCCTTATAGATAGCTATAGCCTTTCTTGAAGTCTTAAATTAACTGGAAACATCTCTTGAACCGAAGAAATTTCTCTAAAGAATGATGTCTCTTCCATTGCTGTTACTCTGGTGATTTATGGCAACTGAATATGGAATCAGACTTGGAATCGGATTCATATGTAATTTACCCTCTTGTCTATTTAAATTTGAAAATATTAGAACACAGGAAATTTGTTCTGTAAGTTTCATCCAAATCACAATAAATATATATACATTTGTATATATTTTCACGTGTGCACACGTGTGTGTATGTGTGTGTGTGCATATATATATCTATAAACCAAACTCACTGCCTTCAAGTCGGATCCAACTCATAGTGACTGTTCCTTGGGTTTCCAAGGAGGTTGGGCAATCTACTCCCATAGTGATACTGCCTTGGAAACCGAAGGAGAGGTCTCTATGAGTCAGGTCCAACTCGACAGCACATAACAACAACATCACTACAGAAGTAGATCGCCCAATCCTCCTTCACATATGTGTATATTTATTTATATAGATACAAACACACATACATATACACATGTGTGTGTGTGTGTGTATATATGTGTATATATATATATATATATATATATATATATATATATAAGCAGGAAGATAGAAAAGTGAGCATATATAGTGTTTTATTTTAATTAAAAATAAAGAAGAAGAACTTTACAAGTTGTTTCATTAAATCTGTGGGTCCACAAAAGAGTAAGCACCCAAGAATCTCTTTCTTTCTTCCTTCTGGTGCTTTAATGGTGATTAATTACATTCATTCAGTCAATCAATCAATCAACTAACCAGTTTTTATAGCATGCCTATGATATGCCAGGCACTGTGCTTAGCAATGAGGATAGAGTGACTGACTGCTCTATCCACATTGCTAAGCACAGTGCCTGGCATATCACAGGCACTCTATAAATATTGGTACAGTGTAGCAGGGAAAAAAACTGTCCCATACGTAATTGCAATCAAATACAATAATTCCCAAGTAATCATGGCTCCTGAAGCCATGTAATAGAAATGCATAAACAAATCTAAGTGGTCAGGAAAGGCTCCCCAAAAAAGAAACATTTAAATTGAGAACTGCAAACTCAATTTAAAAAAAAAAAAAAGCCAGTAGTGTGGAATAAAAGTGTTCCAGGCACAGGGAGCAGCATGTGCAAATATCCAGAGTGGGAGAAAGCATTGTACTTTTGAGAAAACAGATGTTCCAGGGGCTAGATCACAGTTCTTATCCCAGATTTTCCAGAGTTTATAAGGTCTTCTAGGGATTTATCCTATAGCCTATGGCAAAAGGGAATCCAGTGTATGGTTTGAAGCAGAGCAAAATTTAGAGAATGGTTTGGATGGTGAGGTGGATTAGCCATAAAGGAGTAAGACCAATTAAGTGATTTCAGTGGCTCAGGAGAGAGAAGCTGATGACTCAGACTAAGATAGTGGCAACAGAGCTGCTTTGGTGCCTTAGTGCCTAAGGCATTTGACTGCTAACCAGAAGACTAGTGGTTCCAACCCACCAGCCACTCCTTGGAAGGAAGATTGGGCAATCTACTTCCATAGTGATACCACCTGGGAAACCCAAGGAGGGGTTGCTGTGAGTCGGATGCAACTCAACAGCAGTGGGTTAGAGTGGCAATGGAGATATAAGTGGATGAATTTGAATCAGAATCTCTCCAAGCATGAGAGACAATAAAGAGTTAAGGAGGGTTTTTGGAGTATTAGTGGGAGCAACTGGATCATGGTGGAACCAGTTATTAGAAGGAAAAAAATAACAAATAAATTAAATGCTTATTTACACGCTACTTTGCTCCTAAAATACTACTAAATCTGTTCAGTGTAGCTATATAATATAAATAAACAGACAAAAGAGAAAATTATGATTGAAGGATAAGATAGAGTCAGAAGTAGGACCAGAGCATCACTGAAGTCTAACTTCCTTGTTAGAGCAGGACCATACATTTGATGCTGAACTTTTTAGCATCCCAAGACAGGAGGCAAACATGATTCATAGTGTTCATAAGTGAAATGAAACCAGTTGCTGGAGAAACTCCATTTCACCTAGTATCAAGACTAAAGAGAAATTTCTTCAATAAGTCTTTATAGAGAGGACACTGTATATATAATGTCATGAACAACCTCCTCATCATGGACATATTTAAAACTTTTGTCAGCACTTTGCTATAAGTTCCATCAGTGTGGACCAGTTTATCTGCCAAGATAAAATTATTAGAATCAATTCTGTGAAATAAGCATGTGTTTCTGCCAGATATGACATGATATGGTCTAGATTAATCTCTTTCTGATGATTTGATAACAATCTTGAGATGGACTCTAGAGTGTCTTATTCTTATGTTGAGTCATTGAGGTTCCTGGACTTATACAAAGAAGATTGGATATGTGCATATTCAGTGTACTTTTCTGGACATCAAATTAGGAAAAAAAACAGGCTTCTTGGGTGACACAATTAGTTTGCACTCCACTAACCAAAAGGTGGGTGGTTCGAATCTATGCAGTGGCACTGTGACAGAAAGACCTGGCAATCTATTTCTGCAAGATTACAACCATTGAAAACCCTTGGAGCACAATTCCAGTGTTATCATTGGGTTGCTATGAATCAGAATCGATTCTATGGGAACAGATTTATTGAACATAATAGATCAAAATAAAAATCTGAATAGTATTCAGCTTCAGTATGGAGAATTCATGAAGAAAACAGGAAAAGAACCACTGATTCTGAGGACTAGATACAGCTTTAAGGATCTGGGGATCGTCAAAAAATACATTTTCTCTCAGCAAAGTTTAGGAAGGGTATTGCTGGATCATTAGTGACTTAAATGTTTTATTCCTTGAGAAGCACATGGAGAACAGCTACTCTCTCTTATCAGGAAGTGCTAAGCCATGTGTTTTTTCAGCCAAGCTGGGGTGGAATTAATACCCTCTTGTGGAAGTTGGGGTACTTAACAAGGAAATATGTTTCAGTTGAAGGATACCTGATTTTGCTTAGCAGTGAACCATAGGAATAGTCCCAGGGAGCCCTAGATCCTCCCTGGAATGTCATTTGGGTTACATTATTACAGACAAATGGGACATGGAGGTCCCATACATAGTTCTCTGTTTTAAAGCATGATTTTAATCTTTATCTCAGAAAAATTTTAAAGCAGCAGTAGCATAATACCCTCTGTGGTCATAAAATATTAAAATCTCAGTAAATTAAAGTATCCAGAGAATATAGAGCTTTGAGTAGTGTCATTCCCTGTGTAGGCTAAAAACATATAATGGATTTTTTTTTCCGTTTCTCTTAAAATTCATACTGCAATCCCAACTTGTTTAAACCAGTCTTCCTTCTGAGGAGTGGCTGGTGGGTGTGAACCGTCACCCTTCTGTTTAGCCTTAGGCACTACACTACCAGAGCTCCTTGATTAAATCTAGGAAGAGTAAATCTCAATTTTGTTGCTGTTGTTGTTACTAAACAAGATGGTTGAGAAAATGAGTAGTTTTGGAATGCAGTAGTAGTATATTAGATTTCAGTTTGATAGCTCAATTAGATTATTAGGAATACTTGGATTTGAATTTGTTTGAACAAAAGGCTTGATTAGCTATATGGTCATTCATCTACTAACAATTAGTGGGTTGGGTAGTGGTGAGGTGAATGTACTTTGAAATCAGATTTCCTGAGTTGGAATCCCATCTCCTCAATTTGACCTTAGCAAAGCAGTTAACTTTTGGTGCCTCACCTATAAATTAGGATAACAACAGTATATATTCCATGGATGTATTGTAAGGATTTTTAAAAATAATCTATGTAGAAGAGCTTGGGTGCAGACATTGTTTAAAAAAAACAAAAATGGCTGCTACATACCCTCAACCAATCCATATATCCCATAAATGCAGACTGCAGGACACAAGGTGGTGGTGGTGGTGGGGAGCCAGTGAATTGGTGTTACTCAACCCAATCCAACTCCACTAGTGAGGAAGTAATTATAAGGATGTGTGCTTTCCTACCAGAAGCAAAGACACCATATTTCAAGACCTACTCCTCCTTCGTGTATATAATGTGATTACAATAAACCTTCATATAGACTTTCTTATAACACTTAAAATGCTTATTAGCTGTTACCCATATTTTATCAGTAAAATGTGAATGGTTAAATGTATTTGCTTTAAAGAAGAATCTGATAAATATAATATCATGTGAGAATCTGGACAATCAGAAAATGATTTTATTAGAGCAAAAACAGAGTTGTGGTCCTTTCCCAGCTTTAGGACATGCAGTTACAAAGTTGATTAATCACAGAAACTGGTGTGTTTACCTTGGGTGTGTAGGAAAGGGGAAAAAAAACAATGGTTGCAAGAAAGGAATTCTTAATACCTATATGAAGAGTTGCTAACACAAATGGCAACAGTAACTGTTTTTGTTGTTGTTAAGTGCCCTCGAGTCGTTTCCGACTCATAGCGACCCCATGCACAGCAGAACGAAACACTGCCCAATCCCATGCCAGCCCCACAATCCCTGCTATACTTGATAATATTGAGAAGAATGGGAATTCCCGAGCACTTGATTGTACTCATGATATTGTTCTATAATTTCCACATTCTGTGGGATCACCTTTCTTTGGAATGGGCACAAATATGAATCTCTTCCAGTCAGTTGGCCAGGTAGCTGTCTTCCAAATCTCTTGGCATAACTGAGTGAGTGCCTCCAATGGGGCATCTTTTTGTTGAAATATCTCAGTCGGTATGCCATCAATTCCCAGAGCCTTGTTCTTTGCCAGTTCTTTCATTGCAGCTTTGACTTCTTCCTTCATTACCATTGGTTCTAGATCATATGCCACTTCCTGAAATGGATGAAGATCGATCAGTTCTTTTTGGTACAGTAACTCTGTGTATTCCTGCCATCTTCTCTTGAACAGTAACTAGACAGGTAATATTATGAAAGAAGTTGGAGAAGTGTTAGATGATAAATGGCAACTGACATGCAGAATCAATGTTGGATAGACAATAGAGAGAAGTAGTAATGACTATGGAAAACTAGAGATGGCATTCTCTTTTGAAAGAGGATAGCTGCTTCTCAGCTGACTATCACAATAAGGAAAGGTGGACCCAGTATATCTAGGCCTTCCAAGTTGTCAAGAAGAGCAGGAAATAGTCTTTTTAAAATTTGAATATCTCTATTTGTAAATATTGCCAGTCAAAATATACAACACTACACAGATCACCAGTATAGGCCAAAGGAAACACATTTGTGCCCTCAATCGAGTATGATTTCTTAAACATGTGGTTCACCCATTTCATATGGGATGTGAGTTGTTAATGAAAGCCCTTTCCAAAAATTTTCAGTCAGAAAATGGATTCTGTGGTTCAGAGGTCCCCATAGAATGTTGGGAAAGGGGTTAAGGGATTCAACATATTCCATGAAGATAAATAATGTAAGGAGACTTCATGAGCAATACGGGCCTTTATGTCTTCAAGATTTAAATCCAGGGTCTGAGAATTACTGCCCTTTGGCCAAATCTTTCTTGGAGCCAAAGTTTTAGTAAAACACAACCACAAATTACCATTTACATATTATCTGTGACTACTTTATCATTACAATGGCAATGATTGGTAGCTGTGACAGAGACCCCAAGGCTCATAAAGCCTGAAGCATTGACTATGCTTACTCTTACAGGAGAAGTTGGCTAACCTCTTACCTAAATAAACACATCAACCAAAAATGATTATATAATTTGAAGAGTGCTACAACAGAAGTACACTATTGTATCAAGTTAAATACATAAATTCATGTGCTTGTTTTTAAAGTACTTGGAGAGCCTGAAGGAGGGAAGGATCCCTGCTTCTGGGAGGCCATGAGGAGGCACACTAAGAAGGTAATGTTTGACTTAAGCCTTGATGGACAGGGCAGAGTTTCCCAAGTAGAGAAGGGAGGAAAGTATATTCTTGGCGTGCTGTGTTTGGATCACAGCTAATAATCTAAGCTTATCAGGAGGAGCCAAAAGAGACTCCCAGGAATAAATCAGGAAAGCAATAAAGATCATTGCTCATCTCCCTTTCAGCTCTGAGAATATCTAGGTTCATATTTTTTTTTTCTTAAAAGAGTAGCTCCTTTGACTCAGCCTTAATAGTTGAAGAATATCAAAGCAACACAGCTAATCAATATGTAAACAATTAATGTAAACAGACAAAGAACATGGTCTGTAAGAAAAATGTCTAATCACACCAATCTAATATTTTTTTTCAGGAGATAATGATAAAAACAATGAACATTTGATATTTACCTTAGTGATGTAGTAGAACCCAGTTTCTCAAAGGGATACAAAGTTCTTCCTAAGAACAGTTTACCAAGAATAACAATCAAATATTCCATGTGGAGTGCTACTGTGTATTTTTTAATTTATATTAATAACATCAGTAATTTAGATATAGTGCAAAAACCAAACCAAACTCACTGCAATCAAGTCAGGTCTGACTCATAGCGACCCCTCCTTGGGTTTCTGAGGTGGTATCTCTATGGAAGTAGATTGCCCAGTCTTCCTTCAGAGGAGTGGAGGACTTCAATAGTCACAGGATTTTGGAAGCTAATCCTGTGGTTTCTTTGACAATACAGTTTCTACAAAATCGTAGTAGGCTGCTTATCTTTTGCATCCAGTCACTTCCTATGCCACTGACTAGCCCAATGTTCTTTTCACAATATAGTTCCTGTACCTTCTTTATTTCTTAGCTGTGCCCATGTCTCTTTTTCATGCTAACCAAAAGCAAACTCACTGCCATCAAGTCAATTCCAACTCATAGCAGCCCCCATTGACTTTCCAAGGCAGTACATTTTATGGAAGTACGTTACCCCATCTTCCTTCGGCAGAGTGGCTGGTGAGTTTGAACCACTAACTGTTTGGTGGTGGTGGTTGTTGTTATGTGCCATCGAGTTAGACCCAACTCATAGCGACCCCTCCTTGGGTTTCTGAGGCAGTATCACTATGGAAGTAGATTGCCCCATCTTCCTTCCAAGGAGTGGCTGGTGGGTTTGAACCACCAGCCTTCTGGTTAGCAGTCAAGTGCCTTAGGCACTACGCTACCAGAGCTCCCAGCTTTTTGGTAGTCAGTCAAATGCCTTAGGCACTGCATCACCGGAGCTAATAGTGGCTATATTGAGACCACTTGAGACATTAGACTTCAAAGGGAAAGCAGCAACCTTACTGCATTTATCCATCATGTGAGAGACAATCTCTAGACCGCCCTTAATCTCCTCTATCTTTGCTTACAAACCAGAAACTTCTTGTCTCAGGTCATCTCTTTCCTGTAATAGCTTGTGAAAATCAGCAAGGAGTAGCCAACACCTACAAGTATTCTTGTTCTTTATAAATCACTCTGCTTATTGTTATTGCCTTAGTGTTTGTAGATCCATGGATCCAACCATATTCTTAAGGATTTAGAGTTTTATTGTTTTCAATTTATTGCTTTGTTCTGGTTTTATTTTTGTTTTTTCATCTGCCTTATCTACCATGTATAATGTTGGTTTTGGTTTAAGGTTGGTTCTTCATATGACTATAAGCAAGGCTTACTTCTTCTGGCTTTCTTCAGAACTTTCCAAAAAGTCTTTAGCAAGCATCTTCTTATTATCTTATTGTCCTGAATATGTCAGTCCTGAACTCATCATTTTTGAATATCCCTTTGTTGTTGTTGTTATGTGCCATTAAGTTGGTTCCAATAAATAACAACCCTATGTACAACAGAACAAAATACTACCTGTTCCTGGGCCAGCCTCACAATTTTGCTATGCTTGAGCCCACTTCTGTCGAGTCAGATACGAGTTATAGTGACCCCCTCCTAGGGTTTTCGAGGCAGTATCACTACGGAAGCAGATTGCCCCATCTTCCTGCCAAGGAGTGGCTGGTGGGTTTGAACTGCCAGCCTTCAGGTTAGCAGTCAAATACCTTAGGCACTACACTGACAGAGCTCCATATAGATAGATAGATAGATAGATAGATAGATAGATAGATAGAGGTTCAAACCCACCAGTCACTGCTTGAAAGGAAGGTTGGGCAATGTACTTCCGTAGTGATACCACCTGGGAAACCCAAAGAGGGATCACTATTAGTCGAATGTAACTCAACCAGCTATGCGCTGTGTTGTGTATATGTACGTGTGTGTGTTTTTGTGTGTATGTGCCACATATTTGGGCCCCTATATTTGCTTCCGCAGTGATACTGCCTTGGAAACCCAAGAAGGGGTCGCTGTGAGTCGGGACCGACTCAATGGCACATAACAACAACAACATATTTGCCCCTGGTTTACCTTGAGGAACTTTGTAGTTTTAGGTTTCACATTTAAGTCTTTGATCCATCTGGAGTTACTTTTTGTGTATGATGTGAGGTACAGATCTTGTTTCATTTTGCTGCAAATGGATATCCAGTTTTGCCAGAACCATTTATTAAACATATTTTCTTCCCTATTTAATGGATTTTGGCCCTTTGTCAAAGATCAGCTGACCATAGGTCAATGGATCTATTTCTGGATCCTCAATTCTATTCCATTGGTCTATGTGTCTGTCATTGTACCAATACCAGGCAGTTTTGACTACTGTGGCTGTAGAGTAGGTTTTGAGATCCGGCAGTGTGAGACCTCCTACTTTGTTTGTCTTTTTCAATAGTGCTTTGACTATCCCAGGTCTCTTTCATTCCCATATAAAGTTAGTGACTGGTTTTTCCATTTCCTTAATGAATGTTGATGGGATCTAGATTGGGATTGCATTGAACGTATAGATTGCTTTGGGTAGAATTGACAGTTTTACAATGTTCAGTCTTCCTATCCATGAGTATGGTATGTTCTTCCATTTATGTAGATCTCTTATGGTTTCTTGAAGTAGTGTTTTATAGTTTTCTTTGTAGAGGTCTTTTGTGTCCCTGGTAAGATTTATTCCCAAGTATTTTATTTTTTTTGGTAGCTATTGAAAACGGTATTGATTTCCTTATCTCTTTTTCAGCAATCTCTTTGTTGGTGTAGAGGAATCCAACTGATTTTTGAATATTGATCTTGTATCCTGCCACAATGCTAAATCTCTCAATTAGTTCCAGTAGATTTTTGACTGAGTTGTTTTGGTTTTCTAGGTATCGGATCATATCATCAGCAAATAGAGATGGTTTGACTTCTTCCTTACCAATTTGGATGCCTTTGAATTCCTTTTCTTGTCTTATTGCACTGGCTAGGACTTCCACTAAAATGTTGAATAGAAGCAGTGATAGAGGGCATCCTTTCCTGGATCCTGTTCACAAGGGGAATGGTTTCAGACTCTCTCCATTGAGAAGAATGTTGGATGTTGGTTTTCCATAGATGCTCTTTATTATTTTGAGGAATATCCCTTCTATTCCTATTTACTGAGAGTTTTTATCAGGAATGGGTGTTGGTGTTTATCAAATCCCTTTTCTGCATCGATTGATAAGATCATGTGGTTCTTTTCCTTTGCTTTATTTATGTGATGGATGACGTTGATTGTTTTTGTAATGTTGAACCATCCTTGCTGTTCTGGTTATCTAGTGCCATTCTGACAAGAAAATACCACAAGTGGGTTGGCTTGAACAAACAGGAGTTCATTCTTTTACAGTTTAGAGGCTTTAAGTCCAAGTTCGAAGTGTCAGACTCTAGGGGCTGGGTGAATCCCCTCAACCTTGACTTTAGTTCTGCCTCCTGCTCCCAGCCCATTGAAGCTGGAGGCTTTTCTTCACTCAGACAACTCCTGGCTGCTGAGGCTGACAAGTAAAAAGGCACAGTCCTGATGTTACCAAACAACATGGCAGGCCATTGATTCAAGTCCATTGAAAGTCCCAGAATCAGCAGAGCATGGCAGGATGATGAACAGCAACACAGCTACATACAGGGTTCAAGCTTGCTATAAGCTAGAGACCATTGTTGTTTGTTGTTGTTATGTGCCATCGAGTCGGACCAGACTCATAGCGACCCCTCCTTGGGTTTCCGAGGCAGTATCACTACAGAAGTAGATTGCCCCATCTTCCTTCTGAGGAGTGGCTGGTGGGTTTGAACCGCCAGCCTTCTAGTTAGCAGTCAAGTGCCTTAGGCACTACGCCACCAGAGCTCCTCTTAGAGACCATTGCCAAAGCTGTTTCTTATATACAGGAAGCAGACCACATACCCAAAGCAGCTTCTCCAATAGATTCCACCATGAAGCTAATTACCACTCTTACCAGGGGGAATAACTACATTCAGCTGCCCAACCACTCAACCAGGCCCAGCCAAGGTGACACACAATCTTAACCACTACACTTGCATACATGATATGAACCCCACTTGGACATGACGACTGATTTTCTTGATTTGTTGCTTGAGTGTTGGCTAGAATTTTGTTGAAGATTTTTGAGTCTATATTCATGAAGGATATTGGTGTGTAGTTTTCCTTTTGAGTGATGTCTTTGCCTGGATTTGATATCAAGATTATGCTCGCTTCATAAAATGAATTAAGGAGAATTCCATCCTTCTGTATGTTTTGGAACAGTTTGAGTGGGATTGGTGTCAGTTCTTCTCTGAACATTTGGTAGAATTCTCCAGTGAAACCGTATGGGCCAGGACTTTTTTTTGTTGGTATTTTTTTATGACCTGTTCAATTTCTTCTTTTGTTGTGGGTCTGTTCAATTTTCCCACCTCAGTCTGTGTTAGTTTTGGTAAACAGTGTGTTTCTAGAAATCTGCCCATTTCTTCTACATTTTCAAATTTGCTTGAGTATAGTTCTTCATAGTATCCTGATATTATCCCTCTTATTTCCTTTTTATTTCTGGTTCTGTTGTGATGTCACCCACTTCATTTCTTACTTGTGTTATTTGTATTCTCTCCTTCTTTTCCTTTGTTAAATTTGCCACTGATTTGTCAATTTTATTAATCTTTTCAAAAAACCAATTTCTAGTCTTGTTGATTTTTTTCTATTTATATTTTCTGTTTCATTGATTTCTGCTCAAATCTTTATTATTTCCTTTCTTCTGGTGATGGTAGGCTTTTCTTGCTGTTCTTTTTCTAATTGTTGG
>NW_006921590.1:8548083-8557920 GCF_000298275.1 Orycteropus afer afer | reverse complement strand
CTCTTCTGCATCTTTGTTGAGTTTCTTTCCAGTTCTATCTTTCATTGAAAGTGGTGTATTAAAGTCTCCCACTATGAGTGTGGAGTCATCTATTTGCCTTTTCAACTCTTTTAAAGTCTAATTTATGTATTTTGGGTCTCTTTCATTGGGTACCTAGATAATTTTTATGGTTATATCTTCTTGTTCAATTGATCCTTTAATCATTATATAATGGCCTTTCTTGTCTCGTATGGTAGGATTTATCTTAAAGTCATTTTTATCAAAAAATTGCCACTCCTCTTTTTTGGTTGCCATTTGCTGGATATGTGTTTTTTCAACCTTTGATTTTTAGTCAATTTTTGTCTTTCTCTCTAAGGTGTGTCTTTTTTAGACAGCATATTGATGAGTTAGGTTTTCTTATTCAGTCTGCAACTCTCTGACTCTTGAGTGGTGCATTTAACCTATTAATATTCAGTGTAATTATCAACAAGTATGAATTGGTTGCTGCCATTTTGTTGTGTGTTTTTTCATGGTGTTCCTGGATTTTTCATTCCATATAATTTTCTGTGCTGAACTCATTAAGTTTATGAATTGTGTTATCATTTCCTTTGTTGCTATTGTTATAGTATTTGGTAAAGATTTGTGCTTGTCCTGTTTTTTATTGTGATGGGATGGTTTATCATTTTTCTTTGAGGTTACCCTGTGATGTATAATTTTCTCCCTGAGTTTAGAACAGTCCATTCTATCTTGCAACTCTCTTGACTCCCTCACCATTTAGAAGTTCTGTAACTGCACTATCTTCCCCCTTTTTCTAGATTTAGTTGTCCTCATTTGCCAATCGATGTCTCTGGTTCCCTGTTTACAGTCTTTTAAGCTTATTTTACTTTGGATACATCCATAGCTGTGTTGGTTTCTGGGTTATGTCATCTTGTGTATTAATGGTTGGTTGTTGTTTGTTACTATCTGTTCTCTGTTCAAAGGACACCCTTTAGGATGTCTTGTAAGTTTGATCTGGTTTAAACAAGTTCCCTTAATTTCTGCTTATCTGGAAATCTCCTAATTTCACCATCATATTTGAGGGACAATTTTGCCGGGTATATAATTCTTTGTTGGAAATTTTTCTCTTTCGGGATTTTATATATACCATTCCATTGCCTTCTTGCTTACGTGGTTTCTGCTGAGAAATCAGAGTTCATTCTTACCAGTTGTCTTTTGTAAGTAACTTTTTGTTTTTCCCATGCTGCTTTCAGGATTCTTTCTTTGTCTTTGATTTTGATGAGTTTGATGATGATATGTCTTGGTGATTTTCTTTTGGAGTCTATCCTGTTTGAGGTTCATTGAACTTCCTGAATGGACATATTCTCATCTTTCATTCCATCAAGGAAATTCTCATCCAACAAATTGGACAATTTCTCACTGGTTTTATTTGTCTCTTTCTGTTCTGGAATTCCAATGACATGTAGGTTTTTCCTTTTGATGGTATCCCACATGAACCTTAGGCTTTCCTCATTTTGTTTTGATCTTTTTTCTGATCGATCCCTTTCCAAAGAAGTATTCAGGTATTTGGCTTCAATCTCATTAATTCTGTCTTCCATTGGATCAATTCTACTCCTTTGCCATTTCAATATGTTAGCTATTTCTGAAAATTTAAAATTAATCTTCTGGATTTCTATCTGTAGATTTTGTATCATTTCTAATTTTTCATTTATTTTGTCATTTTGTTCTTGTATTTTCTTCCAATATTCTTCTAGGATTTTGTCTGTGTTTTCCTTAATTTTGTCAGTGTTTTCCTTGATCTGTGTCTCAATACTTTGAAAATACCTAGATATGATTCTTTTGAATTCCTTATCAGGTAGTTTCAATGCTGCTTCCTCCTTAGGGATGTGTTCTAGGTCTGTATGCTGCTCCCTTGTTAATACCACTTTATCTTGCTTCTTTGTGTGGACTGTGATGGTCTTTTGTCTCTGAGCATTGTGACTTTGTTATATTCAGATCTCTGTTAACTGTGAAGACCAGTTAAGGGTGAGTCAAGCTCTTCTTAGTGGTCATTTATTGTTGGCCAATTGGTGCAGAAGGAAGTGGTGGCTCTCACTAAGTAAGTGAAGCTGCAAGAGGTATGGGTATAGTTGTGTCATATGGGCACTGTTGCTGTCTCCCACTCAGACAAAAACAACAATCAAATAATGATCAAAAAAGTAAAAGCAAGTGGACAGGAAACACACTGTGTAAACACACAGGAAGAATAACTGATGAAAGGGAAAAAAAAAAAAACCCACAATATCTGGGGAGAGGGCAATAAGAGAAAAAAGGTAGAGTAGAAGAATAATGAAGAAAAAAATGTGAAAAATGCAAAAAGAAAAACAAGGAATGGGGCTAACCAAGAGAAAGAGCAAAATGGGAACCAGGAACAGGGAAAAGAGAAAAAGCTGAAAAATTGAACCTGGGAAGGGAAGAATTGAGAATAATAAAAAGGACAATTGTGATAGTAATAATAATAGTTTTAAAACAGAAAACAACAAACTAAAAAAGGGGAAAAAAAAATCTGGTGAGGCAGGACACCCAGGCTCTCTCTGAGCACACAGACTGGGATGGAATTCCTGAAGGCCCAGAAGGTAGGTGGGGGTGAGGGATGGCCACACCTCCATTCACCAATAGAGTGTTGGGGTATAAGGGTAACAAGGGGTATATAACATCTTTCCAGTCATTAGCATCCAGAATATCCTTGTGGTTCCTGGCAAGTGGAGTCTATTCTTAAGACCTTGGAATCTGGGAGATCACTATTGCTTTAAATATTCAAAATGGTTGAACCACTTGTAAACATTCAAAATGACTGTGCCATCTGGACAGCCAAAAGTCCACAGCTTAGCCTGCCTTCCTTTTCACTGCTTCCCCTTTTATTCACTGGCCACCAGTGCAGTCCTCGGTGCAGCCCCTGGCTAGCAGGGCCAATTTTTAGGTTAACTGTTAGGTCCTAACACCACTCAGCAATATCCAAGCTGTCTGTGCTGTCAGGATTGCTGACAGACTGCAGTTCTGTATGGCTCCTTTTTTGGTGTTTTCATGCAAGTTCTTCTACTAGTTGGAGTTTTGTCCATTTCTATATCCTTCTCTTCAAAGCTCAGGGCTCCAGGATTATATTCTGTATCTGTGTTAATTTGTTCCCCTTTTCTTTGTTGAAAAGGGTCTGTGTGGTCTATCTGCCTATTCCACCATCTTACCAGAACTCCCCCTTTCTTGATTTTAAACCAAGCGCTGTCCCCTTGTTCCATTCAAATAGCTGTCTCTTGATCTACGTACAGGTTCTGTATGATCACAGTGAAGTGTTCTGGAATTCCTATTCTTCACAATGTCATGCATGATTTGTCATTATTTATACATTTGTATGCCTTTGCAAAGTCAATAAAACACAGGTAAAAGTTATTCTGGTATTCCCTGCTTTCAGCCATCCGTCTCTGACATCAGCAGACATCCCTCATTCCATCTCTTCTTCTGAATCCTGCTTGAATTTCTGGCAGTTCCCTATTGAGGTACTGTTGCAACCATTTTTTATTTATCTTCAGTAAAATTTACTTGCATGTAATATTAATAATATTGTTTGATAATTTCCACATTCCCTTGGATTATCTTTCTTTGGAATGAGCACAAATATGGATCTCTTTAAGTCAGTTGGCCAGGTAGCTGCCTTCCAAATATCTTGGCATAGATGAGTGAGAACTTCTAGCATTGCATCTAATTGTTGAAACATCTCAATTGATAGTCCATCAATTCCTGAAGCCTTGTTTTTCACCAGTGCTTTCAGTGCAGCTTGGACTTCTACTTTCAATACCCTTGGTTCTTGGTTATATGCCACCTCTTGAAATGGTTGAATATTGGCCATGTTTTGGTTTGTCTGTTATAGTGACTCTGTATTCCTTCCATTCTCTTTTGATACTTCCTGTGTTGTTCAGTATTTTGCCTGTAGATTCCTTTAGTATTACAGCTCAATACTTGAATTTTTTTCTTTAGTTCTTTCAGATTGAAAAATGTTAAATTCCTCAAACCCTTTTGCCAGTACTCAGAGAAGACTGGCATAAATTTTTAAAAGTCTCTGTTATGAACTTTATTATTGTTTCCCTCAAAAAAATACATTCAAGTTCTAACACCCAGGATCAGTAGATGTGACCTTGTTTGGAAATAATCTTTCAAGAGGTTATTAGTTAACATGAGATCATACTTGAGGAGGGTGGATCCCAATCCAATATTTGAGGTGTCCTTATAAAAGAGGAGAAAAGACACAGGGATACAAAAAAGTAAAATGGCCATGCAAAAATGGAGGCAGAGGTGGAGTTACACATCTGTAATCCAGGGATATCTGGGACTACCAGAAGCTGGTAGAATCAAGAAGGAGTCTTCCCCCAATGTCTTCAGAGACAGCATAGCCCTGAATAACACCCTGATTCTTTATTCCTAGCCTCCAGAACTGGGAAACTATAAATTTTTGTTCTTATAAGCCACCCAACTTTGTGGTACTGTGGAAACGAATATGGTTTATTACAATGTCAGCTACAGATGAGGCTTAAGAAAGTTACAAGAGTCTGAGCTTGGTCAGTGTATGTGGATAAATGGCCTTACAAAAATCTCTTCTAGACCCAGAATTCTGATCATTTAGCAATCAAACTGTGAAAAGTTAGAAAATATACATAACCACAATGAAGCTTTTCTTTTCATCCTGGATGCATTCTCTGCTTCCCTTGTACAATACATTCACTAGGATACTTCCAGTAATCTTGACAGGTAAGTATATTAAATCATTCACTATTGTTGTTGTTGTTATGTGCTGTCCAGTCAAAGCTGACTCATAGTGACTCTTCCTTGGGTTTCTGTGACGTTATCACTACAGAATTAGGTTGCCCAACCTTCCTTCCAAGAAGTGGCTGGTGGGTTTGAACTGCTAGGCTTCTGGTTAGCAGTCAAGTGCCTTAGGCACTGTGCTACCAGAGCTCCCAAATCATTGACTAGAGAACAAAATTTATTTTGCTGCCTATTTTTACCATCATCAGTTAATCTGTTACCTCTGATTATGTTAGAGGTTATCGGTGGTGCCCTTCATCTATTTCCTGAATTGTCTTTAATTAGTTTATTACATTTACAATGAAAAAGTACATTTAACAAATTAATAGACATTTGATACTGTAATGGGAATTTTATGCAATATACGAGAGAGTCTTTCTTCACATATATTATAGGCATAATTGATCTGGAAGTTTAAATAGACTATTAAACAATTTTTTCCCTCAAAATAAAATGGGCTGATTGAGAAACTTTCCTAAACTTTTCCAAACTTCTGTCTTTCTACCTGTGAACCTGTTAAACATATACACTGAAATACAACTTTCAGGTTTTGATCTGGAGCAAACTTTAGATTGAGGCATTTGCTTTCTCTTTAAATTTGAGTTATGTTCTTTATTTGTGACATATTAGTTTTATTTGCCTCATATTTGGTGTCAGTCTAGCTGCAAGTGTGCTGTAGTCTGCGAACAAATCAGGTGCAATTCCATTTCCTCACTTTCTTCTATGCCCCTTATCATTTTCTAATAGCCCTTATGAGATTTCTTCTTTGATAGATGTTAACACTTGGTTAATATAGTAGAAGGCAGATCATTTTAGTGGGAAATTTGGTAGTTTGGTAATGTTAGTTACTGTCAAGTTGGCTCTACTTGTAGCAACCCATGAATACTGGAATGAAAAGTTGCCCCATCTTGCACCATCTTCACAATAGGTTAGTTTGTTGGAGTTCCTTGTTGAGTCTATGATGTCAATCCTTCTCATTGAGGGTTTCTCTCACTTTGACTGACCTTCTACTTGACCAACTGTGATGTGGTTTTTCTAACAGTCTTTCCTGTTAAAGTGTCAGAAGTAAGTGAGCCAATATCTTAGCTGGCCTTCTAATGAGCATTCCTGTTGTATTTCTTCTAAAAGTGATAGTTTGTTAATACTTATATGTATTTATTCAACAATTATTTATTGTTTGCCTGGGAGAGGACTCTGCTAGTCAGATGGTATTCAGCAGAGAGTAATGTAGCCTGGCCTAATAGGGAAGACAGGGCTTAAACAAGTAAAAACACACAAAATAAAATTACAATGTGTGTTAAGTCTCATAAAAGGAAAGGAACTAGATCATAAGAGATAGAATAACAAAGGCAAAAATCAGCAGTCAGATGCCACCAGAGCTCCCAATAGTGCCACTAGATCTAGATATTTAAAAACAAGGGAAAAAGAAGACCCAGTAAACTTAGTATTCAGACAATATGACTAAAGCTTGGTAGTCATGAGCATTTAAGTTTTGAAACAAGTTCACTCCTTTTGTCTCTGAAACTGACAATGGGAAACCTCTCAATCAGCAACTTTCGGTAGCTCTATATGCACGTAAGTCAAAGAAACCTGAGTATTATTGGTTCAATGAATATTTTATAAATACTTGTTGAATTGCACTTTAGATCTCTCCAAACTTTGATTAATAACCCTTGTGTAAGCCAATACGGTGATATCAGCACCAGTGCTCTGGAAAACATCTTGATTTAGTTTTTAAACAGATGGCTTTTGTGTTCAGTTTTTAGGTGACTTCTCTAGGAAGGAAACACAGATTTTGGGGGAAGATTTTGAGAGTCTCCTGAAATCAAGTAAGAAATTATGTATATATATATGTGTGTGTGTGTGTGTGTGTGTGTCACACACATACATATACGTGTATAAATCGTTCCATTCTCAATAGATTCACTGCCAGTTGAAAATGAAGTTGAGTACATAGATTTTTATTATAATTTTTTGCTGCTCTGGTGTATGTGATATATTGAAGCACTGGCTCCTTTGCCTTTTTTTCATTAAAAACATCATAAAACATTTAGGGGTCTGTGCAGAAATTGCTGTGACCTCTATTTATAATTGAAGAAAGTAATGTTTCCTTTAAAATATTACTGGTACACAGTATTCCTGACCACAGGCCCCTAAGCTTGCTAACCAGATTTGTGCAGATTTCCATTCTCTGGTGTGCAGTTACTAAAAAGACAGGGAAAATAAGACCACTGGGAAGGGCAAGAAATCTGAGAAGTGCGGCAGTTTGAAGCATGCTCTAGGAGCTTTGTTTATTGTTTTGTTTTTAGCGTGTATTATTGTTCCAGAGAAAGTAATCTCTATTTTTTAAGGCCACTAAATAAATATGGTGCCTTTGTATATTTCTTTAAACAAAGCACTTGGTCTCCAATTAGTTGGAAACTCTACCACTACACCTCAGAGCTTAGAGTGTGCACTGAATCACCTGGGAATTTTGTTACAATGCAAATTTGGATTCACTCTGGAGTGGGGAACAAGAATTCTGCATTTCCAACCAGGTGATAATGACTGCTAGTCTCCAGAGCACATTTTAAGTAGCAAGGCTCTAGTGACGACTTTGATCTTCTGAAAAATAGATTACATCACTGGTCATTACAACTCTAGTTTTTTGCTAAAAATCCTACATGTTCTGCAACAGTTCATTTTGGGTAAATTCTTCTTACTGTACTAGATCGATTGAGTTTCTCAGCATTTGCTTCTTTCAGCTGAGAATTAGCTCGAAGGCAACTAAAAGGGAAAACCAGCCAAAACCAGCCTTCGGCTATTCTTGATCATTTCCTCTCCTTCACACACCATATTCACTCAGCTACACTTTCAAAATATGCCCATATTCATCCTATTCTCTTCATTTCCAAGGCCTCCACTTCCATTGGATCCATCACCATCTCTCTCCTGGGTTCGTAAAGACATTCTTATCTCATCTCCTACCTTCTACTCTTTCCCTACAGCCCTTGGTGATTTGTGAAGAATGTTAATCATACTCTACCACTTCTTGTTTAAGATCCGCCAGTAGCTTCCCAGGTAGTCAAATTAAAACCCAATCCCAAAACCATGGCATTTAAGAACTACTTGCTTGACCCTGCAAACCTCTTTGACTTCATCCCAGGCCCCTCTCCCCATTGCCACCATGCTTCAGCCCACCACCCTTAATCCAGACAGAGAACACAGTACCCCAAGTGTCTCCTTACCTCAGAGCTTCGCACTAATTCTTCTTTCTGGATGGGAGGCTTTTGCTGCTGTTCTGTGCCACACAGATGCTTTTCATCTTTTATGTCACCTTCTCTGAGTAGCAACCTCTCTATTTAAATTAACCATGCCCCAATCTCTCTATAGTTTGTCTGCTTGATTTTATTACCATGTAGCCCTTGTCACTGTTTGAAAAGTACCATTTTAATATTTTTTTACTTTTTTTATTTTCTGATTCCTCACTACCACAGTAGGTGATAAGCCCCATGAGGGCCTGAGATTTGGAAGGTAGCATTTTGAGAGGAATAGGGGTGAGGAAGGGGTAGATGAGAGGTGGGGAGGAAGGAAGAGAGGAAGGAAGGAAATGAAGGAAGGAGGAAGAGAGAGAGGAAGAAAGGAAATGAAGGAGGGAGGGAGGGAGGGAGAGAAGAACAAAGGAAATAAGTCAGCCCAGCTACTTTGATCCAAAGGTGTCCCATATTTCAATTTGATATTAAGTGCTGTTAGAAATATCTGGCTTTCATCTTCTAGGGAAGACAGAGCTAAATTATCCTGTGTAATCTAAAGGCTTAAAAATAATTCAGTATTTTTAAAGAGTGGTTCACTTCTGAGTTTTAGTAGCATCATTGACATTTATTAACAGAAGCTTGAGTTCAAAAAAGGCAGCATTTTGGGATTTACTTAAGAATGACACTCCTAATGAAGTGTTTCCAGTCTGGATGATGAATTTTTGCTGATAGAGCTCGAGGCCTGCTGTGTGTTGCTCAATGGTCAACTAAGGCTGAGATGGCCTGTAGCCATGGGGCAGAATGAAGTGCTTCGGTTCACTTGGGTATTGACTTCCACCCTTGGCTTTCTTAGCAGGACATTCTATCCTTCTGACCATCCTAGGCCAAGATAGCAGAAATTACCCCTTAGTAATTGGGTTCATGTAGGGTGGTGCAGAGGAAGTGCACTTTGGGGTCTATCAACTGACCATTCAAGTCTTTCTGAGTCTCCTTATTCTCACCTGTGACATAAAAATAAGAACCTATTGTATACATTTGTGATCATAAATATACAATAATGCCTAAGGCACTTGACTGCTAGCCAGAAGGCTGGAGGTTCAAACCCACCAGCCACTCCATGGAAGGAAAGTGGGCAAGCTACTTCCGTAGCGATATTGCCTCACAAAACCAAGGAGGGGTCACTATGAGTCAGGTCCGACAGCACATAGCAACAACAACAACCTATTTCTGGAGACATAGAGACCTACAGGAATCTAGGAGGCAGCTTATATTTTGCACTGTATGCAAATATCATAACCATTTACCTTTTTTCTTATGTAAATGGATCCCAATAGCACCAATTCAGGGCGTATCATTTAACATGGAATATGATATAAATGGTGCTCCCGGAGTTACACAAGGAAACAAACCATTGGGGATCTAGATACATATAATAGTTCTCTCAGGAAAAGCAACTACGTTTGCTGGGAGAATTCTGAAGTAAATCACTAAAAAAAGAAGACAAGATTGCAGAAACTTTAGGAAAGATATTTATGGAAATGAATATCAAATTGAAAATTGCAATAATTAAAAATATAAATGGGTAAAATATCAGCAGACTAAAACTTGTTGAAGGGAAATATGGTTAACTAGAGGCTAAATGTGAAGAAATTACATAATTACCCTGTTGTTGTTGTTGTTATGTGCCGTCGAGTGGGCCCCGACTCATAGTGACCCCTCCTTGGGTTTCCGAGGCAGTATCACTACGGAAGTAGGATTGCCCAACCTTCCTTCCAAGGAGTGGCTGGTGGGTTTG
>NW_006921590.1:8529982-8547918 GCF_000298275.1 Orycteropus afer afer | reverse complement strand
CACTATGCTACCAGAGCTCCCCAAAATGATGGAATACACTAATGAGAAATTAGAAGAAATCAAGGATGGGATGAGAAGGTCCAACGTAAATTCTAATGAGGAAGAGTCAATATTTGAATAAAACAGTGTTCAACTCATTGTAGAAAGTCAGTGAATTAGAATTTTGGGTGTTGGTTAATAATTTTGTTTCATTTTAGTATTGCATTAAGTGTGTTTCTTACTGTTTTACTTGTAGGAAATAAAATATTAAAGCAGGACATTACTTTTGTGAAAAGGGATTACACTTATTATTCTATATTTTTATCAAATTTTTCCTCAATATAAATATTAGAGCCTATAATTTCTATTTCTGAGTTTTTACACTAAAGTGTTTTTTTTTAATCACCCTCAGTATATATTTTATATCGCCAATATGAATGTTTCCTTTTGTGAGAGAATGGTTTCAGCTTTACTGAGCTTACATCTTAAGTCTGCAGCATAATTATATTGTAGACACATTTGGAATCAGATTATGTAAATTGAATTTTTACTAAAATAACTAATCTCAAAACTGACTTGTAGATACAATCATCCTAGTTTTTACATTTAAACTCACTCTCACTTTAGCCCTTTAATTTGTTCAGGTTATAGACCAGGAAGAATTTAATTGTAAACAAACATAAAGGATCAGAACTACTAATCTCTAGCACTTAGTTAGTACTTAATAAATACTTTTTGAATAAGTGAATTAATGACTACTGTAAATTAATCTCAAATTTTAGAAAGATTGAGGTAAGAAATAAAAATATTTAAAAATGAATCCATCTTTTGATATCTGTTTAGATTTTTTAAATGCCATAGTAATCATTTGCCATCATTTTTTTTTTTATTAATTAAATACCTTTTAATGCAGAATGACGGAGGAAGAAGCTGATTAAAAAACAATTTAGCAATAATCCCTGCCCACTAAAAATTGATTTTTATGTGGTTTTATCTCTGAAGTTCTACTTTATATGATCTTTCTTTCACTAGACCTTCTTCGGTACCCATAAGCATATCTTTGCACTTGAAAACGCAATTTGCAGCATCTGCAGAAAGACCCTCTTCAAGACCTTGTTGAAACTTTACTACCTTAGTATGAGAAACTGTAGGCAAAAACGTTCTATTCACTTGTAATAAGCCTGTGGCAAAGGACAGTCAGGCATATGACAGGCCTATTGATTTAGCTGAGCTGCTCCCTGCCTCCCACTCCAAATAAGAGAAGAAAATAACTATTTTCTTTAGTAGCAGCAGTCTTTGCTGAGAGCTTTTATGCATGTTTTTACTTTGTCTGGAATGCTCTCTCCCCTGTACTGATGGAACCTGTCAAAACCCTACAAATCTTTTACGGCCCAGCCAAAATGCCACCTTCCCCAATTACTCTCACCTGACTTCTAAAAAGAAACTGCATTGAGTTGGGGAAGTAACACCAAATACATTTGACTTTGACCAATGGGCTGGAAATTTGTTCTAAGGTGCTGTGCTCCTACACAACTTTGCAGGCTTGTGTGAGCATCTTATAATTTTTTTATAAAACTCTGGCCAGATTAGTATGGCACCATTTTGTATTTGTTTTGCTTCCTACCTGCCTCACATCATTACTTTCCCTCACTCTTGCCTTACATCTCCCATTAAGTCTTAACATATTAAAAAGAAAAGAGGAGGTGAGGTATTGGCCTTTTCTTCTTGAAATCAATACTGATCCTTGCCCCTTATTAATGTTACGATAGCTCAGAACTGACTTGAGGACACCTAGCAACAACAAAATAGTTACTATTATAAATGTCTTGACTTCCTTGGAGTAAATTCTAAGAGACAAGAGTTTCTCTCATCCATGTTGTTATCTCCCACAGCCCTGTTCCTTGCATATGGGAATTACTTGATATGTAAATTTTGAATGAGTGAATTGCCCATGTTGCTTCAACCTCATATATCAGTGTGTCCCAACAGACTTGGCATTATTTACCATTACTTCTTCCAAACTTCACTGCTTATTTATGTGAAGTCAGCTCCTTTGTCTTCTGCAACTCAAGCCTAAAGTAAAAATCAATTAAGATCTTAGGATATACCCAGAAATCAAACCTAGAAGTTACACAAGGTGAGTGCCTACAGAAGAAGCCAAATTTCAAGAAAAGTTCACAAGCTCAGGGCTAAGGACAATAAAACTCAGTGAAGGCCTACTGCCTTCCTTCTGTGTTCCTAATCGTTTTGTGTTTAGCTTGAGTCATTCATTCGAACATCAAGCTCTTCAGTGACTTGGCTCATTCTGCAGATATCACACTATAAATAATGGACTTTGGAAAATAATCTTGGCACAGCCATGTTTCTTTTTAAACATGTTTTTGATCAGATGTAGGATTTTATGGTCATATTGTTTGTGAAATGCCTTTTCTGTACATTTTTATCGTGACTGTGTTTATGTTGCATATCTAATTAGCTTCAACATACCAGATGAATTGTTTAAACCCTTCTGGCATGCTATAATTTTTCAAAGTTCCTCATCTGCTAAGAAAAATATATTTTTGAAGGTTTTGGATTTTGGGAATCAAAAGTCTATGGTGGAACCTATACACCAAAGGAAGTATTTCAAGGTGGGGAGGTGGGCAGAAGGTAGTATAATTTGCCAGGCTGGTCAGTGGGAGAGGAGACAAGGCCCAAATCACTTTTACAATTCTAATTTGAGAATCAGTGCCCAAATCAATAGCTTTTTCTCTGTCCTACTCCCAACTCCTCCCCAAAATTAAGGGAAAAAAATTATTGAACTCAAAGGTTTCTTACTATTGCCAGCTTGAATAAATTTAGGACAGAGAAAGGAAGTGGTAAGTGTAGGTCTTGGGAGAGAGGATAAGAGATGGAATTAGGGGTATAAAAGTGGGTGATGTTGTAGAAGAGAAGTTGAGGACGAGAAAATAAAAACCAAGGATCTGAAGGTTGTAGCTACCACCTGACACTTTGTTATACTGTGGTGGGTTGTGTGTTGTTATGATGCTACAAGCTATACCACCACTATGTCAGATACCACCAGAGTCAGACATAGTAGACAGGTTTCAGTGGAGGTTCCAGAGTAATACAGAATAGGAAGGCAGATCTGGAGTCACACTTCTGGAAATTAGTTATAGAAAACCATATAGATCACAGCAGAATGTTGTCTAGTACATTGCTGAAAGATGAGCCCTCTAGGTTGGGTGACATTCAAAATACACAGTGTCTGTGAAAAATGGACTTGAGCATTCCAATGACAGTGACCAGGAAAATTTCTGTTCTGTTACACTGGATTGCTGTGAGTCTGAGCTGACTCAATGACAACTAACAACAGCAACAAAGGTTGTAGTTTCATAAAGAGCCTATCATTTGCCTGCTAGGCATTCCTTCATGTCAACACATCACACCATCTTGACACACTCTACATCTTGATACTCAATTTCAAAACATCTGACAAATATAAGGGAATTTAGAGTTGATCTAATCCCAGTTTCTCACATGTACACCTCACAAAATGCTTAAATCTCTTCTTTCAACCTCTGCTTGAACCCAGGTAGTAAACCTTTCCTTTATCTAGATGCTTATAACCGTGAAAGGCAGGATTCATGTTGTTTAATAGCACCAATTACTGCTATAATTGCAAATAGCAATGGCATATTTGTATAGCAGCGTATCAGTTCATGCTTTCATGATTAGTACTGTGTTTGAACATCAAAACATTGCTATTAGATCAAGCAGAAAATTTTAGATGCAACTTGACAGTTAAGAATACTCTAAGGCATTTGACTGCTAACCAGAAGGCTGGTGGTTCAAACTCACCACCTACTCCTTGGAAGGAAAATTGGGCAACCTACTTCTGTAGAGATACTGCCTTGGAAACCCAAAGAGGGGTCAGTATGAGTTGGGTCTGGCTTGACAGCAGTGAATTTTTGGTTTTAAAAATGTTGAGGATTGTCCATACAGGAAAACCTGCAAAAGCCAGAACCTGTGTAAGATGGAAACCTGTCAGAGAAGGAAAACTAAAATATCTTCCACTAATAGAGAGCAACAGAAAAGTGGTAAACTGCACCATACCAAAGGTAGAAATGTTGGTAAAACCCAGAAAAACAAGGCACTCCTGTCAAGTTAAGGCTCCCACAGGTTTCACTGTAATAATAGCAGTAGCTAATATTTATAGAGTCCTTATTGTGATCTCCTTATTGTGAACATTTATAGAGTCCTTATTGTGGTAGCATAGTGTGTAAGGCATTTGACTACTAACCAGAAGTTTGGCAGTTCAAACTCACCAGCCGCTCTGTGGAAGGAAGATGAGATGATCTACTTCCCTAAAGATTTACCACCTTGGAAAGCCCATGGGAGTCACTGTGAGTTGAAATTGACTTGATAGCAGTGAGTTTTGTTTTTTGTTTTTTTTCTTCTCTATGTGCTAAGCATTATACTTAGGTACTTTCCCCGCATTATTCCATTTAGTCCTCAAAAAACCATGATGATAGGTTCTTTCGCATCTTCACTTAAAAGATGAAGAATTTAAAATTCAGGGATGTAAAATAATCTTTTCAATGATTCACAGGTAATAAGAGTAGGAAGTCAAGGACTTGTCTCAGGGTTATCTGACTGATCACCCTAAGTCACTATATTACTGTATTTCATCAAATCTAAGATGGTATCATTTGTAACAGACCATTATAGGTTCCTTGTTGTTGCTCTTATGTGCCATCAAGTGAGACCCTACTCACAGCAACCCCTCCTTGGGTTTCCGAGGCAGTATCACTACGGAAGTAGATTGCCCCATTTTCCTTCCGAGGAGTGGCTGGTGGGTTTGAACCACCAGACTTCTGGTTAGCAGTCAAGTGCCTTAGGCACTATGCTACCAGAGCTCCCTTTTATGTGCCTTAAGAAAGAAAGAAAGAAACAAACAAAAACTGCCAAACAAATTATGGCATAATGCTTTCTTATCACTGAGAATATTTGCTTTTAATTTGTAGAAAGAGCTCTTTTAGGCTTAATTTAGGCATTACATTTATTGTATGTCTTTTGTAGCCTTATATAAAAGTGAATGTATAAGTGAAATAGATTGGTTAAGATGTTTCTAAATTTCACATTGAGAGTTTGACTCTTCTCAATTACTTTTGAACTCAGAATCACTGATTGTTTTCCCAAGAATATCTTCCTTTAGTGTCAAGAGGACTTGGTAATATTTAAAAAAACAAAACAAACCCACTACCAGTGAGTCAGTTCTGACTCATAGTGATCCTGGAGGATTGGGTAGAACTGCCCCATAGACTTTCCAAGGCCCAATAAATTGCCTTAAGAAAACATTCTCTGGAGAGAGTAACAACAACCAAAAACACCCAAATTTGTTGTTGTAGAGTTGATTCCAACTCACAGCAGCCCTGTAGAGGGTAGTAGAACTGCCCCTTAGGGTTTCCAAAGCTGTAAATCTTTATAGAAGCAGACTGCCTTATCTTTTGGCTGTGGTGCCGCTTGTGGGTTAAAACTACCAACCTTTTAGTTAGCAGCTGAATGCTTTAACCACTGAGCCCTCAGAGGTCCTACTAGTGGTGATATGTTGTTGTTATTGTTAGGGCCATTGAGTCAGTTTCAACTCATAGTGACCCTAGGTACCTTAGAACCAAATACTGCCCAGTCCTGAGCCATCCTCACAATCCTTGCTGTGCTTGAGCCCATCATTGGAGACACTATGTCAGTCCATCTCCTTGAGGGTCTTCTTTTTTACTAACCCTGCACTTTACCAAGCATGATATCTTTCTCAAAGTAGGTGAGATGAAGTCTGGTCATTCTCACTTCCAAGGAGCATTCCTGCTGTACTTCCTTCAGGACAGATGTGTTTGTTTTTCTGGCAGTCCGTGGTACTTTCAATAATCTTCACCACACCACAATTGAAAGGCAGCAGGTTTTCTTCTGTGGTCCTCCTTATTCATTGTCCAGCTTTCACATGCATTTGAGACAATTGAAAGTACCATGGATCATTTAGGTGCACCTTAGTTTTCAAAGTGATATCTTTGCTTCTACATACTTTAAAGAGGTCTTTTGCAGCAGATTGCCCATTGCAATATGTCGTCTGATTTCTTGACTGCTGCTACCATGGCTGTTGATTGTGGAACCAAGCAATGAAATCCCCGACAACTTCAATCTTTTCTCTCTTTATCATGATGTTACTTATTGATTCAGTTGTGAGAATTTTTGTTTTCTTTATGTTGAGATATAAAGAACCTGTTGAGATGTAATCCATAGTAATCCATAGTCTTTGATCTTCATGTTAAGTGCTTCAAGTCATTTTCACTTTCAGCAAGCAAAGTTGTATGATCTGCATATCACAGATCGTTAATGAGTCTTCCTCTAATCCTGATGGTGCCTTCTTTTTCATATAGTCTAGCTTCTCAAATATTTGCTCAGCATACAGATTGAAGAAGTATGGTGATGGGATACGACCCTGACACACACTCTGATTTTCAACCAAACAGTATCCCCTTGTTCTTTTTGAACAGTAGCCTCTTGGTCCCGGTACAGGTTCCTCATGAGCACAATGAAGTGTTCTAGAATTCCCATTCTTCTCAGTGTTATCCATAATTTGTTATGATCCACACAGTCGAATGCCTTTGCATAGTCAATAAAACACAGGTACACATCTTCCTGGTATTCTTTGCTTTGAGCCAAGATCCATCAGGTGTCAGCAATGATATCCCTCATTCTACATCTTTTTCTGAATCCAGCTTGCATTTCTGGAAGTTTCCTGTCAATATACTGCTGCATCCATTTTTTAATTATCTTCAGCAAAATTTTATTTGTGAGTGATATTAATGATATTGTTCAATAATTTCCACATTCTGTTGGATCAACTGGTGATAGAACATATTTTAAATAATTGCCCCAGTGTTTTTGCCAGGATTTTTTTTTTCCAAGTCTCTAGTACTCACTCCCCAAGTTTTGACATATGGGCAGTGATGGCCACATCAGGGCAGCACCTGGAGGACAGGAATTCTAAGCAGAGATATTGAGAGGGGAACAATATGGGGTACAGAATCAATGAGATATGTCTTACCACCTGTTTGGTTTGAGGCAGAACTGGGAATAAATCTCAGATCTCTCTTATACTTAATCTAGAAAACTCACTCTAACTGTACAAATCAGTCTTTTTAAGTTCACATATAATTTTTAATTTTGTTTTCTGTAACTATGTGTAATACAGGTTCTTTTTGTATGCAGGAGAAAAATTCAAAGAGATGCATCATGAAAATATGATAAGAGGTCACTGTGAGTCAGAATCAACTCAATGGCAACAGGTTTGGTTATTAAGGCAAAGGTGTACACACACATACACACACTCCCAAGTAAAACAAAGTTAACCAGCATTAGAGCAAATGATACACGTACATGAGACTAAGGGAAGGGGGACGATGGTTAGCTGAAAGATTATTCAGACTGCACTAAAACGTTTGTGAAAAATGAGTATAAAATGTTATCAGTATATTAATCCAGCCATGAAATTAATTAAATATTACAGTCCTGGTTGAAGACAAACAAAATGGAGATTTTCTGGGACTATAACTTTTGTATTAAAAAAAAAAAAAAAAAGTGCATTTTACTCTGATTAAAAAAGAGCATCTTTTTCTTGCAGCAAAGTCTTGCCAATCCTGTCTTTCTACTTTTTATATTTTTTGTGTATTTGCAAAAGTAGAAGAGTAGATCAGTTACCTGGCATTTGGTTAGCGACATCTTGGGATTAACCAGTGTTTTGAAGATTAGTTTAGTGAATACAGTTGTACCTAATTAAAATCATGAAATCATGCAACAACAATCAAGAACTGTTTTCTGAGGCAAGAAAGAAATGTTAAATAATGCTTGGTAGAGTTTTGGAATTGTGCATTGTACAGTCTTTTAACTGGTCAGAAATTCAAAAGCTAATGATTGGCACGTGGAACATACAAGACTGAAATCATGAAGATGCAAGTTAGAGCCAGCCAGCCTGGGTGTCAGTATAGATTTTGTGACTTATTAACTGTGTCACCTGATTGAGTTCTTTACCATTTTGCTACCTCTCTTTCTCATCTGCAAAATAAGGGTAATTAAAGTACCTTTCTAACAGGGTTGTTATGAGAATTCAATTAGCGAATACATGTAAAATGCTCACAATTAACTAGTATGATAGTGTGACAATATGCTGTATGCTTGTTCTCTGTTAATTAAAATATTTTATTTCCCTGAAAACTTGATTCCCTAGTCTTCTAGATAACAGAAGATTCTACTCTGGAGGCAGGCTCAAATTCAGTTCAACTCAATTCTCTTCTGACACCGCATGCAGATGAAGCGCTTCTACCTCTGACCCTAACCACCAAAATTAGGTTCACACACACTGCCGTCAAGTCAGATCCAACTCATAGTGACCCCTCCTTGGTTTTCCAAGGTGGTATCACTATGGAAGTAGATTGCTGAACCTTCCTTCCAAGGAGTGGCTGGTGGGCTTGAACCACCAGCCTTCTGGTTAGCAGTCTAATGCCTTAGGCACTATGCCACCAGAGCTCCCAAATCTAGGTTACAGTTTACAAATTAAAGAGTGTAGGCATCAATGCCACCAAGTCTTTCCAAGACTTAAGAGATTAGCCACAAGCTTTGGGATCCCCACAAACTGCTCACTTCTGACCTATCAAACCAAACCCACTGCCATTGATACTAAACCAAACCAAACCCACTGCCATTGATTCTAACCCATCGTGGCCCTATAAGACAGAATAGAGCAGCCCCGTAGGATTTCCAAGGCTATAAAGCTTTACAAGAACAGGCTGCCACATCCTTCTCCAGTGGAGCCACTGGGGGTTCGAACTGCTGACCTTGCGGTTAGCTGCCGTGCACTCAACCACTGTTCCACCAGGGTTCCTCACTTGTGACCTACTGGCTGAAAATTTACAGGTTTCTTCTGCCCCCTCAGGATTCCAGCCATAAGCTTAAGAGTCTTCAGGGCTCCTTACTTCTGACTTGCTCATTCCAACTACTTCCTCCTGTGGTTCAGTAATTCAGTAGAATGACGCATAGAACTCAGCAAAGTGCTATATTTATAAATTCAGTTTTATTGTGGCAAAAAGGATATAAATGAAGAGACACATAGAATGAGGTTTGAGAGTGTTCCTAACATGGTGCTTCCATGTCCCAAAGGATGAGTTACCCATCCTAGTGCATGGATATCTGATATTAACTAGGAAGCCCATATACCTTCTATGTTCAGAGCCTTTTGGGGGGCTTCATTATGTAGGCATAATTGATTGGATTAATGCTCATATGGTTGAACTCAGTCTCCAGGCCTTCTCTGAAGTTGGCTGATACCATGTGGTTGATATCACACAGTAGGTATTTCTAGCAAGGCCAGCTCCCATACAACCTCATTATTATAACTTATTAGGTGTGATATGGGGTCTTCATCAAAGACTGGGGAAATTCCAAGGTTTTCAAAGACTTTCTCTGAGAAACTAAGGACAAGCATCAAATTCTTTGGGAAAAGATCATTGTAAACACCTCTAAGGGGCAAAGAAAATGGCTATGGGATCCAGATGAATTAGAATTGAGTACGTTTTTTTAATTAGATTTATGGGTTTTTTTTCAACTATTATATCCATGACAGAAGAAGAATAATGTATGGTGGGATGAATTTCATTGCTTTTCCTGATTCTAAATCATGAAATCAACTATCACATCTGAAACTTACTTGCTGGTACACAAACATTTTCCCACGAAGTAGATTTTTGTTCTACTATACGAAAATTAAACTCTGTGATATTGTTTAAAAATAAGGTAGTGAGAACTTGGGACAGACAAAAGTCCTTCACAGCCCCCTCCCCTTCTTTTTTTGTCCTTCTAGAAACATGTATCTCCTAGTCTTCTAAAGGAGTACTTGTCCAGTAAAACTTTCTGTGTTGGAGGAAATGTTTTCCATGCCAACTGATACAGTAGCCATTTAACCACATGTGGCTATTGAACTCTAGAAATACATTTAGTGCAACTGGGAAACGGAACTTTTTAAAACTTTGATGTAAACAGACACGTGTGGCTTAGTGGTTAAGCATATTCAACAACAGTTCTAAAGCATTCTTGTTCATATTATAATTATTTTCTCAGAGAGCATAGAAATAGATCCACTTATCTAGACACTTGATTTTTCTGAAATGTAAACATCCATCTGCTAGCTGAAAAACCAGAGGTAAGTAGGAAAACCTCAGAATAGCAAATATTAAGCCTGAGCCAAAAAGAGTTTTGGGGATGTCAAAATTTTGTACTCTACAGGGTAGGTTGAAACATGCTGGGACCCTCATCTAAACAATTTTGTGTGAAATAAGACAGCCAAGGAAGCCAGAAACACATTGATGTCAGTGAGAAGATAGAACTAAATTGTAGAAAGATGAGAGAAAAGACTTTTTAAAAGCAAATACTGCATTAACTCATTTTTTGAGACAGGCAGTGTATGAAGCACAAATAAAAATGAAATAAAATGGAGCAAATAGACAGTAGAACTATAGGGACATATCAATCTGGAGCAATCCAGCAAAGGGAAAGGCTCAATTCGGGAAAACTCTAGAGAGCTGTACCAGATCACGATCAATATTCATCATGTTGAAACGAAGACATCAAGCAAAAGCTTAAGTTATTTTTGAAAGCTTCCTTTTGTAAATACAGTTAAGTATACAACTTAAAATGTTTTCCAAAAAAAAAAAATGTTTAAGAAAAATCTTGGCATTTGACGAAGGATAAGCAGCATTTATATGGAACCCCACTATCTCATCTGACCCAAGCACCTGGGGTTTATCAACATTCATTCCTCACTCATTTTGGAATACTTGATAACATGCAGCCTAGAAACCCAGAATAGAAAGTATATGTTGAACATTGGTCCCTCAGCATGTCAGGAGAATAGATTGAACCTTGACAGGTCCTTGTCATGATAGGATGTGTTATCCAAAGGGCACATTAAAGGCTCCATTGAAAATAGAATGCTCGAGTTGAATGTCATGATTAATCTGTAGCAAAATCTAGGCCCAGGCACATATGGATCACTGCTTATCTTTATTTATGCTTTCATATTTTAAAAAATCTTTATTATTAACTCAGGTATGGTTCTGTAAAAATTCATATAAACCTAGTTTAATGGTTTATGGCTCATTATGAAATCTGCTTGGTTTTGTTTTAACATTAATCAGGTCATCTATTTTGTATTTTTGGTAAATATCACCTAGAAAAGGGTTATTTTATTTTATAAATGGCAAGATTTCTAGATTAATAACTGCATAAAATATAATGCATAACCAGTTAAACATCAGTGATTGGAATGGCCATAAAAGACCACAAATGAAGAACTAGCACAAAGCTTAATATAGTGCATGCCATATACCCATATACCTCCAGTTAATACTACATGTAGTAGGCAGTGTATTATACTGAGAAAATAAATGGTTTAATAGGTGGAATGGAATTGGATTTCACCACTGAAGGGTGGGAAGAGTTTGGGGATCAAGAGGGAGGGCCTTGGAGGAATGATCATTGGCTTAGAAACTGGGATCAGGAAATGTTCAGGAAGGGATTGTTGGTTTCCATAGCAGACAACTCATTAGGCACTACACCACCAGAGCTCCCAATAAAGAGGTATGTTGTTGTTGTTGTTGTTACCTGCTGTCCCTCATTGCTGTCCGACTCATAGCAACCCCTCCTTGGGTTTCCAAGGCAGTATCATTATGGAGGTAGATTGCCTATCCTTCCCTCCAAGTAGTGGCTGGTGGGTTTCAACCGTCAGGCTTCTGGTTAGCAGTCAAATGCCTTAGGCACTACGCTACCAGAGCTCTTATAAAGAGGTATAGAGGTGGTAAACCTTTACGGAAGTAGATTGCCAGTCTTGCTTCTGTGGAGTGGCTTTGAACCGCCAGCCTTCTGGTTAGCAGTCATATGCCTTAGGAACTGTGTCACCACAGCTCCTTATAGGGATATGGATTTGGAAAATTAGGTTAGACTGAGATTGTTATGGCGTCAAATGCCAGTATACTTGCTGGGAGCATAAGAGAGTCAATTATTTTGTTGCACCTAAATTGTTGGAAAACAAAAAGTGTTAAGCAAAGAGCAGCAGATGTATTTTCACAATGTGTAATCACTGAGGTGCTCAAACTTTGTTTTCAGATAGGAAGATACATAGTTATTCTTGGGTACTGTTGAGTTGATTCAGCCTCATAATGACCCTATAAAACAGACAAGAATTGCCCCATAAGGTTTCCTAGATTATAATCTTTATGGGAGAGATTGCCAGGTCTGTTATCACATGGAGGGGCCTGTGGGTTTGAACCTCTGACCTTTTGGTTAGCAGCTGAGCAATTAACCATTGTGGCACCAGAGCTCCTTACAAGTACAATAGTCTCAGGCTATTTAACATAGATCAAAAATCCCATTGTTCTTCTTAAACTTTGACTGTTTCTATCTTTACACCATTTCAAAAATGTTTTTCTATATGGCTGGGTTGTATTTAAAAGAAAAGTTTTAGGAACTTAAAATTCAAGGAATTGGAATGTAGTTGGAATGCTTATAATTCCTCATTTCTCACATGGGACATGGTTTGATATTGTAAAATGTGTTTTCTGATTTGACAGGTAAATGAATCTTCATTAAAGGTTGTGATTTCTGTCCCCTTGTCTCTAGTTTTAAAAAGATTGTTGATGTTGAAATTCAGTAATGGATCACGCATGCAGTGATTAAAAGGAAAAAATGATAATAATAAAAAATAAAATCCATTTAGTCAGATATGGAGAAAAGAAAAGGAGTTTTGGTGCAGTAAGAAATTTTCTTATTTTCCATGTGGATGTTAAAATTTAAAAAGCTTTACAAATTATAAACATTTTCTTGTTGAATTTGACAATGACTATATTTCCAGAAGAAAATTATATCTTTGAGCAAGATTTATCAGAAGTATGACTGCTTCTTAACTGCCGCTTTGTTTATTGCCATTTAAATAACTCTGTAATAAGAAGTCATATTCTCAGGTTGACATCCCATTGGCATTTTTTAAAGAACATTAGCCAAGGAATTCTCACTTCTAATATTTAAAATACCTCTGTCTTTTTAGTCATCAGCCATGATTGAGAAGAGGAATCATTTTGTAAGACTCAAAGGCAAGCATTGTTGTTAGGTGCTGTCAAACTGGTTCCAATTCACAGCAACCCTATGTACAACACAGTGAAACACTGCCCAGTCCTGCCCCTTCCTTGCAATTGTTGCTGTGCTTGAGCCCATTGTTGCAGGCACTGTATCAGTCCATCTCGTTGAATATCTTCCCCCTTTTTGCTGACCCTCTACTTTACCAAACGTGAAATCCTTCTCCAGGGACTGATCTCCCCTGCTAACAGGACCAAAGCACAAGAGACAAAGTCTTGCCATCCTTGCTTCTCAGGAGCGTTCCAGATGAACTACTTCCAAGACAGATTGTTTTGTTACCCTCGCAATCCTTGGTATAGTCAATACTCTTTGCCAATGACATAATTCAAAGGCATCAATTTTTCTGCACTCTTCCTTATTTATTGTCCAGCTTTCACATGCATATGAGGCTATTGAAAATACCATGATTTGTGTTAGGTGCAACTTAGTCTACTCTAAACCACTTGACCGCTAATCAGAAGGCTGGCGGCTCAAACCCACCAACCACTCCTCGGAAGGAAGGTTGGGCAATCTACTTCCATAGTGATACTGCCTTGGCAATGCAAGGAGGGGTCTCTATGAGTCGGTTCTGACTCAACAGCACATAGCAACAATAACAACAACACTATAAAGAGGTCTTTTGCAGCAGATTTGCCTGGTGCAAATCTTTGATTTGATTTCTTGCCTGCTCCTTCCATGGATGTTGATTCTGCCGCCAAGTAAAACAAAAGGCAAGTGTGATTTGAGTTTAAAAGAAATTCCTGGTTTTCAAAGAATATTGTTATTGTTGTTAGGTGCCGTTGAATCATCTCAGACTCATAGCAACCCTATGCACAGAACAAAACACTGCTCAGTCTTGGGCCAGCCTTATGATCTTTGCCATACCTGAGCCCATCATTGCAGCCACTGTATCTGTTCATCTCATTGAGGGCCTTCCCCTTGTTCGTTGACCATCCACTTTACCAAGCATATCCTTCTCCAGGGAATGGTTCCTTCTGACAACATCGCCAAAGTAGATGAGGTGAAGTCTGGCCATTCTCACTTCCAAGGAGCATTCCGGCTGCACTTCTTCTAGGACAGATTTGTTAGTCCTTTTAGCAGACCATGGTACTCTCAGCATTCTTCTCCAACACCACAACTCAAAAGCATCAACTCTTCTTTGATATTCCTTACTCATTTTCCAGCTCTCACATACAAAAGAGGCGATTGAAAATACCATGGCTTGGATTAGGCGCACTTTAGTCTTCAAAGAGACATCTTTGCTCTTCATCACTTGAAAGAGGTCTTTTGCAGCAGATTTTCCCAATGCAGTACATCATCTGATGTTTTCATTGCTGCTTCCATTGGTGTTGATTGTAAACCAAGTAATATGAAATCCTTGACAACTTCAATCTTTTTTCATGAAGCTGTTTATTGGAACAGTTGTGAAGATTTTTATTTTCTTTATATTGAGATATAATCCATAATGCAGACTGTAGTCTGTAATCTTCTTCAGTAAGTGCTTCAAGTCATCCTCACTTTCAGCAAGCAAATTTGTGTCATCTGTGTATCACAAGTTGTTAATGAGTCTTCCTCCAATCCTGATGCCTCATTCTTCTTCATATAATCTGACTTCTAGGATTAGTTGCTCAGCATACAATTTGAATAAGTATGGTGAAAGGACACAACCTTGACTCATTCCCTTCTTGATTTTGAACCATGCAGTATCCCCTTGTTCTGTTCGAATGACGGCCTCCTGATCTATGTACAGGTTCCCCATGAGTATAATCAAGTGTTCTGGAACTCCCATTCTTCTCAATGTTATCCATAATTTGTTATGATCCACACAATCGAATGCTTTTGCATAGTCAATAAAACATAAGTAAATATCTTTCTGATATTCTTTGCTTTCAGCCAAGGTCCATCTGATATCAGCAATGATATCCCTCATTCCACATCCTCTTCTCAATCCAGCTTGCATTTCTGGAAGCTCTCTGTCTATACACCATTTTTGAATTATCTTCAGTAAGATCTTACTTGCATGTGATATTAATGATATTGTTTGATAATTTCCGCATTCTGTGGGATCACTTTTCTTTGGAATGGGTACAAATATGGATCTCTTCCAGTCAGTTGGTCAGGTAGCTGTCTTCCAAATCTCTTGGCATAATCCAGTGAGTGCCTCTAGTGTGGCATCTGTTTGTTGAAACCTCTCAATGAGTATTCCATTAATTCCTGGAACCTTGTTCTTTGCCAATTCCTTCAGTGCAGCTTCAACCTCTTCCTTCAGTACCATTGGTTCTTGATATGCCACCTCCTGAAATAGATGAACATCGACCAATTCTTTTTGGTATAGTGACTCTGTATTCCTTCCATCTTCTTTTTATGCTTTCTGCATCATTCAACAGGAGCTCTGGTAGCAAGGTGCCTAAGGCATTTGACTGCTAACTGGAAGGCAGACAGTTTAAACCCACCAGCCACTATTTAGAAGAAAGGTTGGGCAATCTACTTCCGTAGTGATACTGCCTCAGAAATCCAAGAAGCGGTCACTATCCATCATTCAATATTTTACCCATAGAATCTTTCAATATTGCTACCCGAGGCTTAAATTTTATCCTCAGTTCTTTCAGCTTGAGAAATGCTGAGTGTGTTCTTCCCTTTTAGTTTTCTAACTCCAGGTCTTTGCACTTTTCATTACAGTAATTGGCTTTGTCTGCTCAAGCTGCTCTTTGGAATCTCCTGTTCAGCTCTTTTATTCTGTCATTTCTTCCATTTGCTTTAGCTACTCTCTGCTCAAGGGCAAGTTTCAGAGTTTCTTCTGACATCCATTTTGATCTTTTCTTCTTTCTCATCTTTTTAATGACTTCTTGCTTTCTTCATGGATGATGTCCTTGATGTCATCCCACAATTCCTCTGGCTTTCAGTCATTTGTGTTCAGTGCATCAAATCTATTCCTTAAATGGTCTCTAAATTCAGGAGAGATGTTATCAAGGTCATATATTGGATCTCATGGACTTATTTTAATTGTCTTCAACTTCCACTTGAACTTCCATATGAGCAGTTGATGGTCTGTTCCATAATTAGCTCCTGGCCATATTTTGGCTGGAGATACTGAACTTCTCCATCTCCTCCTACCATAGATGTAGTCAATCTGATTCTTGTGTGTTCCATCTGGTGAAGTCCACACATATAGCCACTTTTTCTCTTGTTGAAAAAAAAAGGTATTTGCAGTGAATAAGTCTTTGGTTTTGCAAAATTTTATCATGCAATCTCCAGCATTATTTCTATCTCCAAGGCCCTGTTTTCCAACTACTGGTAACTCTTCTTTGTTTCCAACTTTTGCATTGCAGTCACCAGTGATAATCAACACATCTTGATTGCATGTTTGGTCCATTTCAGACTACAGAAGTTGGTAGAAATCTTCAATTTCCTCATCTTTGGCTTTGGTGGTCGGTGCAAAAGACTAGAGCTATCTAATGAGTCATTGTCTTCATTGGAGTCCCAAACCAAACCAAACACATTGCCATCAAGGTGATTCCAACTCATAACAGCTCTATATGACAGAGTAGAACTGCCCCGTAGAGCTTCCAAGGCTGTAATCTTTATAAAAGCAGACTGCCTCATCTTTTTCCTGAGGGTGGGCTACTGGGTTCAATAGCTGACCTTCTTTGGTTTGCAGCCTAATGCTTAACCTTTGTGCCACTGTGGTTCCTTTACACAAGGGTAAAGGTACTCAAAACATCGTTTCTACCTAAGATCAAATTTGAGATTGCATGCATGGTCAGGCAACTGAAGAGATAAAAGACTCTAACAGAATAAGTCAAAAAGGCTTTGTTTTGACTTCAGATGATATACCTTGGGGTTATTGGGAATTCCGGTCTTCAGGGAGCAACAAGCCTGCCTTTCAAGTAATTCCCCAACATCTGGCATGGCTGCAGAGTCATGAGGTGATTGCAGACTTTTGGGGAATGCTCAAATTACAATTGTGCATAGATGAAAGCAGGCATATCCATGAAGAAATTACTAAAAGTTAGCTGTTTATATCTTGCCCCCAGGCTATGATACATCCTCTTAAAAGCAGCTCCAGAATTGAGACAGAAAGAAGCTGACAGAAGATAACTCTGCCAGTTTCTCAGTTGAACATGGGTTCACATAAGACCAATCATTCATTCCCTGCCTCTGGTTTGTTGTACCAGCATGTAGAGGATAATGCAAAACAGACCAAACACTCAACTTGCATTTACTCCTTATTGTCTCTAAACTCAACTTTGCGATTAGCACCCTAAGTCCTTGTTGTTGATAGATAAGAGCATGAGTGGACATTTTAGAAACATTTGTTTCTAAGCAAAGAAAACAGAAATGGATGCTTAATATTTTATATTAGTTATCAATTATCTGTAGGTATTATCAATTTTATATTATCTATAAAAATATTTGCACAGATAACTGTTTTCAACTGAGGCAACATATGAGCAGAAAGTTGAATCCTTAGTTTCAAACTTAATTTGACTAAAATTATGGTAAAATCTGTGTAAGGGAGAAACCTGTCAGAGAAGGAAAACTCAAATATTTTCTACTAAAAGGAGTGGTGGAAAAATGGTAAGACTCATTCTTTCAAAGGCAGAAAACTTGTGAGACCCAGAAAAACAAGGCAATCCTGTCAAAGTCTAGCTCTACCATGTTTCACTGTAGTATTAGAGTTAACAATAAAAATTCTATATTAAATATATATGTTGTTGTTGTTGTTGTTAAGTGCCGTCGAGTCGTTTCCGACTCATAGC
>NW_006921590.1:8523584-8529632 GCF_000298275.1 Orycteropus afer afer | reverse complement strand
ATATATATATATATATATATATGACACTGTGTAAGATATGTTTCTTTAAGAGATGGTTCAAAAATACTATGGGATAAACTGCACAGTATCAGGAAACTAGTAAATGTTGTCAAAAGATCCCCTCCTTTGTCTGGGTAACTTAAGACACTGACAAATGTACATTCTGCCAGTATCTGAATTTAATATACTGGGTGTGTAAGGATGGTACAAATAGAATCAACTCTGGGATCCTTTGGCTTGTTTTTAGCTTAACTTTAGCTCTCTGGTGGTTTTGGAAGAAGCTCCTCCTGACCTATTTGTACTGACCCAATTCACTCACCTCCCAGGTGGCCACACATAGGTGAAATGATCTGCCAATTGCAGAGGTTCTTTGGAGGTGTAGCATCCACTGAAATCCTGCTGCTTATTGTCTGGGAGTAGCTAAAAGCCTCAGGACTGTGACAGATTTAGCCATTCAAATGGAGAGAGAGTAGCAGGGCTGTCATTTCAATCCGGTGGTGTTAACTCCTTTCCACCATTTCCAAATTTAGATGTTTCCCATTTTAATCATGAGTGCATTCCTGTACTTTTGTATTTAAATTAGAACTTCAAACAGTAAATTGTATACTCCTAGTAGGAGAGAGATCTAGGAATCCTAAAGTGAGCTCTTTCCCAAAGACATAAGTTAGTTTGATAAAGTCGTATTTTTATAAACTGAAGTTCTTTTATAATAAGTGAAATATCTCCCTTACTGTCTACAGGAAGTATAATGGCATGGAAACTAGGTGAGTGGGCTAGTGTGAGGTAGAGTGAGTGTGATAGATTTGAGGATTGTAAGCCTGGCCTTGGAAATAGCAATTCTACTGATGACATTCATGTATGGAATCATCTTAACAGCCTCACTGCTCTAAGTGTGCCTTGAGAACTACAGCAGCCCATCATCACCTGTGAGCTGGTTGGAAATGCCCAAGCTCAGGCCCCACCTCAGACCTACTGAATAGGAATCTACATTTTAACAACATGCCTAAGTGGCTGACAGGCACCTTAAAGTTTCAGAAATCTTGCTCCACCATTTTATAAACAATGCCCTACACTAGCCATTTATCCTTCACAATAATATCACGAGGCAGAGCTATGAACTGCATGACCCACTCCCTCCCCGTGAGAATTCTCTTCTAATGCAGGAATCATTACCAGTAAATGTGTATATATTCCATCAATGGCATGTGTGAGAGCATGGCCATTTGTCATTATCATTAAGTTTGGGAGAACAGTAAACTTGGGTTAATAGGCAGGTGGCACTTCTGCCTTCTTAAGGGTGAATGCTGCCTCCCCGAAAGCCTACAGGACTCAAGATCACAGTGTGACAGTCAGTGAACAGGTCACAATTCACCAGGCTTTGGTAAAGACAGAAAATTGGGCCACTGAGGAATTATAATGACTCAGTAAACACAACCAGAGCTGTCTCCATGTTCTGGGCCTTCCTTGGATGGGTGGTTCCGTCTTTGGAGATACTGATATATATGTGAAATGTACATGACTTTGTTTAAAATGTCTGCCAGTGATATGAATCTTCTCAACTGCTTCTAAAGCAGGAATTGAGTGCTGGACAAGCAGAAAAGTTGAGCTTTTAGCTGAAGGGCATTTATTCTGAGTAGAAGTTAGCCTGTAGTATCCACTGATATTAGGTAAATCATCTCTTACCAATAAATTCTTTGCTTGCTTTGCCACTCTGGAGTATGAATTTAGAAGCTTTCTCCCAATTCACCTTGCAGTCTCTTAGATATTATAATTTAGCTAGCAGCTGCTAACGCATTGAGACAAATTGAAAGAGGCAGATACTAAGCTTCTCTGACAGTGTAGGATGAGGAGAGAAGGCAAGTGGCTGAGACACTGTAAGCACTGGATTTCCTGTGTAAATCCCAACTAGATTTACCATTTGTCTGCATTTTTAAAATATTTCTAAAGCTTTTCTAGTGTGCAAGTTAGCCAAGTTCTATAATTAAAGCTGGCTATTCTTTAGGTGTAGATCAAGGTCACTTAATTCAGTCTATGATAATCCAGCATCCACAAGGAGAGATCTCAAAGATGTATTCCATAAGCATAGATTAGAGTTGGGTTACCTGGGTACTCTGCCAGTTCTTAGCCCTAATCCTAGCATAGTGGCTAAGGCACTTAACTGCTAACCAGAAGGCTGGCGGTTCAAACCCACCAGCCACTCCTTGGAAGGAAGGTTGGGCAATCTACTTCCGTAGTGATACTGCCTCGGAAACCCAAGGAGGGGTCGTTATGAGTCGGGACCAACTCAATGGCACACAAGAACAACAACAAAGCCCTAATCCTTAGCTCAGGTGATAACCCACAGACTAGCCTCTCCAGTACTTTACCTTCACTCCGTAACAGCATTGAACCTGAGTGACCCAGATCTGTACTGTCTTCAGATCTAGAAGGCAGTAAAAAAAAAAAAAAAAAAAAAGTAATAATAATAATAAGTAAAGTTCAACCAATGTGTGTATGTACTTTGGAATCAGACTGCCTTAATTCATATGCTGCCCTGGCCCTTGGAATTATGTGACCTTAAGCATGTAGTTCGGGGAGCTCTGGTGGTGTAATAGGGAGCTCTGGTGGTGTAATGCCTAAGGCATTTGACTGCTAACCAGAAGACTAGTGGTTCAAACCCACCAGCCACTCCTCAGAAGGAAGGTTGGGCAATCTACCCCAAGGAGGGGTTGCTACGAGTCAGATCCAATTCAATGGCAGTGAGTTAGGTTTTGGTTTAGGAAGCATGTAGTTTGGCTTCCTTGCAGCCTCAATTTTCTGACCTATAAAATGAGAATAATAGTACTTTACACATAAAGTTCTTGTGCAAAAGAAGTATGATAATGTATATAACAAGCCTGGCACATGGCCTGGCGCTAGTGAGAAACAGTTAGCAGAATGCTTGAAGCCTAGCAGTCAATCTGAAGATGTTCATTCCCTTTTCTCCAGTTCTAAATAGGAGAAATGACCTCAGTTCACAGTCTATGAAAGATTCTCATTACCTTAGAGTAGCCAAGGGTTCAGAACAGAAATTTCTATTGTAGAGACAAATTTTCCTTCCTGTTTAACTATCTACCTAGGTAGAATCACCTGTCACTGATGACCTTGAGTTCATAGTTCCAGTAAAATTTGCTGAGCAACTACTTATACAAAGATTCTAGCATCAAGGAGGGTACATTCTTGCAGGGATGATTTCACATAAGTGTCTGAATCACTAATACAATGCAGAATTTTGTAGGTGACTTAAAAATGGTACAGACCCAGTACAGTGTGGATTGAGAATGAAAGAGGCACCTTGAAGAACGTGGTGTCTGAAATGGGAATTGAATGATGGATTAGAATTCAACCAGCAGAAATTGGAGGGACTGTTCCAGATGAAAGAAATGAGGCAGGCCAGGTTCAAGAGGCAGGAAGAAAAAGGAAGCTGTTTGGAAAACATCTAAAAGCTCAGTTTGGTTTCTACATTTGACTGGAAAAAGGAGTCTTCCAGATACAGAGCAAGGCTCATACACATCTCTGGAAGAGGGCACATCCTTTGCTTTCCTTCTTTGCCTTCCTTGGGCTTTGTGGTGCTGTAAGATATGGCAAGCCAAGCCTTGGGACAACCCTCTGCCTCAAGCTTCCATCATGGTCCAGATCTGGACTTTTTAGATTGCACATCAACTTTAAAGTCTTTAATCCCTGAGTATTTGTCTTCATGATTGGCCTCACTTGGAAACTCTTCTGAAGGATGTTGGCTTCTCCTTTGGAATGTAGCAGAGTGATTGCCTCTCTCTGGGTGAATTCCGAGATGGAGAAACATTGTAGAAGAAGTTGTACAGTGTGGCTAGCTGTAGGTACTGCAAGGAAAGTGTTGCCAAAGTGTCAGATGGTGAAGGAGAAGGAGAACAAAGCAACATACTGGAGACCAAATTTCTTTGGTTAAAGAATTCAGATCAAATATACACAGTCCAAAATTTAAAAAGAACAACTGGCAATATGATATAGCAATGCCCAAAATAGGAAAATTTGAGTGATGCTTCAAATAATACCTGGGTACTTGGCATAGTGCCATATGCTTAACAGGACTGTCTTAACTGATTTTAACATTAGGTAAACCTAGTTCACCTTTCTCATGGTAGAATGATGCCATTGCCAGCCTTACCAACAGCTTCATGTTTAAATACTTGGTATGATATGCACTGGTAATGAATAAAGCTAGAATGTGGTTATTGGCCAATGAGAGTATATGACCAGGCATCTTAAGACTGCACACAGGGCAGAAAACAATAAATTAAACCAGTAGAGGAATTTTTGTGGGGTGATATGACTTGAGACTCTATCCGTCATTCATTTACTTTGGCTAATTAGCACATAGGCATATAACATACCTAATATATACCAAATTTTGAAACATAAATTGATGGTGGTTGTTGTTAGGTGCCGTTGAGTTGGCTCCAACTCATAGTGACCCAGTGTACAACAAAACGAAACACTACCTGGTTGTGCCACATCCTCACAATCCTTGCTATACCTGAGCCCATTCTTGCAGCCACTGTGTCAATCCATCTTGCTTTGAGGGTCTTCCTCTTTCTTGCTGACCCTCCACTTTACCAAGTATGATATCATTGTCCAGGGAATGGTCCCCTCTGACAACATGACCACAGTAGGTAAGATGAAGCTTGGCCATTCTCACTTCCAAGGAACATTCCAGCTGCACTTCTACCAGGACAGATTTGTTAGTTCTTCTGGTAGCCCATGATGCTTACAGTATTGTTTGCCAACACCACAACTCAAAAGCATCAACTCTTCTTTGGTCTTCCTTATTCATTGCCCAGCTTTCACATGCATATGAGATGATAGAAAATAGCATGGCTTGGATGGGAGCTCTGGTAGCATAGTGGCTAAGGCACTTGACTGCTAACCAGAAAGCTGGCGGTTCAAACCCACCAGCCACTCCTCGGAAGGAAGGTTGGGCAATCCTACTTCCGTAGTGATACTGCCTCGGAAACCCAAGGAGGGGTCGCTATGAGTCAGGTCTGACTCGACGGCACACAACAACAACAACAACAAGTCTTTAAAGAGACATCTTTGCTCTGCAGCACTTTAAATAGGTCTATTGCAGCAGAGTTGCCTATGAAATATGATGTCTGATTTCTTGACTGATGCTTCCTTCCATTGGTGTTGATTGTGAATCCAAGTAAAATGAAATCTCTAACAACTTCAATCTTTTCTCCATTTATTATTGGTTAAATGCTGCTTATTGGTCCAGCAGTGGGGATTTTTGTTTTCTTTATATTGAGGTATAATCCATACTGCACACTATAGTCTTTAGTCATCATCAGGAAGTGCTTCAAGTTCTCTTCACTTTCAGCAAGCAAAGTTGCATCTTCTGCATATTACAGGTTGTTAATGAGTCTTCCTCCAATCATGATGCTGCTTTCCTCTTCATATAGTCCACTTTCTCAGATTATTTGCTCAGCCTACAGATTGTGTAAGTGTGGTGAAAGGATACAGCATTGATACCTTCCTTTCCTGATTTTAAACCATAAAGTATCCCCTTGTTTTGTTTGAATGACTACCTCCCGGTCTATGTACAGGTCCCTCATGAGTACACTTAAGTGTTCTGGCATTCTCATTCTTCTCAATGTTATCCATTGTTATGATCCACACAGTCAAATGCTTTTGCATAGTCAACAAAACACAAGTAAACATCTTTCTGGTATTCTTTGCTTTCAGCCAAGATCCCTCTGCCTTCAGCAGTGGTACCCTGGATCCATTTCTTCTTCTGAATCCAGTTTGCATTTCTGGAAGTTCTCTGTCAATACACTGATGCAACCATTTTTGAATTATCTTCAGCCAAGTTTTCTTTTGCTGAAGATATGATATTAATGATATTGTTTGATAATTTCCACATTCTGTTGGACCACCTTTCTTTGAAGTGGGTACAAATATGGATCTCTTCCAGTCAGTTGTTAAGGTCTTCAAAATTACTTGGCATAGATGAGTAAGTGCCTCCAGCGCAGCATCCATTTGTTGAAACATCTCAGT
>NW_006921590.1:8513001-8523389 GCF_000298275.1 Orycteropus afer afer | reverse complement strand
TGTTCCTCTCTTCCAAATGCCTTGCTGTTCCCTTGACAAAGAGCCACAGCAAACAGAGATTCCAGAGTAATGTCTGTAATCTTTACCAGCAAACTGTCTATCCTGCTGACCCAGTGGAAAACTAGGAACATATTGAATATATCACGGAACAAACTAAGAGTGTGAGGCTTAATACAGCCAAGGAAGTGATCATGATGCCATATGTCAGGAGTCTTGAGTGATTCTTAAAACTCCAGCTTATAGAGTTAGTCATATTGAACATTGTAATTTCAAAAAAGAAAAAGAAATTGTACAGTTCAGCACTCACCATTTTTCAAGTTTGATAAAAGAATGAATGCTTTTCAGTCTGACTGCTCCAGTGGACATGAGGCACAAAGGAAAAGACAAGTGGTAGCTGATATTGTTCAGACATCTGTCTGTCCTCTTGACTCGCCACTGGCTAGAAAATTAGGAGGTTATTGATCTTCTTAAACCTTTTCACAGAATCTGTGCCTACAAGTCATATTGATTTCATTCAAATATGTACAGAGGTCCTGGAATCAGACGGCCTGCATTCAAATCCTACCCTTGTCTCTTACTAGCTTGTGACCTCTCAGAACTTCAGTTTCCTTATTGGCAAAATGAGGATTAAAGAATTAACAGATGCAAAAGATGTAGACCATATCTTATATATAATTAATGCTGATTCTTCTTATTACTAATATTATCATTTAACTCCCCTGATCTAGATGTCAGTTAGTTAAGGGTTGGTGATATTACTCTGTGAAGGGCCAGATAATAAATAATTTGGACTTTGTAGGCCACAAAAGGTCGGTTTCATGACTATTAGGCTGTGCAGTTGTAAGGCAGAAAGTAGCCGTAGATAATATGCAAATTAATAGATGTGGCTGTGCTATGTTCCAATAAACCTTTATTTACAAAAACAGGTAGGTCAGTAAGGTTTAGACTGCATGCCACATGACCCCTGAGTTAGTCACTTTGACTGCTTCAGATATTTTCCTAAGATGTGGAACTGCATATGGACTTAGATGCCAAAGCTCCTGCCTTTGATCTTTCAGACCTGCCCAGGAGAACTGCCAGAGTTGCTTTTAAAAATACTAATGCTTGGGCTGCATGCTCTGATATTTTGTTTGAGGGCAGGACTCTAGTCATTGGTGGGTTTTTTTTTTTTTTTTTCTTTGCCTCCATTTATTTTTAAATATTTTATTTATTTTTAATGATGGTGTGCTCAAGCAAACATATATCCATTCACAGTTTCTAGATGAACACTTTATACTATGTCACCATTTTCACTGTCACTAACCATATAGTTTCATCAGCTTAAATTTAGGCTTTCTTCATTGGTCTTTCATATAGTCTTCCCAGATAATTCTAATAAGCAGCCAGGGTTGAAAAGCATTGCTAGTATTTCCCAAGGTCATCTGATAATAGATAGAATTCACTGAAGCCCTTAAAAAAAGCACTTTAAAAAAAAAAAAAAAACGATTTCCAGGTCTCTGCCCTGAAAATGGGAGCCCTGGTGGTGAAGTGCCTAAGGCATTTGACTACTAACCAGCAGGCTGGAGGTTCAAACCCACCAGCCACTCCTTGGAAGGAAGGTTGGGCAATCTACTTCCGTAGTGATACCACTTCAGAAACCCAAGGAGGGGTAGCTATGAGTCGGGTCAAACTCAACAGCAATAAGTTTGGTTTTTGGTTTTGCCCTGAAAATCCTGATTCAATTCTGAGTTGGGGCCCAGGACTCTGTATTTTACACAAGCACTCTAGGTGATTCTGATCTTTAGGCAAGTTTGAGCATCTTTTCATTTCTTCCTTGTTCTCTTTGTTACTTTTCCTGCAGGCTCTTCTCAACACCTGGTCTCAGTAACCCTTGCTATTCCTGTTAGTCTCGCTATGCCAGAGCAGCCAATCTTTCTGAAGGGCTGTTAAGCATTTCTGAGAATGTTACATACTGGCCAAAGGACTTGCTTCCAGAATAGGAATTTTGAGGATTGTTCCACTCTAGATAGCGTGGTCATCATGTGATATGAATTTTCCTGGGTGATTAAGCTATAGAATTCTATTTCATTTTCAGAATAAGAGTCCCAGTTTTGAATGAAAGAAAAGTGGTTGCTGTGTCAGTTGGGAGATGGCTTGGGGCCAGAAAGGCTTTCTATTATATCTGTGTATGGAGGATGAACAAATTATACAAGACCTGACATTCATTTATAAGTGATAGTAGCTAGAATCTGGTATAAGGAATTTTCAGGCATTTTATGAGTGACAAGAGAAGGCATTGGAAAGCACAGGTAGTATGAAATTAGTGTTGTTTATTGCTTGACTCTCATCCAAATTTAAAAATTATAAAGGAAGTAAAGGAAATTCATATCAGGCTTTAATATTTTTTTCTTCTTGTACCATATAAAAAAAGAGAATAATATGTATGTTGAAGTCTGGTACCAAAATAATGTTGTCACACTAAGTCTCTGAAACAAAATCCTCTTTCCCAATCAATACATTGGTAAGGCAGATTTTGTGGATTGGCAGGGACCATGTCAACTCTTTTCTCCCATATTGCTTTCCACTAAAAAGGCTCACAAAATTATTGACTTTCGCAGCTTCCCTACACCAGGAATGGCCAGGTGCCATTGTTCTGGCCAATAAGACTAAACAGATGTCAGCAGGGTCCTTTTCAGAATGCTTTAATTTTCCTGGAAAACAAGGACATATGCCCTTTTACACTATAGTCCCCTCCTTCTTGCCTTGAATGTACAAGTCATCCTATAACTACAAGGCAGAAAAGAAATATGTTAGTGAAAATAGACAAAAAAAAAAAAAAAAAAATTATTAGAGGGATCCTGCATCTTTGATGATTTCACTGAACCACTACTCCTTTTCTGGTCTCCAGACTACTAGTTTTTATGACATAGTCAATCATTTTTACTGCTTTAAGCCACTCAGAAATTCTGTTACTTGCAGCCCAAATATCCCCAACTGAGGGTCTACATCTTTCTCTGTTACAGAAGATGTAGGGGTTAACAGAAATTAACACCTTAATGCATTGATGTAAGTTTGCTGACTGTGTCAGCCAGGAGGCATTTTACCTAAACTGTCCAATCCACGGGCCAGAGGCAGGATTGCATCCATTAATAACAGGCAGAAATTTTAAAAGAAAATATAATTGTCAACTAACATGGCAACTGAATTACAAAAATAATTTTTAAATGGCTTTACAAATGACAGTCTTCATATGTTACAAAATCATTGGCTTGATGGATCTGATTGAACCAGTGAAATTGGTAGATCAGTAAGATAGGGTTCTTCCAAAGATTTTTTATGGCTCTCTGTGCTGATCTTTATTTATCTTGATATGCAGGGACCATTCCTGCAATATTTGCTGCATTGATCACTAACTGCTAAGTAATCCCTACCAAGTAATCGCTATAGATAAGGAAGTAGATGGTGTAGTGAAAATTACAGATTCAGACCATGCTCACAATCTTTCTAGGTATGGGACTTGTGCATATTATCTAACTTCTCTGTGTCTCAATTTCCTCATGTGTAAAATGAAGACAATAATTCATTGCCTCTGTGTTACTAAGAGGATTGGGCAAAATTATGTAACAAAAATGCCAATCACAGAGCCCTGCATCTCATAAGTAGTCGTCACACATTCCCCTCCACATTTTAAAGACAGAGCTTGGACGTCCACCCTTGCATAGTTAAGTCTGAAAGTAAGACACTGTGAATGGCTTTCTCCCTATCTTTTCCCATGTTATTTCCTTCCTTTGACTCACTTCAAATATTCCTCTCTCAATCTGGCCTATTTTCACTACAACACAACAGGGGAGGGTCACTCAATAAGCAGGGTAAAATGGGCTTACTAGTACTCCTTACTAATCTGTAGTGAACACTTTCACTGTTTTTGTTTTTTGGGAAGATGGATGAAACTATACACTACAGGTTAGTAAGAAAGCACAAGTAAGCCTGTGATTACCTTGCTTACTGGGTACTCTGTCTTTGTCAGGACTTTTAAATTTGTAAAGAGGCTTTGATTCCATAGGAAAGTGTTGGGGGGTTGGAAGAGAGAGATGCCAGCCAAACCTAGAAGCAGAATCTTTGATGTGGTGAAAAAATGTGAAATTGTTCACTACAGATTAGGAAGTAAGTATAAGCAAACCCATGCTTACCTTGCTTATTTGGTAATCTGACACTGTCTCAGAGCAGAGCAGGTAAGAGTAAAGAAATAGTCTCACTCTGATACACTGTAGAGAGTGAGTGGCAACCATCTAGCAGACTATCCATCAAATCACCTTTCTCTAAACTTCATCCAGAAATAATACATTTGGTGTGGTGGTTAAGTTTGTGTTTCATCTTGGCTGGGCCTGGCTGAGCGCCTGGGCAGCTGAATGTTGTATTCCCCATGATGAGAATGACGGTCAACTCCTTGGTGGAATCTACTGTGAGCAGCTGAGTAGCTGCTTTGGGCTTGTGGTCTGCTTCCCATGTATAAGTAACAGCTTTGGGAATCCTGCATGTAGCCGTGTCATTGTTCAGCAGTCTACCATACTCTGTCGACCTTGGGACTTCCAATGGACTTGAATTAATGGCCTGCTGTGTGATTTGGTAACATCGGGACTGTGCCTTTTTACTTGAACCTCCAAACTTCCCTCTAGTTGTTGACCACATAGCTGTTTGTATCATCCAGGGATCTCCTCAAACGATAGTATATAAAACTAGGGCATATATGCCTTCTCTGAACCATTGCGATTATCTAGTAAGTGAGACCATACACACACACACACAATGAGAACTGCATGGGAAAAGAGGCCAGTTAGACACTCCTCATTCAAACCCCCCATTTCTTACTTGGCCTAGAACACAACTCAATGTAGGAAGACAGAATCACCCACTATTATTTAAACTGTTTCTTTCTGCCTCCCACCCACCTTCCACAGCCACACAGTTTAAGGTGCATTAATTAAATGCATGTACAGTGTAATCTTGCACTCCTCCTCTTCCCGCTCCTGTCATCTCCTCCCTTTTTCCCCCCTCCTCCCATTTCACTCCTTTCTTTGTGTGTTAAATAAAGTCTCCAATTGTGTAAGCGGTTGTTTGGCCTGCAACACTGACTGTGGCTCCTGAAAAAATAGTAGTTAAGTAGAATTCTCTTTGTAAACTTAATGAAAATTTTAACAGCTTTGCCCGTATGTGTGAGCATCAGAACAATTTGCAAAATATCTCAAACTTTATACCTGAAAAATTGGAAACATAGCAAACGAAACAGAGTGAGTGCCCAAAGAGGAGACTGGTTTGCCTGACAAACTAAAGAGCTACTCTGGAGCTGGCTCAGGAGAAGAGGGGCTCCCAAGGAAGAGCAAGCCCAGATTTGCAGCCACCGCTGCTGCCTTCCACCACTGTCACTAGAGCCTGGAGCGGACACCACTTATCCAGTTCTCTGGATGCTCAAGCCAGTGAAAATCCTAATTCCTGGGTTTCTCTTGGTTAACTGTTTTAGAGAGAGGGGGGATTTTGTACAGGCTCCTGGACACACGGAATGACAAACGAAAAAGAGATCATGTCTGTACCTCACTTGTAATAAACTACAGATAATCAAATTTTCTGCCTTGCCCTCCTAAGAAAGCCAGCCCAGTTTTCTTACATACACAGAGTACAATTATTTGAGAGGAAAGTCACTAGTTATACATTAGTGTTCTGGTTTTACTTTCAAGTTTTTCTTCTTAAAAATAATTCCATAAGATCAGGAAAGAATGTCTCTCATTTTCAAAGGAGTGGAACAATATGTTGTAAAAGTCATCTGAAGTATTTATAAATTCAGAAAGAACCAAGCTTTTTAGGAATTTAAGAGTAACAAAAGAGGCGAAAGCCTGGTGGTGGCTTTCTCTAAGAACCAAGACAGTAGTTGACAAGTATATGAGTAATATACAAATTGAACACCCACAACCTGAAAGGAGTTCCCTTTAAAAGAGGAGAGGCAGATACATGCTATACGTTGGGTGGAGATGGCACTGAGCTACATATTTTTCCATTTGCAGACAGTTAGCAGTTGGCTCAGTGGTTATATGTATATACTCAGATCTCCTTTGACGAGATTGGCCTGGAATAAACATTTTGTGTTCTTTTATGGTGATACAGCTGGTCACACAGCCCATTTTGCCCTGTGGCTTCCAATTTGGCAGCCTCCAAATGCAGGTGCCGCATCTGAATTAAAGCACTGCATTTGGTTGGCGGAGGGAGGATGATGCCTCCTGGAAATGTTTAGAGGGAATATTTTTGTCCTGCACAATTATTTGGTTTCACTGACTGTCTTTGCATTTTCCTGAGGTAACTGACAAGCATACCTTTAGCACTGAGCCTGCTTCGGAAATTTTATCTATCTTTTCTTTAATCATTCACAAAGGAGAAGGTCCCCTTATTCCAGGGTGGGTGGGAAAGGAAATTAAGGTCACTTCACCAAAAAGAAATTCTCCAACATCTTGTAATACTTTTCCTTTAAGAGTGTCATTTCTTCGTCTCCAGATGCCTTCATCTCTTTGATACATAAGGGTACACTAAGTTGAATCTATAAACAGAACCCACTAATTAAGAGTAATTGCCTGGGAGATTGGTACAGACGATTCAGCATTATATGCGTGTTCTTTTCAGATAACCATTAGCTGCTAATAAGATACTACAGATGTGCCAGTCTGTTTCCTGTTTCCGTCTATTGTACCTTTATTGCCATATATGGACCAATCGGATGGGCAGAACAATAAGTGGATGTCCTTTTGCTCCCTGAGCATGTCTCAATGGAATGTTTGTTATTAGATTGCTTTTTCTGTTTAGTTTCACATCAGTATGTTAATAAAGAAAACATAACACTGAGAAAGTTTTTTGTAGTTTTCTTTCACTTCTGCAACAGTAACTGGTTTATTGTTTAATTAAATCTCTTTGTATAGATTTTTTTTTCTTTAGTACATAATGCAAGTATGCATGGGCAACGTGAGCAGAGGGAAAATGACATTCTTCCACTTGCTCTCTTGAAAAGAAAAAGTTTCCTTCTAAATGTTTAAGTACTTAAAAATTCAGCATGAATATCATGTTGCTATATTTGACTGATTTACACTTGAGGCTTGGTAAAAAGCCTATGAATTATTCATTCCCAAGTGATTCTATAAGCCAGAACACCAGAAATCATATCCCCGTTGAAGTTTATAAAGTGAAATAGTTTAAATACTCTCTAGACATGTGGGTGTCTACAGAGTTGGCTTTCTCTCTGATTTTCTTTTGCTGTGCTTTAAACCCACTTACCTTTTTGTCATAGGATACTCAGCTAAAGATCTTATCTTTTTCCCCATTAAAGCTAGTTAATATATTTTTAAGTTGGTGTAAAATACTGTGTTATAAATTAGATTAGTAATTGGTACCTTTGGCTCATCTTAGGTTCAAAGATGTTTCTATTTGTTACCAAGATTAGACAATTGAAGGGTAAATGGTCATTTTTCATTTATTTTTATGAGAAAAGGGAGAAAAAAATGATAATTTACTAAAGAATATTAAGGACTATACTTAAGAAAACACATAAATAGGTTATTATATGAAATCATACCCTCACACAGAGTAACCAACCAGCCTGGGACATTAAAACGACTTGTGATATTGAAAGACTCTTCATACTTCCTATATTTTAGAGTGCACAAATGTGAGTCTTGGCAGCTAAATTTTTATGGGAGTGTATTAAAATAATTTAAAATGCTACTAAGAGCAATAACACTTTGACCTATGTGCTCATCAGAATTCATAAACTAAACAGGGTCAGGAGGGGTCGGTCACTAGCTGGATGATACTTCCCAAGAAAATCTGAAGCTTCTAAAATTATGGGCCACAGTGATAGATAAGAGCTTTTTCTGAATGTTATTCCCAGTGGAACCTTGATAAGCCCTTTGAGGGAAGAGTTAATGAAATTCCTCAGGGGAAAAGTAAGAAAAATAATTAAATAAATAGATTTTAAATCTATTGATGAACACCATTTATTATTATTTTCATGGAATTCTTCATTACTTGTTCAATGCTCATAGTCCAAACAGCCTAAGTAATAGAGACAATGTATGTAGAGGAGAAGGGTCGTAAATTAAGACCTTTCACTAGGAAACATATACACAAAGAGAGACACAAACACAGAAGAGTTCCATGCACATCATTCTTAGATATTTCACAAGTACTTTCTAAATAAAATTAGCCACCAAAATATCACTAAGAAGGTATCTTTCTTCCAAAAGGTGGTTCCTGATTTCATTCTCTACTAAGAGCATGCAGAGATAATCTCTTCACTGAGTTATTGATTATCCTAATTCAAATCTATTTATGCAACTTCTAGTGTTACCAAAAGACTGATCAGAAGCTGATAATTCAATGAAGTTAGGGTTGAGAAATGATACTTGGAATTTTTGTAGGTATTAGGTCAATATAAAACAGTATTAAGAATATGTAACTATAATTACACATTGGAAATGTCTTATTTTGCTTAATAAGTAGTTTGCGTCGTTTTTAGGAATTTTCCAGTTTTTTTTCTTTTTTAATAACACTCAGACAAATGTATATTAAGTACCTTCTATAATCCTGGTTGGGGACATTGGTGGTTCAGTTGTGGAATTCTTGTCTTCCATGCATGAAACCCAGGTTCCATTCCAGACCAGTGTATTTCATGCACAGCCACCATCAATGGAGGCTTGCATGTTGATATGATGCTGATGGTTTCAGCAGAATTTCCAGACTGATACAGATAAGTAATGTGGGCCTGGCAATCCATTTCTAAAAATCAGCCATTGGATCCCTGTGGATCACAATGGTCCAATCCACAAACAGTCAGAATGGTGCAGGACTAGGCAACATTTTGTTCTGTTGTACATGTGGTCACTGTGAGCAGAGTGCTGACTCAGTGACAGCTTACAACAACAGCATCAGCCAGGCACTGGCCTAAGCACTGGAGACAGGAATCCTTCCCAGAATGTTCATTGCTCTATCTCCAGAAGCTTAGGGGCTAGTGCAGGAGTTGATAATCTCCAATCTTTTCTGTTAAGTTCTAAAATGCATAGACCTGTTGCGGGGATGGAGGGAAGAAAAGGTCTTTTGGAAATCAAAATGAGTACTTCTGTTAAATGGAAAATTACCCTCAGAAGAAGCAAAATATAAAATCTAATCTAATTAATATCACCTTTCTTTCTCTCATCTTCCTCCTGATAATTCACTATAGAGAATTTGTGCTAAAGGAAAGTTCAAATTGTCACTATTTGTTAAACTTTCTGATGAACATGAGGAACATAGAGAAAGTCAGGTATTAGAGTGATTTAGGGAGAAACACCCAACAATCCACTTTCTAGGGAGGGAAAGTCACAGTTTTGCCTTGTCAGTCCTAGGTTGTTGGTCTGCTTCATCTGAATTATGGGTAACTTTTCCAGAGCTAGAACCAGCATGAGGCAAGCAAGATACTTGGTCAGGCATGAAATTTAAGGGTCTGCCAAGAAACTCAGTAGCCAAGATAAATTATATTTCAAAATTTTAAAAAGTAAATATACAAAAATTTCCATGATGAAAACAAATCATCAATCTTATTTTAAATAAGAAACAGATCAGTACTGTGAACTTCAGTTCACTTTGACCTAACCTAACACTCATCTTTCTCTAAATTCCCAAAACACTTTGTTCATGTCTCAACTTCCAGAAGATTTCATTTGTGTTATAGTCATTTGCACTCATGTCCTATCAATCACATGACATCTTGGTGTTAGGGACAAGGCCTTGTCTATTTTGATGTTCCTAACTTTGTCTGTTGTTGTTGTTATGTGCCGTCGAGTCGGAACTGACTTATAGCGACCCCTTCTTGGGTTTCCGAGACAATATCACTACAGAAGTAGATTGCCCCATCTTCCTTCCGAGGACTGGCTGGTGGGTTTGAACTGCCAGCCTTCTGGTTAGGAGTCAAGTGCCTTAGGCACTACACTACCAGAGCTCCCTAACTCTGTCTAGTAATAGTATATTATACATAGCAGCTACTCAATAAGTGCTTATTAAATAAGAGAATCAGGCAAATTCAAGCTCAGGACCTGTTGGCATTTATTGAGACTATTGAAGGCCACTGCCTATAAAGAGGTATATAAAAGAATGCAGAGAATCCACACTACACACCTTTCACATTTGAGACTTTACCTAAATGTGCTTCTCAATTTAAGCACAGTCATCCTAAATTTATTCTGTTCTCTTACCTTGCTGAATTTAAGGAGCCAACTATGTTTGTGGCGTACAATTTCAAATACCTTTTCTCCTTTTTCTATGATTTTACACGTCTGAGCATTAATTTGTGCTAATAGACACTTCATATAAAGAAACAGTATAGCCCAAAATAAAACTAA
>NW_006921590.1:8482557-8512198 GCF_000298275.1 Orycteropus afer afer | reverse complement strand
GGGCATTCCTACTTCTGTAGTGATACTGCCTCGGAAATCCAAGGAGGGGTCTCTATGAGTCAGGTCTGACTGGACAGCACATAACAACAACAACAACAAGAACAATAGTTCTTCCTTGACACCTACTGCTCCTTCTCTGTTCCTTATCTTAATGAGAGACACCATTTACTTAGTTTCTAAAACCAGGATCCCAGGCATCAGGTTTGACTCTGTAATAGGGAGGGATATAATTTTCAAAACCACAATGTTCAACCCATGCTTTTTTCTATCTATGCCTCATTAATATTCTTTGAATTCATCATGACTGTGGACCAAAGTCTCAGGCCTTCTCAGCTGAATCATTGCGATAGTCTATGTGTGGTTGCCCAGCCTGCAACCAGAATTCTTTGCCACCATTCATCCCCTTATCTACATGGCTGTTAAAGTAAAACACGTTGTAAAATACAAATCTGATAATGTCGTTCTTCTATTTCAAACCAGCTAATGCAATGGTTCACTGGAATCCCTGGGTGGTGTAAATGGTCAGTACACTCAGCTACTAACCAAAATGTTGGAAGTTTCAGTCCAAAAGAGGCTCCTTGGAAGTAAGGCCAGTGGTCTACTTACAAAAAATTAATTGTTGAAAACTCCATGGCACACAGTTCTACTCTGACACATTTGGGGTCACCATGTGTCAGAGTTGACTCAACAGCAAATGGAAATGGATGTCTCCATAACAATCCATGCAAGGTCCTTCTCAATTCAGTTTCTTCCATTCCTGTCTATTTCTCATTACACCCTGGATGATACCTTGAATTTTCTCTACTCTATTTAGACTACCCTTACCCAGCTCACATGTCACCTGCCCCTCTAATACCTGTTAAGATTAGGTACTGACCCTCTGCTTTCACAATACTAGGTGCCTACCTACGACAGAATGAAACATTGCCAGGATGGTGCAGGACCAGGCAGTGTTTTATGCTGTTGTACGTAGGGTCACTGTGAGTAAGAACCAACTTGATGGGACCTAATAACACAGCCTCTAATAGAATATGGGACAAACTTGAAAATATGGATTATCTTTTCCCCCCACTGTGGGCCATGAGATGTCTTTTATTTTTGTGTCCCTAATGAGCATCCGGGAGCTCTGGTAGCATAGTTCCTAAGGCACTTGACTGCTAACCAGAAGGCTGACAGTTCAAACCCACGAGCCACTCCTCAGAAGGAAGATGGGGCAATCTACTTCCATAGTGATACCACCTCAGAAACCCAAGGAGGGGTCGTTATGAGTCAGGTCCAACTCGACGGCACATAACAACAACAAACACAACAATGAGCATCCAGTGTGTAGGTCCTAACTTAAAGCAATCATTCAGTACACTTGTGGAATAAATGAAATGTGCCCAATTCAATCAATCACTTGTTAAGTTCTATTATTCTCAACTCCATCCCCCTCCTATGTATCATTACCATCCTCTAGCTTAAATTTCTGTGACTTGTTTCTCTTCTCTTTGTATTTTATATTCCATCCAAAGTGGACTATTCCACTCCCCAGCTATATCAGTCCTCCCTCATGTCCATCTACTGAAGTCCTTTCTCTGTCTTAAACATTCATCATTCATGCTCTCCACTCCATCAAGTCTTTTCTTCTTTTCTACAAATGGATGTGATCCCTCTCTTCTTTGAACATTTCTCCCTCCTCCCATCCCCACTCCCACATGCATACATACACTTTATTTGCATTATATATCTATAATTTGTATTAAAAAAAAAAAAAAAAAACAAAACTCCCTGCCATTGAGTCAAATCCGACTAAGAGCTACCTCTCCTTGGGTTTCTGAGGTGATATCACTACAGAAGTAGATCGCCCAATCTTCCTTCTGAGGACTGACTGGTGGGTATGAACCGCCAGTCTTCTGGTCAGCAGTCAAGTGCCTTAGGCACTGCACCACCAGAGCTCATGTAATTTGTATAGTGGTCAATATCCCCTTGCTAGGTTGTGGCCAGTGGTTGTTCTTCCCTTGCTGTGTTCCCCCACAGGTCTAGCTCAGTGCTTTGGTCATAGAAGGGACTGAGAATTGAATTGGAACTGAACTGAATTGAATAAACTATCCATTTATGAAATAATTTGCTTTAGAGTTGCCAGAATTAAATGGCCGTTGTAGTGGCAATATTACTCTAACTCACTAATATCATTTGATCCACTGAAGAGCTAGTTAATTAAGTAGGTGGATTAAAAATATAATCTTTCAGGGGAAGAATGTTTTGGCTGGGCCCCATACACTCAAAAAAAAAAAAAAAAAAAAGAAAAGAAAAAAAGAATTATGATCTCTTAACTGTAATTCCTCTTGCTTTCCACCCAAAACAGCAATAGGACTTTTTCCATATGACTACTGATGTCTGGCTTAGGAATACAAGGCCATACACCTGTGTGCCAGATGTGCTCCGCAGCCTGTGTTCTACCCTAGCCCATCTGCAAAGCATACCCCATGCTGAGCCCTTTCTATAGCAAAAGGGGCACTGGTCCCCAGCCTTCTTACAATATGATAGGTCCCCTGGTGTTTGCCTGTTTTCTTTAACTTTAAATCCTCTTCATTGAATTTCAATGTCTTGGGTGACCTTTGCCAACAAGAAGGCCTCAGTCCATTTGCTTATCAGTGAATCTGCTTTTCCTTTGACTGTTTGATTTTTACCTGGGACTTTTTTGACCTGTGTTGCCACTTGTGAGAGTGCTTTTTGATCATCTGTAGCCAAACAAGCATCAGTGATAGTTAATAGCTGATCAAATCCTCACAATTTCCATGTAGAGCCTGAGGAGTGTCATCTGATACTGAATGTAGCTTTAGCAGAAATGAATAGGATTCGAAAACAAATGAGTCCTACATTGATGGGCACCAGGGACAGGATAGCTTTGTAGTCTTCTTTGTTTCCCTAAGAATGCCTCTGCAACCCAACCCGGCCCATTTCTATGCCAATGTGCTAATAGTTGTGGAATCTCATTCATCTCAATGGAGACCAGTTAGCCTTGGAATCCCATCTGTTTGAGTGGCTGCAGTAAAATGTCATGGAAATGTGGCCATTCATTCACATTGCCAGTGAGAGCTTTCTCCCTATTAATTTCCCTTCATTTTAAGCAACTCCCATCACACAAACTCTTGCACCAATTACAAAACAAATGTCATTTGGAGTTTTTTGCTTGATTTTTTACTTTATTTGTAAGTGCTTGTCCATAAAAACAGAACTAAACAATTATTAAAAATATGTACAGAGTCTAAATGAGAATGTTCTCATCTCTGCAACAGATTAAAAAAATGCCTTGGCCAGATATTTTGAGTCCTTTTTAGCATAAGATGCCCAAGGCTGTGTTTTTGCCCAGAGGAATTTTGAGGCTGAATTTTTTTTCCTCCTGAAAATAGAGTTTAAGCAATAGAGAAACAGGCTGAGTCTTAACTAGAATAGGGCTAAAAGAGGTGCTGTCTCTCGCAGATTGGTGGAGTGACACAATAGTTAAGTAGCAGGCCTTCTAGCTAAACTCCTACTTGGCTGACTGAAATGCTGGGACCAGGTCTGGCTAGAGATTGTAGCAGGTGCATGTAAAACTACAGGCAGTGGAAAATAACCACCATTGTCATACATTTGTCATTTCCCTAAGACATGCCCTAAATTGATTTTTAAGTGAAAAAAATTTTTTTGACTTTAAAAAGAAATGTGTATATATATTTACATATAACCCCCATCCCCCCCCCAAAAAAAACCTTACTGTCATTGAGTCGGTTCTGACTTATAATAACCCCCATTGGGTTTCTGAGGTGATATTATATTTAAATATAAATTATAAAACCAAACCCACTGCCATCAAATAGATTCCAACTCATAGCAACCCCTATTGGATTTCTGAGGCAGTAAATCTTTGTGGAAGTAGATTGCCTAGTCTTCCTTCCACAGAGTGGCTGGTGGGTTTGAACTGCCAACCTTCTGGTTAGCAGTCAAATACCTTAGGCACTATACATCTGATATAAATAGATGAATGAGTAAATACAGGTAATAATAGGGGACAATATGAGATTAGTTAAAATAAATATGGGGAAATGTGTTTTGTTCTCTTTGCAGCTGCGTTTGAGTAGGAAGTCATTTAATCAATCAAATATACTTAAAGATATCAGACATTTTCATGGATTTGACAATATTAAGAATAACTAACATATACATCTAGCTTCCTAGGTACCATACACAGCTCTAAGTACATTGCACATGTTAGTTCATTAGATCCTCATTACAGAAGTGTGAGCTAAATACTATTACTATCCCCATTTGATAAATCAGGAGGCTGAGACCCAATGAAGTTGAGACAAAAAAAAGTGACAACTCTTCATCCTTAAGGATAGATTTTCTTTAAAAAGTAATTTCAGAAGAAGATCTAGTCAATGGAAGTAGAGGAAATTTGGGGATCAACATTTAAATGCAAATATAAAGTCACGAAGTGATTATTCTTATTTAATCAATTACATTATTAGTCCAATTGTAACAGACACCCCCATATTTCAGTGGCTTACTGTAATAGAGGATTATTTATCATGAATGTCACAATCCATACCAGCTCATTAGGGAGGCTGTTCTCCAAACAACCATTCAGGGGCCTACACTCCTTCCACATGGTGGCTGTGCTATCTCCTAGGTCCTCAGAGTTCTACATTGGGCCCTCTGCATCCAGCCCTTAAACAAAGAGAACATGGAGGATTCCACAAGAGATTTAGGGAAGTAGGACCTTAATGGTGTGCCTCACACCCACCCACGTTCTACTGGCTAGAATTCAGTTTCATGGCCCCACTGAATTGTAGGGAAAATTGAGGAATATTGTTTGGCTATGTGACTAGAAGGAAAAGAGTATGGAATCTGGTGAGGATATAGCAATGCCACATTCCCTCTAGAGTGGTTATTTTCTCCTCTCCAAAAAAAAAAAAAAAAAGGTATTCCAGAAGTGTCTTCAATAATGGCAGCAAAATTGGAATAAACAGTTAAGCCACTTCCTATGAATGCCTTGAAAGACAAAGCCACTTTGAATTACATTCTTTTATATTTCTTATATTAGCTATACATTTGATCCACCACATTGCATACATAGTTCCATTCAGATGAGCAAGCAAAGCAGTGTCCTTATGTGTCCCTTTTGATCCATCAACCATCCCTTAGGGTTCTTTCTGACAATCAGATGGAGAAGCTGGAGGAGGTGGGTTCCATGATGGGACAGAGGTCCAACCACAAAACTACTAACATTAGGGAGAGAAAAGCATTGAGATGACTCAAAAAGAAAATAAGCCATTCCCGTATGTGGAGGATAAAATTAAGTTTTAAAGTAAGGTTCAATTGTTCATTTTTCTCCTAGGTTCTATCATTCTTTCCATTTTTTTTTTTTTTCCCAGAGAGAGTAAGAGGAGATATTTCAGACATGTCTTAATTTGAGGGAAGGCTTACCATCCTTTCTTGTTCCTATTCCCAAGTCTTTTGAGAGCCTTGTTGTTACTTGCCAGTGAGTCAACCCCTGACTCATGGCAATCCCAAGCACACCAAAATGAAATGCTGTCTGACTCTGTGCCATCCCCGTCACATGCTGCAGATCAGATCATTATAATTTACAGCATTTTCATTGGCTGATTTTCAGAAGTATATTACCAGACCTTTCTTCGTATACTGACTTAGTCAAGAAGTTCTGCTAAAACTTGTTCAATCTAAGTTTAAAAAAAAAAAAAAAGTTTACAAAGCCACTTAAATTTTCTATGTTTGTTCCAGACTCTTTCTACAGGCATACACACACACAACATGAACCTTCTCTCTCTCTATCTCAGCTGCCTCCGTCCTATCCTATTCAGTTTAAATGTTGTTGTTGCTGTTGTTATGTGCCGTCGAGTCAAACCCGACTCATAGCGACCCCTCCTTGGGTTTCCGAGGCAGTATCACTACGGAAGTAGGATTGCCCAACCTTCCTTCCGAGGAGTGGCTGTCAGTTTAAATAGCTCTATCATATTATGTCTCAAACAAAAACCCAAACTCACTGCCATAGAGTCGATTCCAACTCATAGTGACCCCCATTGGGTTTCCAAGGCTGTGCATCTTTACTGAAGTAGGTTGCGTCATCTTTCTTCTGCAGAGCAGCTGGTGAGTTTGAACTGCTGACCTTATGGTTAGCAGCCAAATGCCTTAGGTACTACACCACCAAAAAATAGAAATAAGTAAATAAATAAACTCACTGCTGTCAAGTTGATTCTACTCATAGCGACCCCTCTTTGGGTTTCTGAGACAGTATCTCTATGAAAATAGACTACACCACCAGAGCTCCTTATATATTATGTCTAGACTCTGGTAATTTTCAAGGAGGTTCTTGAGAATGCATATAAATAAATGACTTTTCATAATGTCCATATGGCAAAGTAGAGAGGCAAAAGAGTCCAATAAACCTTCTAAACTTGTTCACAAATGGTTTTACATTCCCAATGAAGGTGTCATACTCTTGCCTCTCTCCTTGACATTGCTTTCACCCATTGCTTCTTCCAGAGTCCACATCTTCTACAGAACTGCTACAGAATGTTCTCTGCTTCAGGGTTCTACAAAATTTAAGTAGCAGGTGATGCACATTGACCACTTTCTCTCACTGAGCAGACCACACAGTGATTTTTCTCTCCAGAAAACAGAGAAAAGGAATTCTAGTTGGGCAAACCTGACACTGGCCTCAGGTAAACAGGGTCAGTACTAGTGGCCAGTGCTTAACAAAATACTCCAAGGATTAGATTAGGCTGATGCATGTTTCCTATTGCTGCTGTAACAAAGTACCACAAAAGTAATGGCTTAAACTAACAAACATTTTTTGTTTTAATAAATCTACAACTCTTATAAATAAGAATTCTGGGTTTTAAAACTCTCAGAACCCTAAAATCACTTTCACTGGCTAAACTTAAGGTAGAGATAGCTCTTTCTGGAGGTTCTGAGAGGAGACTGTGTCCTTGTCATTTTTAACTTCTAGTGGCTGTTGCCAGCCACTCCTCAGAAGGAAGGTTGGGCAATCTGCTTCCATAGTAAAACTGCCTCGGAAACCCAAGGTGGGGTCCCTATGAGTCAGATACAACTCTACGGCAGTGGGTTTGGTTTTGGGTTTAGTGGCTTCCTGAATTCTTTGACTCATGTGCCCTTCTACCATCTTCAAACCATATCACTCCAATCTCAGCTTCTGTTACCAGATTCCCATCTCCTCTTATGTAGTCTCCTGCTGGTGCATGGTAATAATTGCAGATTGTTTGCCCAGATTGACATTATCACAGAGTTGTCTCCTCAAGGCATTGAGGAAAAGGCAATTGGCAAGAGCTAAAGTGTCTTGACCTCAGGCAGAAGTCTCTGGGGAATGAGGGGAACTGGTCAAGTTACAAAGATCCTGTCCTAACTGGAAAACTTATGGAAGTGAATTTCCCATACCAGCACTTACAGTATTCTGGATACCAGACAGAATACTTCTAGACCGCATCTGCCATCACAAGAAGCTCCTAACATGCCCTTAACCTGGTCCATGTAGGGGGAGACCACTTTAGTGCCAGAACCTGGGTAGACACATGGGTTGCCCATTTGTCTAGTGCCCAGCCCTTCTGTAACAGCTCTGACAGTCTCAATTGCTTTTTATGGTGAAAAAGATACTATCTCATTTATTTCTCCAACCCAAATATATGGAGAGTACTTAAAATGTAATATCATTATGGGAAAAGCTATGTCTTGAGGATTCTTGCTTCTAACTTTTCCTGACTTTGTAAATGCAGGTATGTATAATTTTAAATGAATTTTCAGCTAGACTTCATTTCCTAAAGAAGATATATCCCCCAAAACTTACAACCATGTTGTAATATTTAAATACTAAATTAATATTAAATACTTAATATTTAAATTCACTACTTTGAGAGATCCTATTTGAATCCTAATATATGAATTCTCCTTTTTATCAAATGAATAAAGTAATATGCCATTAATTTAGTTTTTTTAAAAAATGGACAGGCACAGAATTTGGCAAGATACACTATGTCTGTTTCTACACTATCCATATTATATTATAAACTGCAAGGGTCCAGGGAAATCAAATGTATCCCTTTCCTCAGCTTTATTCCAGACTGTGACATTCACAAATGCACACTTACAAATCCTGCTTTGATAACATTACATCACTTTTAATATCAACATGCAAGTTCACAACGGTCTGTAATTTTACACAATCAACTAAAGACTCATCACTTTACCCTTCCCAAAGGAGAAGAGTTGGGTCTGTGCTAGTAACCTTACTACAGTAAGTAGTAAGATTGAGATTAAAACTGATGTAATGTAATCAAGTAACATTACATCAGTTATAACATGTTACTTTTCAGTAAGTAGTAAGGTGGTGGTTGTCATTAAGTGCCATCAAGTGAGCGCCAACTGATAGTGACCCTTTGTGCAACAGAACAAAACATTGTGTGGTACTGTAGCATCCTCACAATCCTTGCTATACTTGAGCCCATGATTGAAGCCACTGTGTCAGTCCATCTCATTGAGGGTCTTCCCCTTTTTCACTGACCCTCTAATTTACCAAGCATGATATCCTCCTTCAGGAGTGGTCCCTTCTGACAACATCACCAAAATGAGATGAAGTCTGGCCATTCTCACTTCTAGAGAGCTATTTGGCTATACTTATTCTAGGACAAATTTGTTCATTCTTCTGGCAGTTGTGGTATTTTCAGTATTCTTTGCCAAAACTGTAATTCAGAGGCATCAACTCTTCCTTGGTCTTCCTTGTTCTTTATCTAGCTTTCACATGGATATGAGGTGGTAGAAAAGATCATGGCTTAGGTTGGGCACACCTTACTCTTCAAAGAGACATCTTTGCTCTTCAACACTTTGAAGAGGTTTTTTGTGGCAGATTTGCCCAGTACAATACATCATCTGATTTTTTGACTGCTGCTTCCATGGGTGTTGATTGTGGATCCAAATAAAATAAAATCTTTGACAACTTCAACCTTATCTTCATTTATCGTGATGCAGTTTATTGGTCTAATTGTGAAGATTTTTGTTTTCTTTATGTTGAGATATAATTCATATTGCAGACTGTAGTCTTTAATCTTCATCGGGAAGTGCTTCCAGTCATCTTTACATTCAGCAAGCAAGATTGTGTCATCTGCATATCACAGGTTGTTAATAAGTCTTTCTCCAATCCTGATGCCGTGTTCTTCTTCATATAGTCCAGTTTCTCAGATTATTTACTCAGCATATAGATTGAGTAAGTATGGTGAAAGGATACAACCCTGATGCAGTCCCTTCCTGATTTTAAACCATGCAGTATCCCCTGGTTTCTGTTCAAACGACGGCTTCTTAGTCTATGTTCCTCGTGAGCATAATTAAGTACTCTGGAATTCCTACTCTTTGTAATGTTATCCACAATTTGTTATGATCTGCATGATCTAATGCCTTTGCATAGTCAATAAAACACAAGCAAACATCTTTCTGATATTCTCTGCTTTCAGCCAAAAGCTATCTCACATCACCAATGATATCCTTTATTCCACATACTAGGGTAGATGATACACTTTGAAAGTTTGTTATAAGGAAGAGAGAAGTAAGAAAAAATACAAAACAGTTCAAACGTTTTAAAGACTCAGGCTTCACAAAATCCGAAATGCTATCCTTGACGCTAAAACAACCTTAGCACAATTGTAGCAACTGTGACTGACCTGTTTTTGCCAAATTAAAAAAAAAAAAAAACCAGACTCACTGCCGTCGAGTTAATTCTGACTCATAACAACCCCCTTTGGGTTTCCAAGGCAGTAAATCTTTATGGAAATAGATTGTCCAGTCTTCTTTCCACAGATTGGCTGGTGGGTTTGAACCACCAACCTTCTGGTTAGCACTCAAATGACTTAGGCACTACACCACTAGAGCTTTTTATTTACCATCTCTCTTATGTATCTCTCTCACTGGTTTTTCTAGCTTCACGGCTTCTGCCAGCTTATTTCTCTGTATATCTTATCATTTCTATGCAAGTGTTATCTATGTTTTCTTAGTGTGTTGTGCATCCAAAACCACTTTGTAGGAAGGTGTTGATGGGATAGGTGGGTCCCCATCCAAAGCAGAGACTTCCATTGGGCAGAGGCCTCTAACCAACCTGTAGATAGCTGACTTTGCTTTGAGAACCAAACTCCGGTCCAGACATTCTGGTTGACTTGGCAGTATTCCATGGTATAATACATGGAAACCTTTACACATGGAGTTGCCAGCTCTCACTTTCATCAAAAATGAGCAATGGTACCAGCAGACATTTGGTCCAGTACATACTCTGTATCTTAAGTTTAGAATCTATGTGGCAAGACTTTAAGTGAAAACTGATTCTTTAGGAGGTGTGCACAATGCTAGCATGTGTACCGACTTTTGAGTTGAATGTTGACTCCCTAAGAACCCATATTTACATTACTGCTCATGTAATTTATGAAACTAAAATCTTGGGATTTTATACATTCAAATGTATGTGTATTTCCACCCATAATTTTTCTGAAAATCATTTTTTTTCAGTTTCATTATAGATGGAAACTTATGAAAGTAGCCATAAAAGGAACACAGAGACATTTTGTATATTCTTTTAAAAATAGGTCTTTAAGATGTCAAATGACCTCCTCCTGATGCAAAGGAAGCAATTCTCATTTTAATCTCTGCTCACTTGACAGTCTTAGGGACTTCTTTGACTGTATTATCCCTCTAAATGACCCTCTTCTATCTCCTTCATTGCCAAATTAAATTAAAAAAAGGAAAGAAAGATCTCTTTCTGGCCAAATTAAAATCTCTCACTCTGGCGTCCCCTTGATTTAAGTTGAACATAATTTTATCAGGACTATTTATTATGAAAATGCAGAATGTGAGAAAGGCTGCAAAACTACTGGGGATGCAAAACTGACTTCTTTACAGCCATGTTTCTTTTCTATCAAGAATAGCAGCAAAAGTAACTGACAGGATTTGTGCTGAACTTGGCATTTTTTGTTCTGAAAACAGGTTGTTCTTGATATCTAGTGCCACTCTGACAGGAATATACCACAAATGGGATGGCTTGAAGAAACAGGAGGTTATTTTCCTACAGTTAGCAGGCTTTAAGTCTGAGTTCAAAGTGCCTGGCACTAGGGGCTGGGTGAAAGCCCCTCAACCTTGGGCTTCAGCTCTGTCTTCTGCTCCTGACCCACTGAAGCTGGAGGCTTTTTCTTCACTCAGTTGCTGGCTACTGAGGCTGACAAGCTCAAGCTTGACAAGTAATAAGGCACAGTCCCGATATTACCAAATCACACAGCAGGCTATTAATCCAAGTCCATTAAAAGTCCAAGATTGACAGAGCATGGCAGACCGCTGAACAATGACAGAGCTACATGTAGGGTTCAAGCGTGCCATAAGCTAGAGACCATTCCCAAAGCTGCTGCTTATATACAGGAAGCAGACCGCATCCCTAAAACAGCTACTCAGCTGCTTGTGGTAGATCCCACCATGGAGTTGATTGCCAGTCTCATCATGGGGAATAACTACCACCAGCTGCCCAGCCACTCAACCAGGCCCAGCCAAATTGACATACAACCTTAACTACCACACAGGTATTTGGCTGAATGGATTTAAGTGGCATTACCTGGAGCCAAAGCCTTAAATAAATAAGGGTATTTGGGTTACAATATATTGGAAAAGGAGACAGTTAGCATGCAGTGTTTTGTTGAAGCAATGATTTCCCCACAACAAATTCTAACTTGGCCAAGTAAATATAATAGCATTTTCTGTGCTGCATAACAAGACATTTTAAAAATCTATCTTTTGTTCACTTCTGCTTATTTTTTGTTAGCTACACCAGCCATTATGTCATTAAATTGCAGTAGGAGGAGATACAGAATTTTCTCCAAAAATCTTGTCCATTTCTTGCTTCAACTACACTTGAAGGCAGTGCAGTGTAAAATAAAAATGTCTATCTCTTGCATCTCAAAGCACAATGTTTTTTAAAAAGAGTCCTTTCTCTGTGTGGTGGTCTTAAAGGAAGCCTTATCAAATTACCAATACATTAAATGGTATTATCCACCATGCGTGTAGTGCATGGCTAAGGTAGGTCAAATACATCTTTATTTACTTATTTGCAAAAGCATTTGACACAGCTCCATTGCGTGTCCAAGACGGCAGTTCAGATCTCACTTTTGGTGCAGTTTCAGATTGGGGCCACTGCTATCTTTTTCTTACCACTCAGGATAACAATTTAGACACTGATTGAATTAGCCTTATCTCAGCTTGGGTCTTGAGTGAAACCCTTCCTTGTAGCTAGATTATTCTTTAACTCCCTTTTTATAGAAGAAATTTAGACCTGGAAAGGATAAGGAATCATTCACTTTATATTTCTCAAACTTATTTGAACACAGATCACTTTATTCAATGAACTTGCAGTGAAAAGTGATAAAGACATGCACTTTTTTCCTGTTCCTCCCATGTTCTCACTAAAATGATAGCAAGGGAATGTAAAATGTGTAAATCATCGAAGATAACAAGAGTACAGTCATGCTGATTGCAGACAAGAGATGTCAACAACTTTTTTTGAAGATGGGAAGTAGATGGGCAGAGATGAATAAATTAGCAGAGTGTAGAAAGCAAGAGCTATGTAAAGAAAGAGATGTCAACTAGAAGCAAGGATATTGAAGTTGTAGGATATTGGACAGAGGTTGAGACACCAGATATCCTGAAAGATTGGAGGGATAATTGAAGTGCAAGGCTGGTGGAAGTTCTGAATAAGGAGCAGTTAACTCTGCAGATCCACTCTTCTCTAGTTACATGCTCTCTTGTTACATTCAGGTACAGTACCCAAACCCTGGTAAGAAAGTAAGCCTTTAAAAAAAGAAAGAAATTGAACCAAAGAGTTGTACTGAGTTCTAGATACTAGGGATAAGTGCAGAGTGAGGAAAAGGTGTGTTAAGCTGAAAACAGGAGGAACAATTAAAAGGCTGCATATTTAATGGTGAGTCTACTAGCAGCCCAGCCTTCTTCCTTCATTTAGTCTGCAGAAATCTTGCAGTAGGGTTTTCATTCCTTACCACCCTGAGCAGAAGCTTAGATGATTTCTCAATGGATTTTTCAAAAGAGTCTTAAATAAATGGTCTAAAAATCTAATATTTATGAAGTTCCACTACTAATGTCCCAGTCAGATCATTTTATGGTGAAATTCACCCATTCAACAAGCTTTTCTCATGGAAATAGGGCTTGCTTTAAGTTTTATTTTTTAGATATAGGTAGACAGGCTGGAGAATTTGGCAGACAGTACAACTAAGAAAATAATCTAATATGAAAGAAAGCAAAATGACATAAGAAAAGAAATTGAAAACCAGAGCCAAATAGTATGCAGAATAAAACTTTAAAAGAATAATATTTAATAATGTGCAAGATAGTTGAGAAGATACTGCATTCATGAAAAAAGAATAGAATGTATAATCAAAGAAGAGAAAACCAAAGCTCTTGGATATTAAAAATATGGTAGCATAAATGTAAAGTTTGATAGAGTAATTAGAAATTAAAGGTGAAAATATTCTCTAGAAAGTAGAACAAATGAATGAAAAGAGGAAAATATGAAAGTAGAGGATCAATTCAGAAGATCCATCATGTTAACAATAAGATTCCCAAAAGGAGAGAACAAATAAAATGGAAAAATATTATCAAAGAATGCACAAAAGAAAATTTTCCCTGACACAGTGATGTGAATTACCCCATTATTGAACACCCCAAAACTGCTTAACACAATATAGAAAAGAAAATATCTGTATAGAGAGAAGATTATAAAAGATTCCAGGAAAAAAAAATTACACAAATGATCAGAAATAAGAAAATTTGACCTTCTACAAAGCAGTATAGAAAGCTTGAAAAACAATTATACAACATGTTCAAAATTCTAAGAAAAAATCCACCATTTTATACCTAGCCAAATGATCAAACAAGTGTTATGTTGGCATAAAACTGGCTTGATGCATACAAAGTTTCAACAGATTTACTTCCCATATACCATTTCTCACAAAAGCTATTAGGAAAAAAGCCACTCATTGAGAAAGTAGTTATCAGATTCAGGAAAACAGACAATAGAAACTCTTGCTTGACCTCTATGCAATAGGCTAGAAAAGCATCCAAGCATCCCTAGAACAGGAGGGATGCTTCCACATATATCATGGAAGTTATATATCATACGACATATCTGAAAAACTTGAAAGGAGATTTACAGCTTTGTCGAGAATTTGGGAAAGAAGAATTCATAGATACAGAGAAAACTAAATTACTAGTTTCAAGTAATTGCATCTAGATTATAGGATTTAGAAATAGGAAAAGGTGAAGCAGGAGATTGTTTTTCTCTACCAGTTTAGAGTTCAGCACACTGTGGCCTAAGGGCCAAATTTGGCAAGCTACCTATTTTTGAAAGTAAACCAGCCACACCCATTTGTTTGAGTGTTGTCTATGGCTGCTTTTGTGCCACAAGCAGTTGCTATAACAACAGAATTGAGTAGTTATAAGCTCTGGTGGTATAGGGGAGCTCCAGTGGCATAGCGCCTAAGGTATTTGACTGCTAACCAGAAGGCTGGTAGTTCAAATCCACTGGCCACTTCTCGAAAGGAAGGTTGTTGGCCAATCCACTTCTGTACTGATACCTCCTCGGAAACCCAAGGAGGGGTTGCTATGAGTCAGATCCGACTTGGTGGCAGGGAGTTTGGTTTTTAGTTTTTAAGCAAGACTGAATGTCCCAGAATTCAAAATACTTATTTTCTGACCTTTTACAGAAATGTTTGCTGACTTCTTATCTAGAATAGTGGTTCTCAAACTTTCGCATCCGTAAGAACTACCCAGAATGCTTGTTAGAACACAGATTGCTCTGCCCCACCTCCAGAGTTTCTGATTCCAGAGGTCTAGGGTGGGGCCTGAGAATCTGCATTCCTCACAAGTTACCACATGAGGTTGATGCTGCTAGACCAGGCACTCCATTTTGAGAAATACTGCTCTAGAGGAAGCATTTGACTTTTTAAGAAGTATGTGTAAGTATGATGTTTATAAAATTTTTTAAATGTTTAGAACTATAAGCTTGGGAGCCCACATAAAAATGTGGGCTAAAGTAAATATAAAAAAAACCTCTGGTGAATGAAGTGTAATATGAAATCTGTAAAACTCAATTTTAACTTTTAAAAAGAACAAACCAGTAACACATTAAGTTGTAGAAAAGCTATATATTATTCATAATGTCACAAAGACAAGCATAAATGATAAGATTTGTTAAGGTGACAGACACCCCTTCACAGAATAGGTACATATCATCCCAAGGGTTAGTAGTCAGATCCACCATGCTACTTCCTGTCATTTTCCACACTGGCATTCTATTTAGTGAAGGCAGATTACTGCATAACAACATAAACTATACAAAAACCAAACCATCAAACCCATTCATTGCTGTGGAGTTGTTTCTGACTCATAGCAACTCCATAACGCAGAATAGAACTGCCTCTATAGGATATCCAAGGTTGTAAACCTTTACAGAAGCAGACTGCCTCATCTTTCTCTCACAGAGCAATAACTGGTGGGTTCAAAGTGTAGAGTCTTTGGTTTGCCGCCTAGTACTTAACGACTGTGCCACCAGAGCTTCTTAACTAAGCATGTAGCTCTTTAAAATCCTTTTTTTGTTATTTTTTCTTTGAAAACATTTTCATCATATTTCTTTGTCGAGGAACATTTAGCCTCTTAGAAAACCTCTCATTTTTTCGACAGTATGGTTTGAAAAACTTGATTTAAAACCTACTCCTCTTACTTTGGTCCCTTTTACGGATGGTGAAACTGATACCCAGGGAATCTCAGGGGTAGTAAGTTGTAGCTCCATGACCTCCTGACCTGGTCTCCACTTCCTTTCCTTCTTCCACTCAGCTCCTGTTTTCTTTGCCTCAGGTGATGAAGGAAAGAACCCCTGAATAAGCCCAAACTCAAATCAGGCATGAAGAAAAAAAAAAAAGCACTGCTAATGCCAGTGACCATATTTTTTCTAAAAGCCTGAAACAAAGGAAATTCTCTGCTTCTAGGATTAGTGTTAATCAGTCACATATGTGAACATAGACCCAGTGACTGTTCAGACAATTTCCCACTAACACAACAGGATTTTCCCAACACATTGATTTCTTTCGCTTTTGCTTACTGTCAGTGTAAATAGTTTTTTTTTTTTTTTTTTTAAGATCCCAGGCATGATACCAGACCCTTAAACCAGGCAGGCAAGATGCCAAAAATCTGTAGTGTTTGAAAGCAAAGAGGAGGGAAGGATTATTAAAGGTAGAAATTGTCTCTGGTTGGTAAAAACAAACAAACAGATTTAAAAATCCAAGAATTGTGCCCTGCGGGGAGTGGGTTTGCTGAACTGTCAGCTCCACCAGTTAATGAGGTAGTTTGTCTAATGGAGATAGGAAAGACCATTTATAACAATGTTGGGCTTTGTACGCGATTTAAAAATCAAATTGAGTGGAAATGCAGCAAATCCTAAATGGCGTTGTTTATTTTCTAATTAATTTGCTACAAGCTACAAAGTAAAAGTATTAAATATATGGTGTGTGAGTTTTAGAAGAGAAAGCAATGAAAACATTTGCCTCTGAGATAAAATAGACCCAGAGTCCATTTGCTTTCTTTTCATTGGAGATACAAAATGTGGTTTGGGAGTTTGAAAAGGGCATTGATGTTTTAGATGGGTAGTCATGTTTGGAGTTAAGTGTATTATGTCAACCAACCAGGGATGTTGACTCCTTTGTAAGTTCCACCTGAGTTCTAGGGTGTCAAGGACCATATGGCCTCACTGTTGTCAGTGTTCATTTTTAGTATTAATAGGCCAAGGATTCAGAGCCATGGAAGAATGTCATTTGATGATGGCAGACACTTATATCACGACTTCTCGTGGAGTTTTATGGTGGCGTAGTGCCTAAGGCATTTGACTGCTAACCAGAAGTCTGGCAGTTCATACCCACCAGCCACTCCTCGAAAGGAAGATTGCGCAATCGACTTCCATAGAAATAGCATCTCAGAAACCTATGGAGGGGTCACTATGAGTTGAATCGACTCAAGGGCAATGAGTTTGGTTTTTTTGGGGGTTTTAGGACAGCACAGTAGTCTGGTGGCAGGAAAAGGGTAGGCACACTAGAACCAGCCAGGCCTGGGCTTAAATCCTGGCTTAGCCACAGGTTGACCCTGTAGCATCAAGGGCAGATCATTTCAACTCATTAAGCTTTAATTTTTCACTTATAAAATAAGAATAATTAGAACTGATATGCATCAAGTGCTTGATGCATGGTAAATAAGAAACTAAAATTTCTATTGATTAGAGCATTTTGAGGTTTTTGTTTAATTAGTTAGTTGTTGCTGTTGAGAATATACTCAGCAAAATATACACCAATTTAACAGTTTCTACACGTACAATTCAGTGACAGTGATTACGTTCTTGTTCTTTGGGTTGTACTACCATTCTCCTCCTCCTTTTTGAGTTGTTCTTCCCCCATTAACATAAACTCACTGCCCCCTGAGGTTCTGATCTAATCTTTTGAATTGCTGTTGCCAATTTGATACCATATAAATACCTCAACAAATGCAACCCACTGTCAGTCGAATCCAACTCACAGCGACCCCTTCTTGGGTTTCTGAGGTGGAATCATTATGGAAGTAGATTGCCCAAACTTCCTTCTGAGTGGCTGGTGAGTTTGAACCACCAGCCTTCTGGATAGCAGTCAAATGCTCTGTACCACCAGAGCTTCCACCATATAAATAGTCTCTAAAAAAGCAAAATGATTAAGGTGGACAAGTTTTAGTAGTTAAGCTAAACTATTGTTTGGTTTTAAGATTTAAGGGGATACTTTCACTTTAAGGTTTAAAGATTATCTCAAGGCGAAAGACTCAGACAGTCATCCAGTCTCCCTAGTTCCAGGAAGTCTAGATTCTATGAGAATTTGAAATTCTGTTCTACATTTTCTCCCTTTAGATCAAGATTTTAGGGTTTTTCATAACCATACTGTCTCATTTCACAAACTGAGAAATTAAGTTTTGCTAGGTCTTTGTTCTTAAATTTACCCAAGTCTCACTGTTTCTTCTTTATCTTCATGGCATACATTTTGATTCTAAATCTTTTCCTGGGACTACTCATCTCCTCTTGACTCCCCCCCAAGAACCTATAATCTGTTGCAACAATCTTATTCTCAGAAGTATATCACGTGACGGTACCACACACATATCAATAGGAAGCAGCTCTTACCTAGTGTATATTACAAACCAAACATTGTCCCAAACTCCTCATTTGTCCTCATGTAAGCCTTACAGCAATTCTCTGATGTAAGATAGTATTATTCTTATTTCACTGAGGGCCTGAGAGATGTAGTAGCTGTTCAAGAAGCAGAGTGAGAATTTGAACACAGGCAGTCCGATTCCAGAATCATGCCCTTAACTACTCTAGTAGCTAAGCTTGTGCTATTACTCTTGTTTCATGCCTTAAAGGTGTAAATTCAGAGTCTGACATTCAATGGACTCCAGAGTTTGGGATTGTGTACTGAATATTCATCATCAGGGCCAGGGTAAACCTATGAAATCTATAGTCACCTGATCCTAGAATCCATATCAGGCTTCTTCCATTCCCAGTCTCAGAGAATCATAGCATTCTTTGATGAGCATCCCTGGAATGTTCTTTGTGGTGTTGTTATGTGCCATGGAGTCGGACCCAACTCATAACGACCCCTCCTTGGGTTTCTGAGGCGGTATCACTACCAACATAGATTGCCCAACTTTCCTTCTGAGGAGTGGCTAGTGGATTTGAACCACCAGCCTTCTGGTTAGCAGTCACGTGTTAGGCACTACACTACCAGAGCTCCTGGAATGTTCTTTAGGGGGTGAGAATTATTTAAGCTCTCTTTAACTCAATCAAGAGTGGTTAAAATTAGATACTCCATCAAGACAGAAATCACATCAGTGTTGTGCTACCCTTGGTTTGTTTGCTGCCTATAAAAGCACCTGGCATATAATGATAAATTAAGATTGGCTTTATGGATGGATGATTGGACAGATGGAAGAATGAATGGCTGATGTTTGGATGGGTCAATTGTTGGATGGATGAATGGGTGGACATTGTTCATACAAGAGTGTATTGTGACAATAAAGTGATATAAAATACTTCACTAATCTCTGATGTCTGTTTTTTATCTTTCAGTAAGTTATAGTTTTCTCCTACAATTATATTTATCTTGCTGAGCATTTCATTCGAAATGGCTGCATTAAAATTCAGTTGTTCAAATAAAACATGTAGAATCTTAGAAGCATATGGATTAGAGTAGGATCAAACAATGGATTTTTCTAGAAGAAATAAAAAACAAATTTTCTTTTCATTCATTTTTTCATTTGACAAGTATTTATTGATTATCTATTGTCTGGCAGGTCCTCTTATGGGACCTTGAAACATAGCTGTTTAAAAAAAAAAAAAAAATCTGCCCTCTAGGTGGTTACATTCTAATGGGGGAGATGAACTAAAGCAAGCTCTTGAATTTGTACTGTGTGGAGTAGTTCAACTGTCTTGGAGAAGAATTCAGCAGGATGAGGGATATGGGACTGAGGAGATATGCTATTGGATATAAGATAAATCCATTACTTTCAAATCAATTCCAGCTCATGGTGATGATCCCTTGTGTTACATAGTAGTACTGTGCTCCATGGCATTTTCTTGGACAAAATCTTTACGGAAGCAGATAACCAGGCCTTTCTTCTATGATGCCACTGGCTGGGTTTGAACTGCTGACCTTCAGATTAGCAGCTGATGACACATTGCATCTGCTAGCCTTAATATAGAATAGGCAGAGCTATTCTGAAGTGTTGAAGAAGTTTTATTAGACCATGAATATTTAAGAAAATTAAGATTCTTCACAAGGGTAGTGAGTGTAGGAGAATGATTGGGAATTTCAAGACCTAGATTAATACTAGAGAGATCCCACCCCCCAACTCCGACATAACAGCTTGATAAAGAAGGAAATATTTTTTACTTTTGAGATTTTTTTATTTTTCCCTTACAGGATTAACAGCTCTGGACTTGGAAGGTGATGGTATTTCCCTAGCCTTACACTGAGAAGCTGAGCAAAAAAAAGCATCTTTCCTATAATCAGTGTAGCAATATAAGAGACGAAGAAGCATGCTGGAAAGAAGCAAAGTTGGCTGTTGAACTCTCTTGCCTTTGGCCCAGAAAACAACTCAGCCTCCACTGCTGCATCTACCTCCCTGACTTTGACTCGAGGCCTGGAGTGATGTGCTCCCAGCCCAAAGCACCTTTCATTTTGTGACGCCTGAAACATGACCAGCAGTAGCCACACATGTCCCGTACCAGCAGTGAATGGACACATGACTCACTATCCCACTGCACCTTACCCATTACTCTTTCCACCCGTCATCGGAGGACTTTCTCTGCCTCCCCTTCATGGTCTTCATGGCCATCCTCCTTTGAGTGGATGCAGTACACCATCACCTGCAAGTAAGTGTCATTTGATTTTTTCAATTTTCTTTTGGTTGATTGACTTAATGGACCTGAGATAATGGGATTGTTGGTATCCAGGGTGAGTTCTCATTTTCTTGTGTGTTGGTTTCTTTTGCTCTAGAATCCCATCTTTATTTGTATGGGTAGAAGTGCACTTAGAAGCCAGGTACATGCAAATTTCAGAATTCAGCCTTTGTTATTTTGTTCTATTTTATAAAATTCAAGCACAAAAAGTAATCAACAGATCTGTCCAGTACACTGGAAGGAATTGACCACTTGATTAAATAATATGAGTATTGAATTAGGAGATGATGACATAGAAATCACTAATTATAATTCCAGAGTTAAAATTGATTTGGGGTATATATTTCCTATATACAAATTCTTCCTGTAATTCTTCTCAACTTCCCAGGGTCCTTTGCTACCACCTCCTATCACACACCCTTTTTTGATTGCCTTGACTACTTTCAACTTTGTCAAGTTACTTCTTTCTTTCTTTCCTCTCTTTCACCCCTCCCCCCATTTTTTAACCTCAGCTAGATCTCCTCTAAAATATTGAGTATAAAATAATATAAAATAGAAGTAGACAGAGTTAAAATTCTTCAAGTCTGCGGTGTTTGACTTATAGAAAGCATCCATACTATATGATAAAACTTTAAAGACAGGCTATGGACACCAATGAGCTCTTCTACCTTTCAGCAACAATTTGTGTGGTTTGGCATCTGGAGGTGAAAAAGGCATATTAATTCAGTTATGATGCATCAGACATCCATCTTCTAAGTTCTTCCTTGCTCATAGCTTAATGATGATGTTGTTGTTATGTGCTGTCAAGTTGGACCCAACTCATAGTGACTCTTCCTTAGGTTTCCGAGACAATATCACTACGGAAGTTGATTGCCCAACCTTCCTTCCGAAGAGTGGCTGGTGGGTTTGAACTGCCAGCCTTCTGGTTAGCGGTCAAGTGCCTTAGGCACTACGCTACCAGAGCTTCCCATAGCTCAATAAGAGCTCTTTATATCTCTTCCTGGAGCTCTGGTGGCATAGTGCCTAAGGCATTTGACCGCTAACCAGATGGCTGGCGGTTCAAACCCACCAGCCACTCCTTGGAAGGACGATTGGCCAATCTACTTCCGTAGTGATATGGCCTCAGAAGTCCAAGGAGGGGTCGTTATGAGTCCGATCTGACTCGATAGCAGTGAGTTTTTGGTGTTTATTTTACATTCTGCTACTTTTTAAGGAATTCCTTTGGAAGTATCAAATATTTGCTTGGTACTTAGAAGTTTTTCTTTTGAAATACTGTCTTAAGTTTTCAGCGTTATGGTCTTTGTGCCTTAATTTCTGCCTTCTACTAGATTCTTAGCTCACTGGGAATAGAGAATTTGTTCCATCTTAAGTAGGAGCTCTTAGCTCTGGGCATAGTGCCTTCAAAATAGGAAGGGATGGATGGGTGGACAGGTGCGTGGATAAATGGATGGAAGGACAGATTTTAACTGCAGGGATGTTGATTGCAATCATAATATTTGCATACCTGTAAATATGGACTTGTTTTCCTTCTTTGAGTATCTGATTATAATTCTTCTCTTTTGTGTTTTGGATTTATGGCTAGTGTGTGTGACCAACAAAGACTTACTGAATTGCTAGTAGCATGCTTCTGAAGTTCAAGTGGAAAGTAGATATAGCAGAAATGGTTTCTTGGTCATCGGGAGAGATGGAAAGAGACCCTGCATTCAAGAGATCTTGCTTAATCAGGTGCCAATTCAAACCATGTCCACCCAACATGCAAATGATACAATGAAGTTATTTATAGCTAAGATAGGTGGAGTTCTAATTAGATGGTTATTAAAACTATTAAAATTTTATGCAAGAGCCTTTGTGTCAAGTTCTATTGTTCATCCAACCTGATAGGTATCACAGTTTCCTTTTCTCAAATCTGAGGTATATTTTATAGATGCAGTCAGCAAGCCTGGGCATGAATAGGATTGCCATCCTGACTAACCTGCATCCCCTAGACCTTAAACAATAAATAAGGGCCTCTTTGCCCACCGTTTTTAAAGAAACTGCAAAGCATAGGAAACATAGAAGTGGGAGGGATCTTTTTGCCAGATCAGCATCCTTGAATTGGCTCTGCATATATAAACCCTTCAGCCATTGCTTACAGATACTTTTAGGTTGAAGAATTCTAAACAGCAGTGGTTGGCAAATGATGGCCCTTGGGCCGAATCCAACCCACCAACTGTTTTGTAAATAAAAACTTGATGGAACAAGGCCAGACTCATTTGTTTACACATTGTTTATTGCTGCTTTTGCACTACAATGGTAGAGTTGAGTAGCTGTGATAGAAATTGTATGGCCCCCAAAATCTTTAAATATTTATTATCTAGCTCTTTAGGGGAAAAAGAAAATTGCTGACCAGTTCACTGAAGAACACTGGGATAGGAGCCAAATCATCTCAAATCTAATCCAGGCTCTATCTCTAACTAGTGAAGGTAGCTCTTCTAATTCCTCTCCCTAATCTGAGTCTCGGTGGCTCAGCCTGTATCCTAAATTATTTGAGCTGCATCACCTCTAAGGATGCTTTCAGCTCTAAAATGCCCAGATACTCATTTCATTTCACAATTACTAACAAAGCTACTAGCTGAATCATATACTATTGCCATTTCTGTACATCAAAATCAATCAAATATTGTTCATCGCATATGATTCAACTTATAGAAAAAGAAGGTTTGAAGTTCAAAAAAACAGTAACTGATAACAGCTCTTTTTTGAGGGTCTTGTGTGATAAGTGCTGAGTAAGTGCACTTTGAAAAATATCTGGAGAAATGACTATTAAAAGGGCTAGATATAGCAAGTTCAGGCTGGAAACCTCCACTACCCTGACTAATAACTTTGTAAAATTGGTGCTTCCTATACCCAGAGCACATGACAGCTGCTCAGATGAAAATCATTGAAAGAAGCCACTGTTATTATGTAGTCTGTTAGTTGACCCTTGAAGAAGGAATTGTCTTTGTTAGAGTTGTCTTTGCTTGTGGTTTAAAAAGACTGAAACAAAGGCAGATACATACCAACTGTTAAATATCACTTTAAAATTATATTCACATACTGAGATTAGTTAGGGTGGTAGCTAATTTCACTAAAGTCCCAACAATGAGTAGGATACATACTAGGATAGAAAAGCTGACTAACCTGGAATCAAATGGGACCACAGATGGGAACAAGTATGTTAGAGAATGACCCCATAAAGACCATATCACTAAACTGAGATTTGCTGATATTTCATTCACAATCTGCGCTCATCTAGACTCCGTAGTTTAGCCAAAATGATACATTGTCCTGCTCCTTTAACAGAGGTTTGTTAGCACCATGTAATTCTAATTACATTTTACCTCAAAAGTGAGTAAGAGTAATTTCCATAGCAGCTTCTGATGCTACACCTCCTTTTACTTCTCCCTCCTCTCAGTCTGGTGCTTTAGTCATGCTGTTCTATATCAGAACCTGAAACCAAAAAAAAAAAAAAAAAAGGGAGGGGGGAGCTCTGGTGGCATAGTGACTGAGGCATTTCACTGCTAACCAGAAGGCTGGCAGTTCAGTTCAAACCCACCAGTCACTCCTCAGAAGGAAAATTGGGCAATCTACTTCCGTAGAGATACCGCCTCGGAAACCCAAGGAAGGATCAGAACCTGAACTCAGTATTTAACCTCTCTCATCCTATAGTACACGTGTCTCCATTCCCACATATAAAGATATTCTTGATTCTATTTCTAGTTTCGAAGTGACCTTTAACAAGTCACTTTCCTGAATTTCAGCTCCATAAACAATCTTTTATAGTAATCATATTCACAAGTATTTTTATGAATGAAAGTGGTATACAAATTAGAAATACAGTGTGTACTTTAAAAGTGGTGAGATAGTACAACCTTCCAGGCCTTTAAAACTTTCACAAGCAGTAGTTCTTTATAACTCCAATATTCTGCTGACCCCCATTCAATTCACAGACAATCAGAGAAGTGGTAGAGTCCACTTTTTCTTCATTTGTGCCAGTGATAAGTCCTGCTCTTTTCCAGCATGGGGTACTTGGCTATTGTTGTGGCCATTTATGTCCTACTCACAATTCAGAGTGAAAGATGCGGCTATTTTTCAAAGAGTATGTGCTCTAGAAACTTTTGTACTAAAGAAAAAATGTATTTGCTGGGGAGAACTGAATTTGAAAGCATCTTCTGTATATGCCTGTCTTGTCTTTGTATGTTGACTTAATTTCTTTGGCAGAAGTCTCTCTAAGCTTAGAAGACAGGAGACATGTGAGAAAAGGGAATTGATAGAAATAAAAGGGAAAAGCTTCCATGTACTCAACACCTCTTGAAAAATCCACTGAGCAGTAAATGTAGGCCATTCTATGTATTCTAAATAGATTTTAACTTTATTGCCAGACGATTAACAGTAGTCCCATTTTAAAGATGAAGCCCATCAGACTTAGAATAAAGAATTTACACAAAGTTATACAAGTAGTTAATGTTGGTTGAAGCAAATCCCACACCCACATCTTGGGGGCCCCAAAGTGCATGCCTTTCCCAGTGTGTTAGGCAACAAGTCCAATTTAACCCCTTTGATAATCCTATAGGTTTGCCATGGGCATCTCTTCTCCATGATGCTTCGGGGAAACCTTGGAGGTGATAGACTTTTAAAGAACCTCAGCCTCTTTAGTTTTACTATCTACTTGGAAGCAGCTATCATATTTTATCAGAATGGGGAGTTGAGGGCAGACCTCATAGTCAGGAAGCCTCTCAGATGCCTCTGCTCAGCTTTGTCCTGTAGACAGTTTGTCACCTCCAGGTAAGCATGACTTCCAACAGGAGGAGAGCCAGATACACTATGCCAGAGAACACTCAACATTTTATGTTCCCAGGCTTTTTGTGGAAGTTGGATGACTGTCCGTCTGTCTCTCTTTATGTTCCTTTCATGGCTGCTTGTTCTGTTTTATTGCCGCACATGTGCTTTTTTATGGGTTGTTGTAAGCTGGAAAATATTGTTAAGCATTTGGCTTCAGAGCCTCTCTCAAAGTGATCTCAGTTTAACTCCAGCATCTTAAAATGAGAGTTCTTTTCCCTTGGTTCTTTGATGATCAGAAAGTGCTCTCCTGTCAAAATTACAAAATTGGGTATTCACTTAAAAAAAAATCCAAAGCTTTTGGAGAGAAAGGCTGTGTAGTCTCAGAATTTCCAATGACAAGACATAAAATGACTGTTATTTCTATTTCTTGTCTTAAACTGAGTCTTGTTACCCAACTTGTCTATAGCAGAGTGTAGCCAGATTGGAATTCCTTATTGCTTGTTAAGGACAATTGGCCCAGAAGTGTTGGTCCTGTTTTAAGTACACACAGATTGATGGCAACTAAAACCAAGTTGTTAATCCCTATAATCCATCACACTTTGCCTCTGCAATCTTGTCTTCTTCCTACTGTGACTTATATTAGTCCTCAAACTTACACAGTGATTCCACTAGACAGGAATCACATCTAATTTTAAAACATCTGGGGTCTCGTATATTGCTGGTATTTTGTGAGTGTCGAACATAATAATAATTTCCATATCTACATATCTTGTACATATTGAAGCTAAATAAAAATAAGATTTAAAAAATTTGTCAACAAGTCAATTCTGACACATAGCAACCCCATGTGTGTCAGAGTAAAACTGTGCTCCTTAGGGTTTTCAGTGGCTGTATTTTTGCAACCAAATAGATAGCTCTTTCTTCTGAGGTGCCTCTGGGTGAATTTGCACTGCCAACCTGTCAGTTAGCAGTCAAGTGCGTTAATTGCTTGTACCACTCAGGGACTCCAAAAATAAGAGAGATGTCTTAGGAATTTGAGTGTACTCAGTTACAACTATTTGTGTGTTTCATTTGCCTTTAAAAACCAAAAACCAAACTCACTGCTATCGGGTTGGATCCGACTTATGTCAACCCCTCCTTGGGTTTCTGAGGCGGTACCTCTATAGAAGTAGATTGTACAACCTTCCTTCTGAGGAGTGGCTAGTGGGTTTGAGCCACCAGCCTTCTGGTTAGTAGTCACATGCTTTAGACACTATACCACCAGAGTGCCCTCATTTGCCTTTAGTCATTGAGTATCTCTGAAGTTCTGACACTTAGGGAGGTCAAAGGCTTTATCTGAATGTTTGAGAAAGAAAATTGTGCTTATATTTTGAGATTGATGGAATGATTCACTGGTCTTGCCTAAGTCTGGAGCCACATGTGTATCATGTAAGAGTCCATTCCTTAAAGGATGGACAGGAATTTGATTACTTCAATTCCCCTCTTCTCCGAATGTAAAGGAATTTTTGTGTTCTCCTCTTGATGTCTCTGCACTCTCCCCAGACTCTTATTGAGTGCAAACTGTAATCTTTAGAATAGTCCTAATGGAGAGCTGGGCTCATTCTGTGTGTTGAACTTTACCCCAAAGGGATCAAGAATATATGAACATTAACTAGAAACAAAAAGATTATTGTTCAATTTCATCAAATTAACTGCATTGCCCAAAGGAGATTCTCAGCTCTGAAAGTGTGTTCTTGAATAGAAACAGGCTTTCAGTTATGGATCTGATCATAAAAACAGTAATGGATTTATCTCTAAGTTCCTCCTGCCAGTGATTTTTTTCCTAGGTAAAGTGTGTTTGGAAGAATATATACAAAGGTAGGTCAAAATGGATAAAAGGGAGAGGGAGTGCTTGTCTAAAGTTCAGATTAGAATTCTTTTAGGTAAAGGTATTCTGTTTTTAGGTACTTAACCAACCAAACCAAATCACTGCCACTGAGTTGATTCTATCTCATAGCAACCCTATAAAACAGTAGGACTGCTTCATCAGGTTTCTAAGGCTATAAATCTTCATGGAAAGAGACTGCCACATCTTTCTTCCACAGAGCTGCTGGTAGGTTCAAACTGCTGACCTTTCGATTACCAGCCAAGTGCTTTAACCGTTGTGCCACTAGAGCTCCTAATTAAATTAAACAGAGGCATTAAAAAAGAGTATTTTCAAAGTAGGAGGCCTTATACTTCTGGATCTTAGAACTTACTCTGTAGCCACAGTAATTAAAACAGCCTGTACTGCTTCAACAATAGACTCATAGACTAATAGAACAGAATTGAGAACCTGGAAGTAAATCCATCCATCTATAGACCCTTGATCTTTGACAAAGGGTCAAAATCCATTCAGTGGGGAAGAGACAATATCTTTAACAAATGATGCTGGCAAAACTGTATATTCATTTGTAAAAAATAGAAACAGGATCCATACCTCACACCATACACAAACTAAATCAAAATGAATCAGAAATAAATGGTAAAACTAAAACTATAAAGTTCCTGGAAGATAACATTGGGTTAAAGCTAATTTTTGGCCTGAATATCCTATCAATCACAACTTAAAATGCATGAATAACAAAAGATAAACTAGATAACTGGGACCTCCTAAAAATTAAATACTCATGCTCATCCAAAGACTTTAACAAAAGAGTAAAAAGTGAACCTACAGACTGGGGAAAAAACATTGGGTAACAACATATCTGATAAGGGTCTAATCTCTAAAATATATTGAAAACTTCAACAACTCAACAAGATAAAACTTAGTTATAACTAAACCAAAAAAAAAAAAACCAAACTCACTGCCCATTGAGTCAGATCTGACTCATAGTGACCCCTCCCTAGGTTTCTGAGGCTGTATTACTACAGAAGTAGGTTTCCCAGTCTTCCTTCCAAGGAGTGGCTGGTGGTTTTGAACCACCAGCCTTCTGGTTAGCAGTCAAATGCCTTAAGCACTACACCACCAGAGCTCCCTAGTTATAGCTAAGATATAACTATTGGTTTCTTACCATCTAGAGCAAAGGAGAGTGAAGGAAATCAAAGACTCAAGGAAGAAATTAATCCACAGAACTAATCATGCAAGCAAAGCACACCAACTTCTAGTCTAAGACCAGGAGAACTAAGTGTTGCCCAACTATCACTACCTATGCTTCGGACCAGGGACATAATAGAAAGTCCCAGATAGAATGGGGAAAAAAAAAATACACACACACACATGCACACACACAATCATATATATATATATATATATGTTTTATATATATATAAAACAAAACTCACATTCATAAAATAAAGGTCAGACTTAATGGACTGGTAGAGACTAGAGACTATTGCCCTAAGGTACCCTTTTAACCTGGAATTGAAGCCACTCCCAGAGGTAACCTTTCAGTCAAATAATGGATTGGCCTATAAAATAAACAATAATGCCTATGAGGACTATACCCCTTTAAACAATCATCTGTAGGAGACCAAATGGTCAACATTTATGCAAAAACAAAGACAAGAAGGTAAGGAGCACAGGGAAACTGGATGGACGGGAATTGGACAGGTGAGGTGGAAATGGTGAGAGTGCTGCCACATTGTAGGGAGTGTAACCAATGTCACAGAACAATTTGTGTATGAATTGTTGAATGGGAATGAATTTGCTGTGTAAACTTTAATTTAAAACACAATTTTCAAAAAACTCTAAGATGACAATTGGGATAAATATAACAACTCTGAGTTGGCTGAGGTGGTATAAGATAAGAGACCTCTTCTGTTTTCTAAATTTGTCTTGATGACATCATCAATCTATAGCTACTATACATTTCAGGTGGGCTATTTTGGCCCTAAAGACAAGAGAACTAGTCACATGACCTGAAGTAATGGGCAGTTAACCTTTGTATAGATGGGCATGAGGACTAGTGGAATTGTGACTGACCTCTGTCTAGGCCATCTTCAGGATGTATTTCTGATGCTGTATATTCTTTGATTAAAGCAATGCAGTTAGTTCCCTCTTCCGTCTTCTGTTTTTCTACTTTCACTCTTCCTGGCATTTCAATGATTCTTGGTTATTTGAACTGGAGAGAAAGAAAGAGAGACTCTAATTGACCCACTTATTTGAGCTCCAGGCCACTTCTAAGATCTTGAGGCTACCAGACTAACCAGTAACCAAATGGTACTATTATCTCTCTTACAATTTTTACTCATCCATGAAAACAAATATTAGAAATAGTACATTTATTGAGCATGTTACATAAATTGTCTCTATCTGCCAATTGGAAAAGG
>NW_006921590.1:8475216-8478647 GCF_000298275.1 Orycteropus afer afer | reverse complement strand
ACGGGCGGGCTTGTGCTTAGTCCCCGGGAGCAAGGTAAACTCACTGTAGTCGAATCAATTTGGACTCACTGCAACCATATAGGGCAGAGTAGAACTGCCCTATAAGGTTTCCAGTGTTTTATGGAATTAGACTACCATGTCTTTCTCTAACAGAGTGGCCATTGGGTTCAAATTGCTGACCTTCTGGTTAGCAGCTGAGTGCTTAACCACTGCATGTCCAGGACTCCTTTTCCTAAGGTCACTCAGACAAAAATGGTGGAAATGTGTTTGAACTCTTCTTGCTCTGTGTCCAAATCCAATCATCTTCCCATGACCTCAAGTTTGTATGTGTGTGTTGAGGGGGTGGGGAGATTATAAGCAGTAGCTGTCTTCAAAAGTTTTGCATTCCTATTCAAAAATCATTATCATCTAAAACCTTAATTGGAATGACCAGAATTACTGGTCAGATGAAATCTGGTGAGACTCCCAATACTATGGCCCTGGAGTGCATTCTGCACCTGGAATAAAACTCACCCCCAGGGGCGGGCTCTCAGCCCAGTAGTTAACAAGATGTACACATGGACCACTCAACTCAAGATACCGCACCAACATACTCTATGGTAATACATCCCTTAGAGCAATAGACCATGGGACACCAGAGGACCAACATTCAAACTGAGGAAATGAAGGACAAACAGGAGTGCATAAATATGAGGGGCACAGGGAGAGTTGCAGGGTAGCCGGGGGGAGAAGACTAGGTTAGGGTTGGACATGGCGAATGGGGATGAAACTAAATGTACGTGTTACGTTGAATGTAAAAACAAGCTTTCAAAATTAAATAAATAAATAATAAAACCTTAATTGGTCTTTACTTTTCAAGGCCTAGGTACTGTAACGCTTGGAATAACGCCACCCCCACCCCCACCCCGCCCGGCCCCTTGGCAAAACAATGATGGAATCACTTGGACAAACATTTAGGATGCATGTCCTACTCTGACTTTGTTTTTTAAACTTTTCCTCCCTTGTCCCTCTATTAAGAAGATGCCTGACACATAATGGAGACTCATTTAATGTTTGCAGAATGACTGAATCAGTGGTTCTCAACAGTGGGGGAAATTTGTTGGAAATCAGTGGATGTGCTTTTGGATTTCCCAGTGACTGGGACTATGACAGGCATTTAATGAGCTGAGGCTAAGGAGGCTGAATGTCTTGCAGTCTGTGTCACAGCTGTGAATGATAAAGATTTGCCCCATGTTCCTCATGACTTTCCAATGTCCCACCAGACATTTGGTTCAAAAACCAAAAAGTAAAAATTAACTGAACCTAAAACATCACTCCATTTTACAGATCAAAGCAAAATATTATTGAATGCTTTTATTATATCATAAATTATTTTGGACTGTAATTACTGTGCACATTGAGAATAAGCTGATCTTTCTTCTATTTAGGTTTTTTCTAAGTCAGTCACCATTTCAGAGAATCTTGTCGCTGATGGCAATGCTATTCTTGGTATATGAGTCACCAATTCCACACATTTTTATTAATTTGCATTTGTAGCTAATGCATTCACTATAATTTTGCAAAAATGGGCAAACATCTGACCACTACTTAATTCTTGAACACTTGTACATTGAAATAACTATTATTTTATTCTAAATTACTTGTCTTTATTTTACCTGTGATATTAATGTCTTTGAAACTGTGTGTGCAGATGAACTATAGTATCTGTTTGAGATAGTAAAGCAGGTGTTGCAATACCTGTTACTAAAAGAAATGGATCCAAAGTGTTGGGAATAACTCTAATAAATAAAAGGATGAATATGTGAGTGAATGAGTAAAACATAGCTAACAATTGCCAAATAAGCTGTCTAGAAAATAAATATTGTAGCACTGAGAAGAGAACTTGGTGAGCAGAAGAGGTCAAAGAAAGGTTTGCAAACTCAAATCCAGTGATCATGGCAGGATGGAGCAGGGCATGTGGACTGGGAAAAGCCGTATCCAGAAGACACAAAGAAAGTAGGAAAGTGTTTTAAATTTTCCATCTTTGAAGGCTTATGGGCATGGAAAGGCACCAGCCAGTTGCTGCCTCCATTTTTTTGTGTATAGCCAGTGGCTCCAAAGTGTATGGAAGGGTGTCAAATATATTACCATTTATCAATACACTACCACTGGTGGCATAGTGTCTAAGGCATTTGAATGCTAACCAGTAGGCTGGCAGTTCAAACCCACCAGCCACTCCTCAGAAGGAAGATTGGGCAATCTGCTTCTGTATAGATACCACCTGAGAAACCCAAGGAGGGGTCCCTATGGGTCAGAACCCTATAAGTCAGGTTTTTTTGAGTGTATTTATTTAACACACATGCATTAGATGTTGCTTTATGGACTTGAGAGTCTTTTGGAGGGTTCGCTCAGTAATTTCATGAGAGTGATCAGTTCTCACTTGCCTTCCATGTCAGATTCTGCCTCCAATGAGAAATTATCTGGCTTTCATTAGGAAAATTAGGAGACTAACTTCTTACTACAGAAGTAGGTGAACTATAGGAAAAACTATACATTTTATCTTTTCCCCCTCTGAAAATATCTAGTGATTAAGTTATTATCTTACAATTTTATCCTCACAGTGATTTTCATTTCGTACTTTAAGAGGCTCCTTTGGCTCAAACTAATGAAAGGTACTTAGGAAAAGTGTCTTTTTGTTGTTTTCTTCATAGCAAATTTCTCTTGATATTGGCAGCTACAAGTCAATGGTTGTGATTCACATTTTTTTTTTTTAATGAATTTTTTTCCGCCCATCTCTCTCTGTCTTTCTTTTTGTCTTATCCTTGGATAGTAAACTCCCACCCATTTTTGACCCCCACACATCCTCCTTTGTATCCATTTTACTCTTCTCTTTAAAGTCTTTGCTTCAGAACTCTGCAGTATTGCTCATTGCTGTCATATTGGAATCTCTGAGATTCTCCAGAAGAGTTATTCACTTTACAAGTTCATATTTCAAGTTCCAGTCACTGAGGGATTTTGGGGGCCAATGATCTTATCATTGTAATTATCAGTTCTTTATTATCTTGAACATCACTTTATTGGCTTATCTGGCAACATCTCTTCAGGATTTATGAGCTATAAATTTAGTTGACTTTGTCTAACCTTCTACTCTAGAATTCTTTGTGGCTTTTCTCTTCTTTGAACAGTCAAATTTGAATGACTCTTCTGTTCAGCCCCTGAAGCCTCTCATTCAGTAGGCTATGTCTCCTTCAAATTTAGAGCTCATTTTGTTACATAACAAGATCTGTACTCTATTTCTGTCCTGATTGTTACATCCATGCCTTTTAGACCTCTAGAATTTTAAGTTCCTTATTGTCAAAAAATTGTTGAATTTTTTTTGGTGTGTGTGTTTTGTTTGTAGCATAGTGCCTAAGGCAATTGACTGCTAACCGGAAGGCTGGCGGTTCAAACCC
>NW_006921590.1:8467180-8474506 GCF_000298275.1 Orycteropus afer afer | reverse complement strand
AGTCTGACACAAAAGTATGCATTAGGTAAGGTTCATCTTACTGAACCAAAAGTGATATTAACACCAATAATTTGGAGGAGTATGGGCGATTGCAAATGGGGCAAGAAGAAAAAACAAAAATTTACTGCCATTGAGTCGACTCTGACTCCCATTGGGTCTCTGAGGCCATAAATCTTCACAGAAGTAGATCCACCCCATCTTCCTCTGTGGAGAGGATGGTGGATTTGACCCATTGACCTTCTAGTAAGCAGCCAAATGCCTTATCTGCTATGCCACTGGAGCTCCTTAAATGAGACAGGAGAGGTAGCTCTTTGAGGCCAGATCTGTGTCCTTGAACAAGTTTTGTTACCCCTCTGTGCTGCTTCTTCATCTGTAGAAATAAAGATAATAATGCTCTTCTCAAAGGGTTATCATCAGGTTTTCGTCAGTTAATACAAGTAAACTACTTCCAACAGTGCTAGCCACTTAATAAGAACTCAATAAATAATAGCAATCATAATTTTCTGTATACTCACATGTAGTTGAAGTCTGTCCACTCAAAAGCAAAAGCCTCTGTTGTCATGGGACTGTCATTTCTTCAGTTGTTCATTCTAACCATCGCTTCCCAAAATACAAAGCTCTTTCATTATGCACATATACTATTCGATGTTTCTTTGTGTTTTTTTTTTTTTTTTAAATAAGTCTGTATAAGACATATAGAAGTGTGCACTTCACAGAGTTTATACCCTACCAAGATTTTGCTTTACATTTCAAAATTCTATGGGGGATGATCTTAAATTTAGGTACTGGAAAGGACCCATTTTCATGAGTATCTGTGTTCTGCTGAGTAATTTTCTATTAATCACAAAGAGTTCACATCCAAGGAATATGTGTGTATTTGAGGTTATCTTTCACAGCTGAGCTTTCTTGAGAATCAGAGAAATTAACTAAAGGCCAAATATTCCTCTTTTCCTAGGCCTGCAGGGTTTGCAGGTTACTTTGTCTTTATAAAGGCTCTAATAATGCTTGATTTAATTTCAGTGATGTTGATAATAATGGACATTTCTCAAACATGGTTTTGCTTCTATTAATACCAAGCTCCTGTAATATTGTGTCTGTTTTCTGCCTATCTGACAATCTGAAGAATGGTTATGAACTTAATCCAAACAAACATAGGTAAAGAAAAAATAAATTAATGTTGACTTTCCACACAAATAAACAGCACTTTCATAATGACCACTTGGTTAAAGGAAAGCTACCCTTAAGTATACGTAATAAATTTCTTTTTCATCAAAGTGACTTTGTCTAATATTTGAAAAAACAGAAATTCCCATAACTCCTGATAGGAATCTCTGAGAAATGAAGTGACTGTCATAGAATCATTGACTGCTGCACTGATCTCCTATGGAGAGTTTTAAGATTCATCTGCCATTTCTTCCATAAGAAATCTTATTCCAGAGTTCAACTTAAGCCAAAAAACAAACCTAAAGAAATATATACTACTATTAATAATAGAGAGTATAGATTGAGAACGTTTTAATTCTAAATCCTCAAATAGGTTTAAATCTATGCCTTTACATACACACACACATACACACACATACATACACACATATTAGGCTGTAAAGGTAACATTTTCTTTAGTACTAGCCACAATTGTTCAGTCCTTACTTTGAGAACAGAAAATAGAGGTGTAAGCCTAGTACTAGGCAAACAGAGAAGTGCTGTGGAGTGATGGGAAAAGACCCAGCCAGATATGACACCAGGAATCCCAACACTCAATTGCAAACACTTCCCTGTTCTTTATTTAGCCTCAGATCATAATAAACGCTCCCTTGTATGTCGATAAGGAACCCTGGTGTTACAGTGGTGGTTAAGTGTTTGGCTGCTAGATGAAAGGTCAGCAGTTTGAATGTACCAGCTGATCTGCAGGAGAAAGATGTGGCAGTCTCTTGCTATAAAGATTATAATCTTGGAACCTTATGGGTCAGAGCTACTGTGTAGTATAGGGTCGCTATGAGTCAGAATCTGTTTGCCAGCAATGGATTTGGTGTTTTGGGTTTATGTACTGGTAGATTCAAATGAAATAATTCATGAGAAGCATGAAGGACTTAGTTTTACCTAGGTAAGGTGCTTTTTGTCCTTGGCTTTGGAGAAATGGACATTAGAGCATTGGAGTGCCTTGGTCTGGGACTTGCAGACCTTAGATGAGAATTTGTGTGGATGAGTAGGGGCTAATCAGATCAGAGAAGACTCAACTGGAAGGCTGATACCAACTAGTTCCAGGAGGATGATTGCACTTGTCTTGCAGGACTAGCCAATAAAACCTGGAACCCTAAGGCTCAGGAAGCTTCCTGGTTGAGATCTTCCCAGTTGGCAAGACTATTAGCTCTCCAGAGTGTTAACAAGTCCCTTGTGACATGAATGCTCCATGTTGGGAACCCTCCCAGACTATGCATCTCTTTCTTCATATCCTTTTTGGTGGTAATAAATCATAGTAATACATATGGTATAAAAACCAAAAGCAAACATGTTACTGCCAAGTCAATTCAATAGCAACCCTGCAGGACAGGGTAGAACTGCCCCTTAGAGTTTCCAAGGCTGTAGTCTTTATAGAAGCAGACCGCCACATCTTTCTCCATGAAGCAGCTGGTGGGTTTGAACAACTGACCTTTTTGTTAGCAGCCAAGCACTTTAACCATTTTGCCACTGGGGCTCTTTAGGTATGGTATACTCTCCACCAGTACAGTGAGTCATTCCAACAAATCATTGAACTCAAAGGGGCAATAAAAATAAACATGTGTGGAGTTCTGAGCTTGACATGCTGAAGGAGTAGTGGGGAACAGGCAGCAGTTCAGAAGGTTCGGATGCCATGTGAACTTCCTAAACTTATGCTTGGTGTCTGAAAAATAGTGCCCTTTTATTATCATTATTATTTTAAACTTTATTGTGAAAATATACACAAGAAAATGCATGCCAACTCAGTGATTTCTACTTGTACAATTCAGTAGCATTGATGGCATTCTTCAAGTTATATAACCGTTTTCACTGTCATTTTTCAATTCATTATTGAGTAAACTTAATTCTCTAAGCAAAATTCCCCTTTCCCTCTTCCTTCCACAATTGTTGTTGTTTGTTGTTGTTATTTGCCATCGAGTCGGCCCCGACTCATAGCAACCCCTTGTTGGGTTTCTGAGGCAGTATCACTATGGAAGTAGGATTGCCCAACCTTCCTTCCACCCTTGGCAACCACTAACAATTTTTAGTTTCTGTATAAGTGCTTTTTTCCTATAAGTAATACTATACAGTGTTTATCCTCTAACAACTGACTTATTATACTAAGCATGATGTTTTCAGTGTTTATTCATGTTGTGACATGAATCAGGATTTTGTTTCTCTTTATGGCCAAGTAGTATTCCATTATATGTATACTTGTTTTGTTTATTCATTCATCTGTCAATGAACATTTTGGTTGTGTCCACCTTTTGGCTTTGTGAAAAGTATGGCAATGAACACTGGGGTACAGGATTCTGTTTGCATTTCTTCTTTCACTTTTTCTGGATATATATCTAGGACTGGGGTTTTGAGGTCATATGGTATTTCTATGTTCAACTTTTTGAGGAACTGCCAAACTGTTTTCTGCAGAAGCTTTACTCCTCATCATTTTAGCAGCAATGAATGGGCTCTAACTTACAAAGAGTGTCAACAGTAACTGTTGAATTCTGGCCTTTGTTTTTTTCTTCGTTCTTGTCATTCTAATAGGGGTGAGGTGGTATCTCACTGCAGTTTTGATTTGCATCTTTCTAATAACTAATACTGAGCATCTTCTCATGTGCTTGTTGGCCATTTGAATATCCTCTTTGTTGAAATGCCTGTTCAAGTCCTTTGCTCATTTTTTATTTGGGTTGCTTGTATTTTTGTTAAGTAGTAGAAGTGTTTTTATACATTTATTTGAATATCAGACCCTCATTGGCTCTATGGGTCCCAGAATTTTTCTCTTAATCTGTCAGTTATCTCTTCACTCTTTTGATAAATCCCTTTGATAAAGAAAAGTATTTAATTGTTATGATACCCCATACATCTGTTTTGTCTTTTGCTGCTTGTGCTTTTGTTGTCATATCAGATAATCCATTAAAAACTAGGTCCTGCAGATGCACCCCTGTAGTCTAATAATTATATGGATTTAATTTTCACATTTATGTCCTTGATCTATTTTGAATTGGTTTCTCTATATGGTGTGAGGCATGGATTGAAGGACAGTGATCATTTAACTTATGAATTGTGACCTATTTCTGTTGAGCTAGGGTGAGAGAGAGAGAGTGTGTGTGCTGTTGGGGTGTTGGTGACAAGAATGGAGACGTGGCATTGTGAGCACTGGATCAATCTTCCTACTTGGGAGATTAGATTCATGCTGATCCTTCCCATACAAGCACAGCATATTTTAGTTGAAAATTGTCCTTTAGGCAATGAGATTTCTATTTGACTGCTAACCAGAAGTTTGGAGGTTCAAACCCACCAGCCACTTCTCAGAAGGAAGGTTGGGCAATCTACTTCCATAGTGATACCACCTCAGAAACCCAAGGAGGGGTCACTATGAGTTGGGTTTGACTCCACAGCAGTGAGTTTGGTTTTGGTTTGGTAAGTACCAGACATTGTGTTGGGAATTGAGAAATCAGAATATTGCAATTAATAAAGCAAAGTTTTTTTTTCCCTCAAGGATATTACACTATAGTGTTGTTATTTAGCCATAAAAGTAAGTTATAGTGATTCACATTACTGAGATGTTTCTACAACTAGATTTAACAAATGCCTTAGGCACTACGCCACCAGAGCTTCTATCTGATGCTTACTGATCAATAAATATTAGACAGAAGGATTAGATGGATAAATGTATGCATATGTGTATAGAATATAATAATACTATGGAACCAAACAATTCCAAGATCTCAGCATCTTAGAACAACAACAAAGATTGTGACTCAGTGGATATTGTTTATTGACACTTGGCCATTTCTACCCTCTTCGGTGCTCTCTTGCCTATCATAGAGAATAGAAATCTGAGAACCACATTTCCCAAACTTCTTTGCCAAAAGCGTTCTGGATATGGTTTCAGTTCTATCAAAAAATGCATTAGTATGAGACTTGAATGGCAGAATTAGAAGCTGTTCTTTCTCCAGTAAGATGACAGCAGAGATAGATAGACCTTAAAAAAAATGTAAACATTTGAATTGACCTTCTGAATTCCATGACTGGTCACCAAACTGAGGTTTCTGGGATGCTGTGATACATGGTTGAAATTAAAACAACTATATTGTTTCAGCTCATAAAAAATAAATTTCAGTATTTTTCCAGTCAAATTTATTCTTTGTTGGAGTGTAATTCAGTTATTCTTTCAGTAATGCCATGCAACCTATATCAACATAGCAGATTTCACAATTGTTCCTTTTAGTCAACAATTGTTCCTTTTAATTAAATATTTTAGTATGATTACATTTTTCACAAGAAAAAGTTATCTATCCACATTATTCAATTTGTAAATAAATATTCAGTTAAACTAATACTCTTTTTTTTTCTACATAAGAATCATGTTTTAAAAGAAATGGTATTTCTTTTCTGAGTTGTTAGATTGACAGGCTTTCCTAATCTCAGAATTCTCCAAAATACACCGAACTATGAATTTCTCCTTATAAACAAGAGACAGCTAAAGTGGCACACTCTGAGTTTGGAATAGAGCTGATAATAAAGATAAGTATAATGACTGGAGAAGAGGTTAAATGTGCCATCTTATCCTCTGATTCTAAATGTCTAATGCCCTCAAAATATGCCTGGGGCTAATTAGCTCCATTCTGGATTGTCTTTTCTCCCTAGAGAATTTTCCATGTTCTAACTTTACTACCCCTTTCCACACTTATTACTCTATTACCCTGATCTCAGTTATTGATTAGAAGGAAGGCATTGACATTAGATGGTCAATAATGCTGTGGAACAAACAATCCCAAGATCTCAGAGTCTTAGGACAATAAACATTTATTTTTCACTCAGGGATCTATATGTTGACCAGGTTAGCAGTGCCTTTGGCTGTGGGTCAATTTCAGGCCAGCTTGACATATATCTCTTATTCAAGGACATCATATTAACTCTTATTCCATTGACAAAAGCCAGTCAAATCGACAAGTAAAACATAAATAAGGCAAGGAAATGTGTATATATAGCTCTGGTAGCATAGTGGCTAAGACACTTGCCTGCTAACCAGACGGCTGGCGGTTTAAACCCACCAGCCACTCCCCGGAAGGAAGGTTGGGCAATCCTACTTCCGTAGTGATACTGCCTCGGAAACCCAAGGAGGGGTCGCTATGAGTCGGGGCCGACTCGACGGCACATAACAACAACAACAACATGTATATTCTACTTGAGAGCATTATAAATTCACATGTAATTCTATTAAATATTAAATCCTATTAAATAGTGAGATTGAAACATAGGAAACAATATCCAATATACTTCCCATTTAAAAAAAAAAAAAAGCATAAAATGGGAAAAAATTGTAACTCCTATGGCAAAGAATGACAACATCAGACTTTTGCTTCCAGTACAGTGTAAAGCTAGCTAATCTACAAGACTTTTCTAGCACAAAAGAAGTATACCATGGATAAAACATACATATTGCTTGCCTAATGACAGTGAAAGGAAGGATCATAAAAAAATAAAATTAAAAGGATCTATGATCATAAACCCTACAACGAGTAAACAAACTTGAATGACAGGAAGAACGTGAGAACAGCTGTCAGTAGGAAGACTGTGATTGAAATAATGGGGTAAGGGGTAAGTTTAAGGAGAGTCTCTTGGAACTTTTCACTGAGAAGGGACGAGTGAAGGAGGCTAAAGTGGCTGACAATAACTCCTTGCTTCCAGCAGAAGTAGATGAAAATCTTCTCCGAAAGAGAAAATTCCCATTTAGGTTCACAGAATCCCTGTAGTTTAAAATCAAACAAATAGACAAAATCAAAGATCTCACCACCAAACACATATGGAACCACCCACCATAAGTGAGAGGCAGCAGAAATAATAAACCAATGATTTAGACAACCAAGGACTGTTAATGTCTGCTACAGATTATCTTGTTTTTGATAGTTGTCATCGAGTCGATTTGTATTCATGCCAACTGATGTATGTGAAGTAAAATTGTGCATAGCATTTTCAAGGCTGTAACTTTTCAGAAGCAGATTGCTAGGCCTGTCATTTGAGGCATCTCTGTTGTTGTTGTGTGCCGTCGAGTCGGACCGACTCATAGCGACCACTCCTGGGGTTTTCAGGCAGTATCACTACGGAAGCACATTGCCCAAACTT
>NW_006921590.1:8462850-8466935 GCF_000298275.1 Orycteropus afer afer | reverse complement strand
AGGAGTTGCTGGTGGGTTTGAACTGCCAGACTTCTGGTTAGAAGTCACATGCTTTAGGCACTATGCCACCAGAGCTCCCAAAGATAGTGAGCAACTATTATAAATAAATAGCAGTAAATACAGTGCAGGGAATTGCTTAATTCAGCTCTTCTTCCATAGTCTTACATTTTGTGATGTATTGTAAATCCTAGTCTCTATGCTTGTTTAATAGGGTGCTTGTTTAGGGTGGGATATATCTTGAGTCCCGCCTCACTGGAGGGTGTGACTCAAGTCACCACCCTTAGTTTCCTTGAGGATACATATGTGAATGTTTGGGGAAATTTCTCTTTCTTGCTCTGGACCTGGGTTTGGTTTGGCATCATCTCATGCCTGGACTTGAGATAGCAGCCAGTCATCCCACCCACCGGTTTGAGTTCACTAGCCCCTGCAACCAGACAAGTGAGAATAATCTTACACACCTACCCATGGACTTGGGACTTGCCAACCTCCCAGCCCCCACCACCACATGAGCGATTTCTTTGGCACTTTATGAGTTCTGTGAGATGTTACAGCACAACATATAACCCTAAGATGGAGGGAGAATACTGAGGAGAAGAAGAGGAGTTGATGTTAGAGATGAGAAGTTAGTAGAGCAGTTTGGAAAAGTTGGACATTTGGAACATTTTTAACCTCTGCCTCACAGGGACCAGCCTTGTGCTGATCCTTCTAAAATAAATTATTTGAACAGTAAAAATAGGATAAGAATAAATTATCTCTGGATGGCTACTTGCAAGCTTTTAAGACTCTAGTTGCTACTCACCAAAGTAGGATATAGAACAATATTTTTGTGTTGTATGTTATGTGAATTCAGCTTGATATTCCCTGTGACCATGGTCCCAAGCCCATTTACTCACTCTCTCCAGGTAGCTGTTGATAGCCAGGAAGTCACCACAACCTTGTCCCTCATCAGTTGTACTGTACACCTGGACGTTCTTGCAGCACATAAAAATACATTTGTAGAAACATCATCTGCCAACCCTATGCAGGGTCATGGCACACTACTTCCTACTTAAACACACCTGATCGTATAGCATGCCCACTCATGTATCCACCAGTAGATCATTGCTTGCCATCACTGACAATGCTGTACAGTATATGCAAAAGGGTTCATCTTTACGGTCTCTACCTGCTATGTACCACTCTATGTCTTCCTCTTCCTCAATGCCACCATGCCAATCACTCACATTTGGTACATTGCCCTTCCTTTCACCCAAATCAATACTTGTCTTTACTTATCTAACAGTGTTCTCTCCCCTCCCCTCCCACCAGGTAATCAACAAAGAAAGTTTTCCTTCCATATATAAACCTTTCTTTGACTTTTTACAACAATGAGCATTGAGTCTCTCCTCATCCAGAGCAAAGAAGAGTGAAGGAAACCAAAGACAAATGGAAACAATTAGTCCAAGGGACTGGTAGACTATGCAGTCCTCGACATATATGACCATGAGACTGGAGGAACTAGATGGTGCCCAGCTACCACTGTCAACCACTGGGAAGGGGATCAGTGCAGGAGATCCTGGATTGAGTGGGAGAACAATGTGGAACAAAACTCAAAACTAGAACAAAAGATGAGGTTTGCTGGTCTGATAGAGCCTGGTGAGACCCCCAGACTGTGGCCCCTAGCTACCTTTCTGGTCTGCAATTGATCTCACTCCTGTGGCTTCCAACCAAATAATAGGCTTATGGGGTGAACATTTACATCAGGTAGGTACACTCCTTGGAGTGATCGATCATGGGAGAACAGAATGGCAGTGTTTATACAGGGAAGAGTGTGTGGCAGGGAAGGACACAAGGAAGAGGTAACTATGGGGAGGAAGTAGGAAGAGACCTAGTATGCTGTGGGGAGTTGCAGTCAATGCCATGAAACAAAATGTGTATGAATAGAAGTATGGAAAATGAATTTTCTCTGTAACTTTCACCCAAATCACAATAAATTTTTTTTAAAAAAATGGGGAAGAGATCATCTGTTTCACAAATGGTGTTTGCAAAACTGGATATCCATTTGCAGAAAAATGAAACAAGGTCTGTACCTCACACTAAACACAGAAACTAATTCCAGATGGATCAAAGAATTATATGTGAAACCTAAAACTATAAAGTTCCTCAAGGAAAAAAATAGGGGCAAATTTAGGGGCCCTCATATATGGCCTAAATAGACTATCAAGCATAACCCAACATGCACAAGCAGCAGAAGAGAAACTAGATGAATGGTACCTTCTAAAAATTAAATTTTTATGTGCTTCCAAAGACTTCTCCAAAAGAGTCAAAAGTGAACCTACAGATTGGGAAAAAAATATTCATCGATGACATAACTAACAAAGGTCTTATTTCTATAATTTATAGAAAATTCCAACACCTCAACAACAAAAATCAAAAAATCCTATTAAAAAATGGGCAGAACACATAAATAGACACTTCACCAAAGAGGATATTCAGGCAGCCAACAAACATATGAAGAAATGCTCATGATCATTAGCCATTAGAGAGATGCAAATCAAAACAAAAGTGAGATACTGTCTTGCCCCAGGACTAGTAGCAAAGTTCAACAAGACCAAAAACAAATCCTGGCAAGGATGCAGAGAGATTGGGACTCTCACATATTGCTGGTGGAACTGTAAAATGATACAACCACTATGGAAAGCGGTATGGCAATTCCTTAAAAAGTTGGAATTAGAAATACCATTTGACCCAGCCATTCAATTACTAGGTATATATCCTAAAGAAGTGAGCTCCAGGACAATAATAGATATATGCACTCCCATGTTCATTGCAGCACTATTTACAATAGCCAAAAGATGGACACAACCTAGGTGTCCATCAGCTGAGGAATGGATAACCAAACTATGGTACATACACAAAATGGAATACTATGCAGCCCTGAAAAATAACATAAATCTGCAAAACACCACATAACGTGGATAAACTTGGAGGACATGCTGAGTGAAATAAGTCAATCACAGAGGACAAATATTGTATTAGTCCATTATGGTAAAAAGTCAAGGAAAGGTTTCTGTGTGGAAGGAAATTTTCTTTGTTGGTTACCAGGGGTGGGAGGGGAGGGGAGGAAACACTGTTAGGCAGAGACAAGTATTGATTTGGGTGAAAAGAAGGGCAATGTACCAAATCTGAGTGATCAACATGGTGGCATTGAGGAGGAGGAAGACATAAAGAGGTGCATAGGAGATACAGACAACAAAGATAAACCCTTTGTCACATACAGTACTGTGTTGTCAGTGAAGGCAAACACTGATTTATGGGTGGATAGATGGGTGGACAGGCTGAACTATTAGGTATGTCTTTGCAGTGGGGAGTGTGCCCATGACCATGTATAAGGTTGGCAGACAATGTTTCTCCCATGTATTTGTATGTTCTCTGAGAATTCCCAGGTGTATAGTAGGGCTGACAAGGGTCAAGTTTGTAGTCACTTCTTGGCCATAGCCAGCTACCCCACGGGACCTGTGGGCTCGGGACCATAGTCACAGGGAACGTCAAGTTCAATTGCCATAATACACTACACAAAAACATCATTTCAGTTCTTTCTTTGGCACATAGTGACTGGCATCTTAAAAGCTTGCGAGTGGCCATCTAGATACAACAATGGGTCTCTCCTCATCCAGAACAAAGAAGAATGAAGAAAACCAAAGACACATGGAAACAGTTAGTCCAAGCAACTGGTACATGATGCAGTCCTCAGCCTATATGACTATGAGACCAGAAGAACTAGATGGTGCCCAGCTACCACTGTCAACCACTTAGAGGGATCCTACAGAGAGGTCGCTATGAGTTGGGTCCGACTCAACAGCACATAACAACAATGACAACAACAGAGATCCTGGTTAGGGTAGGATAACAACGTGGAAGAAAATTCAAAATCATTAAAAAAAAAAAGGAAAGGGGGGGACCAGTTTTACTGGTCTGAGAGCACCTGATGGAACCACTGAGACTTTGCTCCCTAGTTGCCCTTCAGGTCTGGAATTGAACCCACTCCTGTGGGGTCCAGTCAAACACAAGAAAGGCATATGAGCTGAACATTTACATTAGGTGGA
>NW_006921590.1:8454495-8462040 GCF_000298275.1 Orycteropus afer afer | reverse complement strand
TTAATTATAAATAATTATATATAATTAAATATACTTAAGAGATAATAAATTCAGAGAACAACTTAGCTCATATGACTAAGTTTATGAATAACTTTGTCAATAAATTTGAATACATAGAGTAAATAGACACATTTTCTTAAAAATTGTTAGTTGCCATTGAGTCCATTCTGACTCCTCATAACCACATTGTATTTAGAGCAGAACTGCTCCATGGAGTGTTCAAGGCTGTGACCTTTTGGAAGCAGATCACCAGTCCTCTTAAAAAAATAAAGTTTATCAAACTTATTTCAAGGGGAAAAAAAAGAAGAAAACTTGAATTTTCTTGAACTACTTTAGAAATTGAATCAGTTGTTATAATTTTTTCCACAAAGCAAGCACCAGGCCCATATGACTTTATAGATTAATTTTTCCAGTTTCAATGAATCATTTCAGTCTAACGCAAAGTTATCTCAGAATAGACAAACTACCACCTAGATCCTTCTACTGTTGTTGTTGTCATGTACTGTCAAGTTGGATCCGACTCATAGTGACCCCTACTTGGGTTTCAGAGGTGGTATCTCTATGGAAGTATTTTGCCCAACCTTCCTTCCAAGAAGTGGCTGGTGGTATTGAACCACCAGCCTTCTGGTCAAATGCCTTAGGCACTATGCCACCAGAATCTAAGAGTAAATAAAAGATATCCCATCATAACCAAGTTGAGTTTGTCCCAGGAAAGTCAAGGTGGTATATATTATTAGAAAATCTAAAGACATAATTAATAATTCACAACAGCATCTAGTTAAAAGAGAAAAAAAAATCTCAGATTCAGCAAATGCATTTAAGTCAATATCCGTTACCAAAACCAAACTCACAGCCATCAAGTTGAGTCCAACTCATAGCAACCCCTATTGGGATTCCAAGGCAATAAATCTTTATGGAAGTAGATTGCCCCATCTTCCTTCCTGGGAGCAGCTGGTGGGTTTGAACTGCCAACCTTCGAGTTAATAGGTACATGCCTCAGGCACTGTGCTACCGGAACTCCTGATCATTTATTAAAAAGAAAATAAAAATATTTACCAAATTGATCTAGAAATTCAGTGGAATTTCAGTCAAAACCAGTTTTATAAATTTGACTAAAATTCCATTTAAAACTTTCTAAAATTTATTTGGAACAGAAAAGAGCCAAGAACAGATAAGAAATTCTAACTACAGGAATGAGTTTGGGATGTGGGGATTTACTGTACCACATATCAGTAATAAATAAAACAGTTGTATTGCTATAAAGATAAGCAAATAGAAAAATGGAGCATCATAGGAGGCCCAAAATAGACACACATGTATATGGACACTGTAAGACAGAGATGGTATGGCAGATCATTAGCAAAAGCAAGGTTATTCAATGCAGGTTAAGAAGATAATCTGGCTTGAAAAAAAATGAAATAGGGCTATATAGAACCCCATACACAAAAATCTTTTCCTTGAATCTATGGTTTAAGAAGCTCTTAAACACCAGCTGGTTAAATACCAGCTACTAACTGAAAGGTTGATAGTTCAGTTCCATCCATTAGCTCCCAGAAAGAAAGACCTAGAGATCTGTTGCCATAGAGATTATAGATGAGGAAACTGAATGAGGCAGTTCTGCCCTGTCACATGAAGTCACTATGACTCTGAATCTACTTGACAGCATCCAACAACAATAAATCTATACTTTAAGGATTCAAATGTTAAAGGAAAAAAATTAAATATGGAACTATCCTTACGAAGTATGAAAATTTATTGAACAAGACTTGGAAATCACTAATTACACAGTAAAGCTTGAAAAATTTGACTGTATTAAATTTGAAAATAATTTCCATTTATAAAAATACCATCAATATAATCCATCACAAAAGTAAAATAAAGGAAAAGAACCACATTATCATATGAATCGATACAGAAAAGGCATTTGATGAAATTTAATACCCATCCCTGATAAAAACTCTCAGAAATTTAGGAATAGAAGGGAAAATCCTCAACATAATAAAGGGTATATATGAAAACCAACAGCCAACAGTATTCTCAATGGAGAGACTATGAAACTATTCACCTTGTGAATAGGAACCAGACAATGATGCCATCTATTTCCACTTCTCTTCTCCTAGCCAGGGAAGTAAGGCAAAAAAGGAAAGTTAAAAGACATTCAAATTGGTAAGGAAGAAGTGAAAACTATCCATATTTGCAGATACTATGATCCTATGCATTGAAAATCAAAGGCAACAAGAAGATGGCATCTTACCTGCAGCCCACATGCTAGTTCCTTCTAGCATCTTAACAGACCAAAAACCAAACTCACTGCCATCTACTCAGATTCGACTCATAGTAACACCTTCTTGGGTTTCTAAGGCAGTATCACTATGGAAGTAGATTGCCCAACCTTCCTTCTGAGTGGCTAGTGAGTTTGAACTGCCAACGCTCTGGTTAGCAGTCAAATGCCTCAGACACTATGCCACCAGAGATCCCTCTAGCATCTTAGTGCCTGGAAAATTAGGTGCAACAGTTTGGAGCAGGGATTCTGGCCCTCTTAACAGCTCATAAGTCAAAGTATGCCAAACTCAGGGGAGTAGGGTTAGAAAGGAGAAAAAGGCAGTGTAACTACCTGGAAAGAAAATAAATAAATAAATAGGCAAACCAGTCCTGTGGAGTGCTGACTGGCCCACAAGACAGGGCTTCAGAGGTTTCCCTGGGGCACTAGAGAGAACACACCGGAGGACTTGTGACCACTCCACAGATCAACTTTCAATATCCACTTTTATTGGAAAACTTGGGACCACAGGGAGGGAACAGAGACCTCTCTGGCTCCAGGTGCCACTGAATTGAGAGCAGAGAGGGAAACACACCACAAATGGGTGAGCCCTGGGACGAACTCACGATATGGATCAGGGTAGCTACTCCAGGACAGCTTTTTGTCACAGAGGGACCTGGAGTATGGGGTTTTGTAGCTGTCTGAATCTGGTGGAGAGAGCCCCCTAACCATTGGGGTCTTTGTCCAACTTGAGCTGCTGGCCTGTGAGTAACAGTATAATGTCATCATTAGCAGCCTACTCCAAGCCCTGGAAATGGCTACTGGTGCCCTGGAGATTTTTTTTTTTTTTCTCTTTTCTTCCTCCTTTCCCTGCTTCTTCCTTGCCTCAACCAATAGAAAAACCACATTAAAACACCAAAGCACTTGCCATCTTGAATTCTAAACCCCTTCACAACGAGCAGGGACCTGCATCCACATTTTACACAGTGATTACATCATCGCAAAGAAAACTGCAGAATAACCCAGCACACCTGAATTAATAACAAAAAAATAAAATACACCAGCTCTACATTTGCAAAAATATCAAATCATCAAAACAAAACAAATCAGTGCATAACTAACAGTTAAAGATAACCTCAAAATATCTAGGAAACAACAGGCAACCTCAAATCAAGCAAACAAACAAAAACAGGATAAGACAATAGAAATAAAATCCCAAACGAAAGTCTCAATACACATGGAAGAAGAGGAGGCAATAGAATTATCTGAGAAGGAATTTAGAAGAAGTGTTTAAAGAACTCTACAAGAGCTTAAGGAAACCCCAAACAGAATCAAAGAGAACGTAGACAGTACCCTAGAAGGACTCAGGAAAACCATTCAAGAACACAATGACAAGATTAATGCACAATCTGAACTCATACAAAAGTAGCAGTTAGAAATCCAGAAGATGAATACAAAATACAGAATTACACAACACAGTGGAAGCACAAAAGAATAGGCTAGAACTGGCTGAAGAATGCATTTCCCAACTAGAAGACAAATCCCTGGACACCAGCCTGTATGAAGAAAAATCAGAACAAAGATTTAAGAGAAATGAAGAGAACTTAATAGTTATATGGGACAACATGAAAAGGAACAACATACACCTCATTGGAATTCCAGAACAAGAAAAGGCCAAAAAAAAAAAAAACCCACTGAGAAAATTGTGGAAGATTTACTAACAGAAAACTCCCCCTGTATCATGAAGGAAGACCCTGTATCATGAAGGAAGAAAAGATATTTGTCCAAGAAGCTCAAAGAATCCCATACAGGATAGATCCCAAGAGAAAAACACTGAGGCATATCATAATCAAGCTCTCCAAAACCAAAGTCAAAAGCAAGAATCTTGTTAAATGTCCAGGACAAGAGAAACATTACTTATAATAATCAAACAGGCTAAGCTCCAATTACTCAGCAGAAACCATGCAGGCAAGAAGGCAATGGGACAGCATATATAAAACACTGAAAGAAAAGAACTTCCAACCAAGAATCCTATATCCAGCCAAATTGTCCATCAAATATGATGGTGAAATCAAGACATTCCCAGACAAACAGAAATTAAGGGATTTTGTGAAAACCAGATCAACCCTATAAGAAATGCTTAAGGAAGTCCTTTCAATAGAAAACCCACAACAGAGAACAACAAAATCAGGACACATGACATCAACACTAACCAAATCAGAAAGAGATGCTGAAAATAAGACCATAAAACATTGTACACTAAAAAACAGGAAACTCAATCTGCACATGACAACAACAACTAACCAAATGGAGAGAATAAAAGTTCTAGGTACAAAACTTCCAAATGGAGAGGAAAACAAACCAATATCCTCATAGAATAGACTGTTCCAAAAATATAGAGACAAGAATTAATTTCAAGGTAACCACAGAAAAAATTAACAATCCCCCTAACCAAACCCAGAAGGAAGGAAAACATATGGGTTTAGTAAGCACAAAACCAACAATAAAGAAGAAAAGAGAGGAAACACTTGACAACAAAAATGAACTCAGTACAGAAGAGTATATGGACCAAGGAAACTCCAACAACATGACAAAAAAAACACAATAGAATGATGGCAATCAATTCATACCTATTGCTAATTATACTCAGTGTGAATGGACTAAATGCACCAATCAAGAGAAAAAAGAGTGGCAGACTGAATAAGAAAAGAAGACCCATTGATATGCTGCCTACAAGAGACAGACCTTAGATACAATGATAAAAACAAATTAAGAGTTAAGGGGTGGAAAACAATATACCAAGCCAATGGTAACCAAAAAAGAACAGGAGTGGCAACATTAATTTCTGATAAAATAAACTTTAAGGTGAAAAACAACATAAGAGACAAGGTCACTGTATGATGCTGAAAGGATTAGTTGACCAAGAAGACATTACAATAATAAATATCTATGCACCCAATGAAAGTGCTCCAAAATGCATGAAAGCAAATATTAATTGAATTGAAAGGGAAAATAAACAACTCTACAATAGTAGTAGGAGACTTTAACACACCAATTTCAAGGAGGGACAGATCAACTAGAAAAAACTCAACAAAGATACAGAAGAACTCAACAACACAATCAAGCAACTTGACCTCATAGACATATACAGAGCATTCCACCCAATAAAAGCACAATTCACATTCTTCTCCAGTGCACATGGATCCTTCTCCAGAACAGACCATATGTTAGGACATAAAATAAGCCTCAATAAATTCAAAAGCATTGAAATACTACAAAGCATCTTCTTGGACCGCAATGGTATAAAATTATAAATTAATAATAGGAAGATCAAGGAAAATACATCAAACATGTGGAAGTTGAACAATACATAACTCAAAAACTACCGGATAACAGAAGAAATAAAAAAATGAAACAAAAAAAAATTCCCAGAAACAAATGAGAATGAAGATATATCATACCAAAACCTATGGGGCACAGTGAAAGCAAAACTCAGAGATCAGTTTACAGCAATAAATGCATACATCAAAAAAGACTCCAGCAATTAGAAAAAGAACAAGAGAATCCTGCAGTATCTAGAAGTAGGGAAATAACAAAGATCAGAGCAGAAGTAAATGAAAGAGAAAAGAAAAAAGCTATAGAGAAAATCAACAAAACAAGAAACTTGGTTTTTTGAAAGATTAACAAAATTGACAAACCTTTGACATATTTAACAAAAGAAAACAAAGAGAAGATGCAAATTACAAGAATAGTAAACAAAAAGGGTGTCATCACAACAGAACCAACTGAAATAAAAGATACTGACAGAATATTATGGAAAACTGTACTCCAACAGATTTAGAACCTTAGAAGAAATGGACAAATTTCTGGAATCACAAGACCTACCTAAACTATCCCACTCAGAGAGAAGAATACTTGAACAGACTCAGGACAAAGAAAGAAATTGAACAGGTCATTCAAACAAACAAAAAAAAACTCCCTACCAGAAAAATTCCTGACCCTGATGGCTTCACTGGAGAATTTTAGCAAATATTCAGGGAAGAGTTGAACCTATACTACTCAAGCTATTCCAGAACATATAAAAAGATGGAATATTCCCAAACTCATTTCATGAAGCAAGCATACTAATACCAAAACCAGGGAAAGACACCACTAAAAAAGAAAACTACAGACCAATATCCCTCATGAATATAAATGCAAAAATATTCAACAAAATCCTAGCCAACAGAATCCAATAACATATCAAAAAAATAATACATCCTGACCTAGTGGGATTCATACCAGGTATGCAAGGATGGTTCAACATCAGAGAAACAATCAGTGTAATCCACCACATAAACAGAACAAAACAAAAAAACCATGTGATTGTATCAATCAACACAAAAAAAGGCATTTGATAAAATACCTGTTCCTATTCAGAATTCTCAGCAAAATAGGGATAGAAGGGAAATTCTAAAAAGGGCATATATGCAAAACCAATGACCAACATTATTATAAATAGAGAAAGACTCAAAGGATTCCCCTTATGAATGGGAACCAGTTAGTGATGCCCTCTATCACCACTCCTATTTAACGTTGTATTGGAAGTCCTGGCCAAGGCAATAAGGCAAAAAAGAGAAATAAAAGGCATCCAAATTGACAAAGAGGAAGTAAAGCCATCTCTATTTGTGGATGATATGACCCTGTACATAGAAAACCTAAGAGACTCAGCAAAAAAACTACTGGAACTAATAGAGAGGTTTGGCAAAGTGGCAGGATACAAGGTCAACATACACAAATCAGTTGGATTCCTTTACACCAACAAAGAGACATCTGAAAATGAAATAAGGGAAACAATACCATTTATGATAGTTAGTAAAAAGATAAAATACTTAGGAATAAATCTTATCAGAGACACAAAAGACCTATACAAAGAAAACTATAAAACACTACTACAGAAGACAACAAGGGATCTACATAAACAGAAGAACCTGCTTTGTTCATAGGTAGGTAGACTGAATATTGTGAAAATGTCAATACTACCTAAAGCAATCTACACATTTAATGCAATCCCGATTCAGATACCAACAATATTTTTTAAGGACATGGAAAAACTAATTTCTAAGTTCATATGGAAAGGAAAGAGACCTCGGATAAGCAGAGCACTACTGAAGAAGAACAAAGTAGGAGGTCCCACACTCCCAGCTTTTAAAACCTACTATACAGCCACAGTAGTCAAAACAGCATGGTATTGGTACAGTGAAAGACAAATAGACCAATGAAAGAGAATCAAAAACCCAGAAATA
>NW_006921590.1:8436269-8448356 GCF_000298275.1 Orycteropus afer afer | reverse complement strand
AATACATGAAGAAATGTTTGGAATCACTGATCATTAGAGAGATGTACATCAAAACAACAGTGGGATACTGTCTCACCCCAGCACTAACAGCTAAGTTCAGCAAGACAGAAAATAAAAAATGCTGGCAAGGATGTGGAGAGATTGGGACTCTTGTACACTACTGGTGGGACAATAGAATGATAAAACCACTGTGGAAATCAGTATAGATTTTGAAATTGAAATATAATTTGATCCAGCAATTCTGTTACTAGGTATACATCATAAAGAAGTGAGAGCCAGGACACAAATAGATGCATGCACACCCATGTTCATTGCAGCACTATTCACAGTAGCAAAGAAATGAAAACAACCTAATTGCCCACTAACAGAGGAATGATAAACAAACTATGGTACATACACAAAATGGAATACTGTGCAATCCTAAAGAATAATGTAGAATCTGCAGAACACTGTATAACATGGATGAACTTGGAGGACATTATGCTGAGTGAAATAAGTTAATCACAGAAGGACCAATATTGCATTAATCCACTATTGTAAAAGTCCAGGAAAGTTTTATGTATGGAAGAAAACTTACTTTGTTGGTTACCAGGGATTAGGTGCAGGAGCGGAGGGAAATTTCTAGACAGGTGAGAGACGAGTATTGATTTGGGTGAAGGGAAAGACAATATACCAAAAGTCAATGACCATCTCAATAACACTAAGGAAAAGGAAGACACAAAAAAACACACAAGAGGTACAGACAAGGAAGATAAACACTTTTTCATACACAATACTACATTATTAGTAATAACAAACCTTAATCTATGGGTAAATACATAGGTAGACAAGCTGAATGATCAAGTATGTCTAGGCAAAAGGGAATATACACAGGACCACACATATGCTTGGCAGACTATATTTCTACATACATATTTGTATGTGCTGTAAAAGTGTCCATATAAAAAGAGCTAATGGGGCAAAGTTATGATTTAAAAAAAAAAAATACAAAGTGAAAATATTTCAAAGCCAACATATGTGACACATACAACTGAAAGACTGTTGTCCAAAATATATAAAAATCTTGTACAAATCAGAATAAAAATAAAATAACCCAAACCAAAAATAAACAAAAAATTTCATTTCACTGGAATGAATTTCATAGTGGTATAGGAACTTCAGGGAGCCCTGGTGGTGCTGTGGTAGCACTAACTGCTAATTGAAAGGTCAGCAGTTCGAACCTATCAGGCGCTCCATGGTCTAAAAATGTAGCAGTCTGTTTCTGCATAGATTACACCTTTGGAAACAAGATGGGGCAGTTGTACTCTGTCCTGTGGGGTTGCTTTTAGTTACAAGTGATTCAACAGCCAGAGGATATCAGTAGCAGTTCAGGGGTTGTAAATCAAGACTGCCATGTGATGCCTTTTTATATTTATTAAAGTTGTAAAAATGTCAAAAGTGTGGTGACAATACCAAGTGTTGGAGAAGATGTGCATCAGTAGATATTCTAAGACATACTGCTAGTGAGAGTCTAAATTGTCACAGTTATTTTGAAAGTGACCTAAACTGACCAAAAATTTTGAATATTCAGATTCTCTATGACCAATTTGGCTAAGATGTATTATGCTGGATAAACGCTCATATAAATACTAGAATTCATGTTTAAGAATGTTCATAGTGCATGAGAGGTAAAGACAACAAAGATGAACCCTTTTGCACATACAGCACTGTGTTGTTGGTGATGGCAAACATTAATAGGTGGATAGATGAGTGGACAGGCTAAACAATTAGGTATGTCTATTCATAGGAACACTGCATGGTTTAAAATCAAGAAGGAAGTGCATCAGGATTGTATCATTTCACCATACTTATTCAATCTATATGTTGAGCAAGCAATCCAAAAACTGGACTATATGAAGAAGAACATGGCATCAGGAGTGGAAGAAGAATCATTAACAATCCACGATACACTGATGACACAACTTTGCTTGCTGAAAGTGAGAATGACTTGAAGTACTTACTGATGAAGATTGAAGAATACAGTCTGCAGTATGCATTACATCTCAATATAAAGAAAACAAAAATCCTCATAACTAGATCTATAAGCAGCATTAAGATAAATGGAGAAAAGATTGAAATTGTCAAAGACTTCACATGCTTGGTTCTACAGTTGAAGCCAATGGAAGCAGCAGTCAGGACATCAGATGACATATAGCACTGGGCAAATCAGCTGCAAAGGACCTCTTTCAAGTGCTGAAGAGCAAAGATGTCTCCTTGTGGACTAAGGTGTGCCTGACACAAGCCATGTTATTTTCAGTCGCCTCATATGCGTGTGAGAGCTGGACAATGAACAAGGAAGACCAAAGAAGAGGTGATGCTTTTGAGCTATGGTGTTGGCGAAGAATGCTGAAAGTACTGTGGACTGCTAAAGAACTAACAGGTCTGTCCTGGAGGAAGTGCAGCCAGAAAGCTCCTTAGAGGCAAAAATGGCCGGACTTTGTCTCACCTACATTGGTCAGAAGGGACCATTCCCTGGAAAAGGATGTCATGTTTGGTAAGGTGGAGGGTCAACAAAAGAAAGGAAGACCCTCAACGTGGTGGATTGACATGGTGTTGGTGGCGATGGGCTCAAGTGTAGCAAGAATTATATAGTTGGCTCAGGACCGGTTGATGTTTCGTTCTGCTGTGCACAGGGTCTCTGTGAGTTGGAGATGACACAGTAGCACTTAACAACAACAATATTCAGGGGGGATTGTGCCCATGATCATGTATAGTGTTGGCTAACAATGTTTACACAAGTTTATTTGTATGTTTTGTAAGAATTTCTAGTATGTAGTAGAGTTAACAAGGGACAAAGTTGTAGTCACTTCTTGGCCACAACCAGCTACATAGAGGGAGCAAGTAGTTGGACCTGTGGGCTTGGGACCATGGTTACAAGGGACATTGAGGACAATTGGCATAACATACTACACAAAAACATTGTTCCACATCCTACTTTGGGGAGTAGTAACTGCAGCCTTAAAAGCTTGCAAGTGGCCATCTAGAAATGAATATAATGAAATGAAAAATGGTCATTGGAAGCAATAAATGATGGGTCTCTCCTTGTCCAGAGTAAAGAAAAATGAAGAAACCCAAAGACACATGGAAAAAATTCATCTAAGCAACTGGTACACCATGTGATCTTCAGCCTATATGACCATGAAACCAGAACTAGATGGTGCCTGACTCTCACTATCAACCACTCTGAAGAAGATCCTTAATAGAATTGGAGAACAATGTGGGAAAAAATTCAAAATCATAAAAAAGGGGGGACCAGGTTTGCTGGTCTGATAGAGCCTGATGGAACTCTTGAGACTATGGTGCCTAGCTGCCTTTCAGGTCTAGAATTGAACCCACTCCTTTGGCTTCCAGCCAAACAAAAGACAGGCATATGAAATTATGAACTGAATATTTACATTAGGTAGATACACTCCTTGGAGAGATCAATCATGGGAGAATAGAAGGGCTATGTATGCACAGGTAGACAGCTCAGGGGGCAGGAGTGCATGGAGGGATGGACACAGGGAAGAGGTAACTATGGGGAGGAAGGAGGAGTGGAGCTGTTTCATTATGGGAGATTACAGTCAATGTCTTGAGACAGTGTCTGTGAACTGTTGTATGGAAGATGAATTCGCTCTGCAAACTTTCACCCAAATCACACACACACACACACACACACACACAAGTTCATAGTAGGACCATTCTTAAATAGTATCATTCAAACGTGTACAAGCAGAAAAATGCAAAATTAAATGATGTGTTTATTAAGCTGAATAGTATTCATCAGTGAAAATGATGTTATATAGGCAGTGACATGGATGGATCATAGAAACATAATGTCAAGTAAAAAAGTAATTCTGTAAGACCACATCAAGAAGCCAACATTTTTATAAACTTAAATACTGTATAGAAAAATATATTTATAATATAAGTATGTATTTTAAAAAAACTAGTCAAAGAAACACCAAATTTAAGATAATGGCTCTTGGGGGTTAGGCAAGAAGATAAAAGAGGGAAGGAAGCCATGGATGGCTGCAGAATTCATTTTACTAACATGCTTTATAGCATGTACATGTACATGTTACTTTTATTCATTTGTATTTATTGATTGTTCATTAAAGAGATAAAGAAAAAGAATGACTCTATCCTTCATGTGTTAGAAAGAGGAGAAAAAGAAAATTCAGTGACAAAACTTAAACAGAAAATTCATACATTAAAAAAAGGTAAATAGCCAATAAAAATATTTAAGTTTCTGTCTTAAAAGTACGTGTATAAATGCAAATAGAAAATATATAAATTGAGACTTTATAACTAAAATAAACAAGCCAATTTAAATTTTCTGCTTATGAGGAGGCAGAGATTTAAAAGAAAAATAATTCATATTGTTACTCAGGCTGTAAAGAAATGAACATTCTTGTACTGACTTGTTGGTGAGAATGAAAACTGATAGATCCTTACTGTTGTGCAGTGTTGCAGTGAGGAACAAGGAATTTAAAATATTTATACTTATGGCTTGGAATTTTTGCTCCTAGAAGTTTATTCTTAAGAAATAAATGTTTTTGCCTGCTTGGGAGGAATACAGATATCAGCACAGCCTTTTTATAATAATAACCAGATTCCTGGTTAGTTGATGGTGATTGGTTAAAATATATAGAGAGAATGGAATAATAGGCAGCAGTATAAAATGTTGAGAAATGAATATATTGAAATGGAAAATGGTCGGTGGAAACAATGAGTTACAGAATTGTTGGTGTTTGTTTCACTGAGGTAGCCTGGACTCACAGCAATCTTATGTAGGATAGAACCAGCTTTGTGCCATCTTCATGATGGTTGATTGGTATGTTTGAATCTGTTGCTGTGGCTATTGTGTCAACCCATCTCATTGAGGGATTCCCTCATTTTAGCTGATCTTCTGCTTTACCAACCATGATGTCCTTTTCTAGTGATTGTCATTTTGTTGTATTACTATCTACCAAAACCAAGCACATTGCTGTTCAGTTGATTCCAACTCATTGCAACTCTATAGAGAAAAGTAGAACTGCCCCATAGGGTTCCCAAGGCTGTAATCTTCATGGAAGCAGACTGCCACATCTTCCTCCTGCAGAGCAGCTGGTGGGTTTGAACCACTCATGTTTTGGTTAGCAGCTGAGTGCTTAACCATTACACCACCAGGGCTCCTTCTTTGCTGTTTACAGTAATCATAATTACCACCTACATGAGAAACTACATATTTTATCTCATTTTCTTTTCACAAAAAGCATGCAGAGTATTTTTTGAATTAACTTACTTGTCGATACCCAATTTTATTTGAAAGAAAATTTATGATAAAGTACAATTTATATGTACAACTGTTAAAAGGGAGCTCTGGTAGCGTAGTGCCTAAGGCACTTGACTGCTAACAAGGAGGCTGGTAGTTCAAACCCACTAGCCACTCCTCAGAAGCAAGATGGGGCAATCTACTTCCATAGTGATACTGCCTTAGAAACCCAAGGAGGGGTCGCTATGAGTCAGGTCTGACTTGATGGCACATAATAACAACAACAATAACAACTGTTAAAAAATGCAAATGAAGGTCTTTAGGGTAAAGGAAACTAAGTATGAGGGAAATGGGTTGACCGTGATTTGAAGCTGGTACATGAAATGAATCCTCTGAGGCAGACCATAAATGTTGCTCAAAAGACCTAAAAGCCCACCCTATGAAGATCCGCAGAAACCACATAGTTGATAGCTGCCCAGAGAAGCACAGATGACCATATCATGAATCATACCTCATCTATATCTTTATAGTAAACACAACTCTGTGTATGTTTGTGTTATTATAACACCCCCTCAATGTAAGCCAAATTAATCATTCCAGAGCTCAGTCAGTGACAGTAAGTCCTTGAGGGGATCCAAAACAATGTTTCAAGGTACACAACTCTCACAATCTGCACTTAATCCAAAAATAAATATTAGTGTGTCAAGAAAAAAAAAAATGGTCTCCATAGCAATCAGGCAATATTCCATAAATATTACTTTCCTCAGCCAAGGAGTTTTGTAAGCATTGAGGAGCAATGATTTTGAGATTATACACCCTGTACAAGGACCTCAAATGCTGAAGCCAGCATCATACCTACAAACAGTATAAATGGAAAGACCAAAATTTTCTCTCACAGAACAATTTTTAATTAGTCCCTGGTAATGGAATATATGGGAGCTTTGGTAGCATAGTGTCTAAGGCACTTGACTGCTAACCAGAACGCTGGAAGTTCAAACCCACCAGCCACTCCTTGGAAGGAAGATGGGGCAATCTACCTCCATAGTGATACTGCCTGGGAAACCCAAGGAGGGGTCGCTATGAGTCGGGTCCGACTCGACGGCACATAACAACAACAACAATGGAACATATACAGTATGTTTAAAGGCATGGACCTGTGAGATTTGTGAGGTTTGGCTTGTAGCCCAGCAGTATGACCTTGGGTAAGTCACCTCACCTCTCACTTTACTCTTGAAGTTGTCATGCCCATTTTTCTCTGTCTCACAGTAGGGCCAATGTTAGGACTGAATGAAAAAAATTATGGGAGGTAATTTGCATAGGGGAGTCCCTCGATGAGGCAATTGGTTAAGTACTCAACTGCTAACTGAAAGGTTGGGGTTTCAAATCCACCCAGAGGCACCTTGAAGACAGGCCTGGTGATGTGCTTCCCAAAGGAAGCCCTTTGGAGCACATGCTGTTACCATGAGTCAAAACATACTGAACAACTTTTTTGTTTGTTTTGTTTTTGCTTTGCTTAGAGCCTCTATTAGGCCCAATTTATCCCTTAGCATAGATCATTTTATTGATTGGGAGGCAAGGAGTTAGAAGAGGAATGAAGAACTTGACAATAAAGTAGGAGTAGAAAATAATGATACCTAGAACTAAGACTCTTTATAACAAAAAAGAAAACTACCTGAGCTAAAGCAGATGATGCAGGAGTACATTTTCCTCAATTGGACTAAGTCTCTGTGGACGCAGGAAGAAATAGTCAAGGAATTTACCCCTATCCCCCTTGCCTCCCCTCCTAATCCTATCCCTTCAGTCATACACATTCAACGAAAACACTAAGGGGGGAAATGGCTTAATGCTTCCAAATGATAAGGCCTTCTTTTGTGTTATCTGTCCATGTGGCCATTAGGTTACTGGTATATGCAATGATTATTATTAGTTTGAGGAGATATATTAAGAATATCCTAATCTTATTGTGGGCCTTGCATTCCAGAGTACACTAGGAGGTATTTAACTGGCAAGTTCTGTCTGAGGTCACAGTGTGCCACATTTTTTTTGGAAAACTTTAACCTGTTCGACTAAAGAATGCATTTCTTTAACAGGCAGTGAAAAAGAGACTGCCAGGTGATTCCTTGAGATATGCTTAATTAATTTCAAACTGGTAATGATAGCAATTTTCTAGTTTCAGATGATAAATGGTAAGCCCTTCTAAAAGGCATCTCAAAGAGAAAGGACCTTCTCTACCCCTGCATGTTTTTCTTTGTCCTTGGCTACTTCTGTCCCTGGCTGTTCAGAATGAGCTCACGTTAGTATATTCATAAATGATTTACAAAAGTAATTCCTGTCTACTCACTTGGGACTTAGGGATTTTATGATGTTGCCAGATGTGCCATCAAAAAAAATCATCCGGTTCAAAAACTTGTGATAAATTGAGGCAGAGTCAATTAATTCCCTGAAGACAGCTGATTGGCTAGCATGGATTTGTGTTGGGAGCCTTACTCATCTTCTTCCTCTTCTCTTTGCTCCCACGTTCCAGCATGTAGAAGACAAAAGGAAACCCTGTCCATTTCTCTCATATGCAAAAAGGATACTTCAGCCCAATAAAGAGGTTGTGGGGGAACATTTGAAAATCCCCAATCGTATTTCTCATATAGACTGTCACAATACTAGATGCCAACACTCATTCATTGCTTGTTGCATATAGTCTGCCTTTCTGATTGAAAAGTTTCTCATCAGAATTTGTTTATATCTCTAATAAAGGATTTTGTTGATCCCACCTTATAACATGGTCAGTAGTTTAAACACATCTCTCCCAGCTTCTTGATGGCAAGTACCACATTACCTACAGTTTTTCTTATGATGATGCCATTCTCCAAGGGGATTCTCTCTAATTTTGTTGAATGAATGAAAGAATCCAAGAATGGATGAAAATGAATTTTCATGCCCTAGTACACGGAGGAATAAATGAAAAGATCCATATTTTAAACTACTTTCCTGGATTGATATACAATAAAACTGTTGTTGTTGTTATGTGCTGTTGAGTCAGACCTGACTCATAGCGACCCCTCCTTGGGTTTCCTTGGCAGTATTACTACAGAAGTAGATTGCCCTCCTTGGGTTTCCTTGGCAGTATTACTACAGAAGTAGATTGCCCAACCTTCCTTCCGAGGAGTGGCTGAACTAAAGTAGGCAAATTGCATTGGGAAGAAACTTGAACTCATATAGAAACTATATAGGAAAATGTAGAACTTGCCTTGGAAACCCAATAGGCTCTCCAAGGCTGTAATCTTTACAAAAGCAGACTACCACATCTTCTGCAGAGCAGCTGGTGAGTTTGAACCATTGGCTGTTTGGTTACCAGCTGAGAGCTCCTATAGCATCTATACCAGGACTTGAAATGACACCTACCAAACTAAGAATTCTGTGTTCCTAAATTGAAGTCCCTCAGTGGAGATTAAAATATCTGTAATCTAGTGTAACACAACACAGTCATGTTCTTTGATGACAAATTAAATCTTTGGGAAAAAGTTCCTCATGTTGTATCTGATTACATAGTCAAGGAATTCTGTGAATTTGCTGATGAGTAAGTTTTCCTTTAATGTAAAGCAGGCAGGGAAGGGGGTGGGTGGAGAAAGGAGTCTCTTAGGGGAAGAGTCTGAGTGTTGACATATCACAGAGTCACAGCAGTCATTCTGGAAGTGCTTATTTAAACAGTTTTGTAGAAGTGCAACAATGACTGAGAGATTTAAATGTTCAAAATTTAATATTTATGTCATTTTTCATCTTTGGGTGTTACAGGACATAAAGGGAGTATCTGCCCAATGACTTTGTAAATAACAGAATAGGAATCAGAAACCTCTTTGGTATGATTATTTATTTAAGTATAAGTAAACAATCTTTCATAGTTAAATAATTTATAGATCAGAGGAAGCACTGTAGCCCCTTGGGGCCCCTCATAAGCTACTTGCTTTCCAGATTGCTTGCTATGCTTTTAAAAGATTTTCATTTGTAAAAATCAATGTAATTGTTTTATAACTCTTAGTTGGTTATTTTGTGGAGTTAGCTATGTTGTTAGAGACTGAAATTACAGTAAAGATAGTTGGATGCTTGCTAATACAACTTAGATTACTTTCTTGTGTTTGTTATTGGATAGCATAACCTGCAATTTCTTTTAATGTTTGCATTTACTGAATAGAAATAGTTTATAAATGTCCCAATATTTAAGATATCAGAATATAGGAATGAGTTAATTGATCTAAAATATAACTCCAGAAAATTAAACTATATTTATTTCCCTTACTTTTATTTTGGTTTTGGCCCATATGAATACATAATTTTATGTAATTGTAGTCATAAGGCAAAGTCCATTTTTAATTGACTTTTTTTTTTTAAATATATGCAGTTGTTACCTGTTGCTATATTGGATGTTGTGGAGGATATCACTTATTATGTTCCACAGTGTTCTCATTATGAGTCATCATAGAGGAAATATATTTTCTAATATCTACAGTAGAAATAATCATGTGTCTAAAGAACAGAAAATACACTTTTTATTATATGGCCACAGAGACTCATTTGGCTAATCACTTCTCCCTTTTTGCATTGATTTCTAGAAGACTTAGAGTCACATTTGTAATTTACTTTAAATACAGGATTTATGGTGACCATTTTCTGTTCTAACCTCCTTCCACACATCATGTTTTCTTTCTGTTGTTCAATTCTATTTTCTTCAACCAATTTTCTGTTTTCTCTCAACTCATTATATGTATATTATGTCCAAAAAACAAACAACATCTGTTGCCAACAAGTTGATTCTGACTCACAGCAATACTATATGACAGAGGTAAAGGGTTTCCAAGGCTGTAATCTTTATGGAAGCAGCTGGTGGTTTGAACCGCCAGCTTCTCAGCTAGCAGCCAAGAACTAAAGCACTGCACCACCAAGCCTCCTTATGTGCATTATATAAATAAACACTTGAACTTCTTTCTAGGAAAAAGTTCTTTTATTATTCTAATGTTCTTCATAATTTTCATTTTAAGTGTTGGATAATATTCTAGGCAGTAGATAAACCATTATATGCACTCTTGGAATTTAGGGAGTTTTCAGTTTTTTCTACTGGTAGAGATAATGATTCAATAAACAATTTTCACATCCAAGTTTTTTTACCAGCTGTTTGACCCTGGGCAAGACATATCCTCATGAGATTATGAATTACTTTCTTTGGATGCTTTTTTTAGGAATGAAATGATTGCTTCAAAGGTTTTATGTTCACAATAACCCCAACCCATTTTTTTCCCTTTTTTAAATGTAGGGAAGAGGATTAATCCACAATTTATCTGTAGTTAAGGGTAGACAAAAGGGTATAATTGTTATGGGAGATTTGCTTTTCACAGGAACTATATGAAGAAAATTGGAACTTCATGTTCCAATTTGATCAGTGAATATATTACTTACATGCAGAGTTAGTTCTCAAGGGATCACCATGAATCAGAATCAGCTTAAAGGAAACTGAAAACAACAATATATGGAGTTAGGAGTCCATGAGTGAGGTAAATGGTTAACATGTGCTCAGCTGGTAACTGAAAGATTGGAAGCTCGAGTCCTCCCAACACTCTGTAGAAAAAAGGCCTGGCAATCTAATACCATTGAAACCCTATGTGGCACAGTTCTGCTCTGACACATAGGGGAATGCCATGAGTTGGCATCACCTCCACAGGAACTTTTGTTTTTAAGAGCAGCATTAGGTCAAAATGAATCTGGGCTTCAAAGATCTGAAAATGTAAATATCCTTCATGACTTATAAAAGAGAAATGATTAGAGACAATATTATACATCAATTCAGTGAAATACAACACACACATTGAAAAATGAACTTTCAGGTGGCCTGCAAGATGGAAGACTAGGCAGAAAGACTGCATAGACCCTCTTCCACAAAGAAAAGGGAAACCAATTAATACAGACACAGAAGATAATCCTAGACCCCTTAGCCTTGAAAGGAAGGATATACAAGTGGACTAAACCCCCACAGAAGAATTTGCGTGAAAATACCAAAAAAGGAGACATATGGAGCTGCATTCTGACAGTAAGCCTGAGCGATCCTGACAGCACAGACAGCTTGGAGATTTCTGAGTGGTGGTAGGACCTAAGAATTAACCTAAAAATCACCCTGCTAGCCAGGGACGATGAGGAAGACTGTTCATGATCGCTGGGGAACAAACAGAGAAGGTGAAGAGAAGGTGGGAGAAAGGTGGGCTGAGCTGTGGACTTTTGCCAGTCCGGAGAGCGCTGCCATTTTGAAGGTTTAAAAAGAGGCTTGATTATTTTGGATATTTAAAGAGACAGCGCTCTCACAGATTCCTGGGGCTTAAGAACAAGTTCTGCTTTGCAGCAACCCCAAGGACACTCGGAACCTGCAAGACTGACGAGGCTTTTAGTTTTTTGATGGTTATTCAATTGTAATTTGTGTCTAACTGAGTGGGAGACAACAATAGTCCCCATAAGACCTAACTACACCCACACCTCCTGCAACTTCCCTTACTGAGCGAGACCCACTACCTCCTTCTCCACCAATGGGCCAATGATAAAAAACCACCAAGAAGAGCCTGAATCACCCTTGGCTGCTCTTCACAAACAGTAAACAGAGATCTAGAAATAATGCCACAATGCCTCAGAAACAACAGACCATCACAGTCCACACAAAGAAGCAAGATAAAGTGGTAGAAACAAGGCAGCAGGATACAGACCCAGAACACATCCCTGAGGAAGAAGCAGCACTGGAACTCTCTGATAAAGAATTCAAAAGAATTATCTTTAGGTATCTTCAA
>NW_006921590.1:8427827-8433944 GCF_000298275.1 Orycteropus afer afer | reverse complement strand
GCATGTCTTGTAAGTGAAAAACACAAGATTTAAAATTGCATTGGCCATATAACCAAATATACCTGCAAAAGGAAACTTTTGGTTATGGGGACCTCAATTGCTCCAATGACAAACATTTCATCACTGTTTCTTAAACCACTTTTCGATCTTGACCATCTCTGGTTTAGTCATACATTTCCCTTTCCCACTGATCGCAACTTCTTCCAAACCCTTGATATGACATTCTTCCTAATCCAAAGGAAATTAGTTTTCAGTGGAACTAAAGCCAACCCTCATTGGATGCTTAGATACCTCAAGGATTATTTTAATATAGAAAGAATTCTTTAAAAAAAAAAAATGATTTTAAAGCAATAATAATAATAATATTCCTTTTGGAGTAAAAAGAACATTAAAATGTTAAGCCCCTAAAGTTCAGAAATCACTTCTCTAAGATCTCTTTCATCCTACTCATGGTCTGATTGTGCTTTTTATTGTTTTATATGTTTCAATTAACTCAATTGTAATCACTTGTCAGCATCTCATTCTGAGTAGTAAATTTGGCATAAAAAAAGGGTGAAAATTTTAAAGTCTCATTATTTATCATTTTTGTGTTTCTTTCCCTTTTCTGCTTCTCCTACTTTGGAATAGATTATTTTGTTAGCAGCTGTTATGATACATTTTTTAAAGACATATTTAAAAATTTCCTTCCCGTTATATGTATATGTTATTGCTGATCATAGTAAGAGAGAAAATGATCATATGGGAAAGAAAAAAGGGGAACGGAACTATATAAATATGGGAAATATGTACTTTTTATGTATATTGTACAATATGCACATATATACATATGCTCAATAGTAATGTTCAGTTTCAAATTGAATACCAAATAAATATTTAAAACTATATAATTAATCACTTAGTAAAATTATTGTTAGCTATATAAGTTAGATGTAACATTTGTATATTAAGATTTCAGTATGGAATATTGTTGCTATCTGTGAATCCCAATATTATATTGTTATGATATTTGCTATGGTCTGGACCCCTTTGAACATTCAGTGGCCCTGACCTCTTTTCTTGGTTTTCCTGGCTGCTTCTCATCAAAGTGTGCTCCAATAAATGTGGTGGAAAACAATATTTTTTACTAAACAGTAAATGATTAATGTAGCTTCCTATCTTATGCTTCCCATGGATATTATATTTTAGCAGAAATGAAATGAAATTTTTAATCAAAATGATTAAAATGTAACTCTAAATGTGAGCAGTTGACATTAGGCACTCATTGGAAGACCAAAGGTATTTCTTGGTACAGAAGGCCTTTACCTAACCCAAAACCACTGCCACCAAGTCAATTCTGACTCGTAGCAACCTCCATATGGTTTCCAAGCCTATAACTCTTCATGAACACAGATTGCCTCATCTTTCTCCTGTGGAGCAACTAGTGGTTTCAAACCACTGATCTTTTGGCAGCCAAATGTCAACCACTGCACCAACAGAATTCCCGAAGGCTTTTACAGTACCACTGAAATAACATCACACAAATAGTTGCCTATTTTCCCTGTAGGACTTGATTTGAGAATTTTTTTCCAGTTTAGCCTGAAGGTATTTATTCATTGGGAGCCTTCTAATTCTTCATCAACTCAGATCTTATACTTGAATTCAGATCACTTAAAAAGATGTCCTTTCTCATAAATTCAATTTCTGACACTGTAATTTGTAAAAAGCTTTCTTATAATCATTTATGGGCTATGGAAATAGATTTTTAGTCATTGGATTTGGTTGGTAGATTTCAGTAGTATCATGCTAAAGTAATATTTCTTATAAAGATTCAAACTTTCAGTTGTGAGAGTTGCTTGATTTTCCCAAATATCATATTCAACTTCCGAATTTATTCCAGATAACTCCTTTAAATCTCATTCCTATTACTACTCTCTTCATCTTTGCCTAATCCCTAATCATGTTCTTAGCACCTAATAAAGATCAATGAGTTTAAATGTTTTCTGTGGAACAAAGGTACATGGAAAATTTACCTTAATAGTGAATTTCAGTTCAGTAGATTGTATCTTGCCATTGACTTATTGTTAAATTATAGCTTCATTCCCAGAATGGAAAAATAAAAAAATTAAGTCTAAATTAAAATTATGTTTAGAAATTCCATTCATCTATAATCACACATTTAAAGGAAAAAAAAAATCATAATTTTTGAATAACATATTAGTAGTAAAAGAATAACAAAATATAAACAGCTTCTGTAAAATATCTATAGATGGATCTTTGAAGTATATGCAATCTATTGATTTCTGAGAATCAGTATTTGTGGCTTTATTTTAAATCAATTATTTGGTAAGGGATCTAATACCAATGAGGCTGTTTGGAGTTCTCTGTGGATATTTGATCTGTTCTCCGTTTTGCTTCAAGTCATTTTAAAACGTTCACTGTGGTCAGCACCTACTCATAGAGTGAGGTATCAGGTATACAGTTACTAGAATAAATTCTAACTTTTCTTACATTGGAATTTAAATATTTCTGCATAGTACTTATTTTTTAAGTGGAACAGTCTTACACATTGCTGTTATATAACTCACAGAGAGCTATTATAGGCCAGGGCGGGGGAAAATGAGCATTCCAGATGCATCTGTTAATTTCTTAATTTGGATTCCCCCTGAAACAGACTCTGAGACAAAGATTCAGTTGCAAGTTGTTATACTGGGAGATGCAGGAAACTATAGTAGGTGCTAAAGAGGTAGGGAGGCTGCATCTTCTGTTCTCTAACCCTACAAGAAGATGACAGAATCACCATCAGTAGCCCAAGGCCTTTTCCTGTGAGGCCAGATGTGCTACCTTCCTCCAGCCCTTTCACCAACCCTGACATCAACAGTTCCTCCTGCAGCACCCACCACATCTCTGCTGTGTTGGAGAATTCGCTGCAGTGGCCACACACAACTCATAGATTATGGGGTTTATTAGGGAAACACCAGGCTATAATTCAAGTTCAGGAACAATGCTCAGTATCTCTTAACCCGCCATCTCTTAGCCAACAGTCTCTCTCAGTCTCTCTCCCAACTGTGCATGTCTCTCAGTGTCTCTCTCAGCAGTGCATGTCTCTCAGTGTCTTTCCCTCAGCAGTGCATTTCTCTTGTCTCTCTTTCAGCAGTGTGTGTCTCTCAGGAGTACGTTTCTCTCAGCAGCATGTCCTTCTCAGCCCGCATTCAGAGAGACTCCTTCTGCCTCTTGGAGGGCTCCCGTTGAGCCTGGCAGAATGGCCAAACTAACCAGTGCCAACATCAGAATTTTATACACCTGAGAGAGAGAACTTCCCAGAAAATAGCTTCATGCCACTCAACAGAAATAACTCAGGTTGATAACTTTAACCATCAGGATCTACTCAGTTGCTCATGGCAAATTCCACCACGGGGTTTACAAAGACTTAGGGCTAGAAAAGCCACACTATGTAATTTACTACACTGCAATAGGAGAGTGAAAAAGTGAGAAAGTATCTCCATTATGTAGTGCTGCTATAACAGAAATACCCCAGTGGGTGACTTTAAAAACAAAAATTTATTTCCTCACATTTTAGGAGGTGAGAAGTCTGAATTCAGGGCACCAGTTCTAGGGGAATACTTTGTTTCTGTCACCTCTAAGGGAAGATCATTGTCTCTTTGCAGCTTCTGTTCCTCAGTTTCTTGGGGATCCTCATGTGGCATGCCATTTATCTTCCCCCATCTTTGCTTGCTTCTCTGTGCCTAATCTGTCCTTTTTGTATTTGAAAAGTGATGACGTTTAGCATACATCCTGCTCTGATAACGCCTCATTAATAAAATAAAACCCTATTCCCAAATAAAATTACATCCATAAATGTATTAGGATAGGGTACACAACACATATTTTTTGGGGACACAGTCCTAACAGGAAGGAAGCCAGTAAAATTATGTATTGTCATAGAAGTTACTATGTGGGCAACTAGTATTAATCCAACTGGGGAACTCTGGAGACAGTGTATAAAATGTATCTTATAGTTATCCCATCCATGAGTCAAGGAGCTTGAGTATTTATCCAAAACTACAGTGATTGAGATTCTGAGATAGTAAGGGATCTTAAGGAGCTCTAGTGGCGTAGTGCCTAAAGCATTTGACTGCTAACCAGAAGGCTGGCGGTTCAAATCCATCAGCCACTCCACAGAAGGAAGGTTGGGCAGTCTACTTTTGTAGTGATACTGCCTGGGAAATCCAAGGAGGGGCACTGTAAGTTGGATCCAACTCAACAGCAGTGAGTTTGGTTTGGTTTGGAAAGAATCTGAGTTCCCCATCACCTCCTCCTGCCACACCCATGGGCTAAACTGGCTTGAGTGGCCAGAGAAAGCCCTGAGGCAAAGAGATTCTGTTGAAATGAAAGGGTGAATGTCTAGATAACCAACCAAACTGTCGGATCCTAGCAACCTCTCCATGAGTTACCGAGGCGGTATCACTATGGACATAGGTTGCCCGAGCTTCCTTCCAAGGAGTGGCTGGTGGGTTTGAACCACTAGCCTTGTGGTTAACAGTCAAATGCCTTACATACTACACCACCAGAGCTACCAGTTAACTAGTTAGTGGCCACACAACTAGATTTTGATCACCAGAGAAGTATCATAGTGCCATTTCCTTGTCCATTATGAAGGATCAACTTGCTAACAATATTTTTGAAACAGATACCACCCATCCTCAAAGGCCCTGTCTAGTGTATCTAATTGCCCACATATCAGTACCACATTGATAGTAATATTATATAGCTAAGTGTTTGTCCAACTCCTAGTAAAATCTCCTTCTTGAATTTACATAGCTTGTTTCCTTTCCTTTTGATGTTGATGTTTTTGAGGCTTTTCCAAGTGAAATTTCTATTTCTAAAGAGGAAATCTCTATTTCTCACTCATTCAGGTCACATTTTGACATTCAGTTAAAAATGTATACAAATTGCTGATGCTTTAAGTTGAAGATTTTGCTACTTGGTCAGGGAAGAAAAATGGGGTCATTTGCCTAGGAGCATAATTCCCTAAGACTGCTAAGCATGTTTTCATTTTGAGCCTTAACTGAAGCAATCTCTAGAGGCTACCCCCTCATGTCTGATACCCAGTCCAGATCACTTTTCTCTAAGCTTCATGGATTCTTGAGAAACCATTTAAACTCAAGTAAATTACTAAATTAATAAAATTAGGATGCAGCACAATAGCTCAGTAAGGCACACAAAAATTATCTTGGGATGCAGTTTGGAGAAAAGTACCCTAGAACTGAGGGCACTGGTCGTTCAGTGGTAAATTGTTCACCTTTCATGTGGGAGACCCAGGTTTGACTCCTGGCCAGTGCACCTCATGCACAGCCCATCTCCCACCTGCCAGTGGAGTCTTGCATGTTGCTATGAGGCTGGACGGGCTTCAGCAGAGCTTCGAAACTAAATTGGACTAGAAAGAAAGAACTGGTGATCTACTTCCTTAAATCAGCCAATGAAAATCCTACGAGTCACCTATGAATGGTATAATTTCCATCTGGTCATGGGTATGGTGCAGGACCAAGCAGCATTTTTTTCTCTTGTGCATGGGGTTGCTGTGAGTCAGGGGCCTGCTTAGTGGTAACTAACAACAACAACGCCCTAGAACTACGTAAATTATTATTTCTGGGAAAAAGAAACAAATATAATAAGTGAGTACTGCCACAGTGCTAGTGTTCTGTGGATGCTAAAGCACAGCTATCAGCCTCCAGGAAATTGCCCAAACTGGCTTAACTTTTCCCCACCCATATTTACCACTCAAACATAGACTGAGGGCTACTCTGAGTGTTAGAATCATTGTTAGTGCTATTGTAGTAATCAATCCCAAGAGTGTGGTTTGGGACAGTTCTTGAACCTATAGCTGTTGACCCATGTGGGTTATAATGAATTTCATGAAAGAAGAGACTTTGCAGGATTTCTCCTGAAATCTTTCTTTTCATGGTTGTTTACTTCTTTCTGAATTAAGGTGATGGTTCATTCTTAGAATCATAGAATCATGATGTTAAATGAGAAGGAATCGTAGTAACAACTATCAAGCTTGATGGCCTTATATTAAATATAAGGGGGATCTCTGGTAGCATAGTGGCTAAGATATTTGCCTGCTAACCAGACGGCTGG
>NW_006921590.1:8427241-8427657 GCF_000298275.1 Orycteropus afer afer | reverse complement strand
CCAATATGACACCATTGAGGATGAGAAAGATATAGAGAGGTACATGGGAGGTACAGAGAACAAATATGAACCCTTTTGCACATAGAGTACTGTGTTGTCAGTGAAGGCAAACATGGGTATATGGGTGTATACATGGGTGGACAGGCTAAACAATTAGGTATGTCTATGAAATGGGGAGGGTATCCAAGAACATACATAGGGTTGGCAGACAATGGCCCTGTAAGTTTATGTGAGTGATCAGAATTCCAAGGTGTATATAGAGCTGACAAGGGGCAATGTTGTGGTCACTGCTTGGTCACAGCCAGCTACCCAGAGGGACCGAGGGTTGAACCTGCGGGCTTGGGACCATAGTCGCAGGGGACATCAAGCTCAATTGGCAGAACATACTATATAAAACATTGTTCCACCACCTACTT
>NW_006921590.1:8382715-8419570 GCF_000298275.1 Orycteropus afer afer | reverse complement strand
AACAACAACAACAACAACAAAGTTGAGACAAAGGTCATGTGTTTTGTGTGAGGCAGCACAGCCCATCTGAGATCTGTACTCATGTTCCTCCATCCTAGTTCAATGTACTTGTTATATATTCTAGATAATAGGCAATATATACTATCAAACCTTAGAAAAGACAAGCTATTCCTTCTTGACATGTGGTGATAACTATTAAAATTAGAAAACAAAACTAGATAAATAATACCTGTATTCTCTTTTCTCCTGAATTATTTTTTCTAAACTATATAAATAAACCTTTCAATATACTAAATCATTTACTTATTTTATTTTTCTCTCCTCTCCACTAGAATGAAAGCTCCAAAAGGGTGAGTATGTTTGCCTGTTGTACTCACTGACATATTATTCCAAGCACTCAGAACAGCTTCTGATGAAGAGTAGGTATTCAGTAAATATTCGTTGAATGAAGAATGAGTGTAATCCAGACTCCGAATAAAAATAGCATATGTTATTGTTTTAAATTAAATCCTAAGATCCAAATTTCTATCAGCGGAAGCTAGTTTTCTTTTCTTCTGATATTCTGAAAACTTGAATTATTAGAATACCAGAATAAACTCCCCTTGGAGCTCATGATTCATCAAAAGGCTCATTCACTTATTGGCAGTACAATGGTGACTGCTCACAAGTGACTCTGTTTGATTTCCACTGTTGACTTTTCAAGCAAGTCATTTGCAATCATTTAGCATTTTTTCCGTATATTTATAACTTACACCAGCAAGAAACATTCTAGGAGGCATCTCCCTTAATCTAGACTGTAGCTTTGGTCTAAGTATCAGTGCAATTTTGCACTTAAATATGATATTTCCCTCCTACTCTTTTTGATTATTATTGTTTTATTCTTTTCCTGTAAAAGAGAGACAAAATGACCCACTGCAGCATGCATTTGGTCCAGCCCTCTGAGCTGACATTTTTATCATTTTTTTCTCATTTATTTATAGAAGATATGTATTTCCTTTCTGATGTTAAGCGATGGGATCATGCCGAGCCCCTTGGATTTTGGCTGTCAACTTTCCAAGTTGCTGAACTTATGTCTTCTCTTAATCAGCAAGGGAAGGTGACCTGGGTAGAGGGCCAGTCATACTCAGGGGTAGTCCTCGATGACTTCATTGTCCTCTGAGTTCATGAAAAGGCCTTTCCTTTATTAAGGGAAGGAATGCTTCACTTAATAAAATCCACCACACAGAATGTGTAAGCAGTCAAGTGCCCTGGGTTCAATCTAATGTCTGAAAACAAACATGAATCATGGCTCCCTATGTTGAGATGAGGTCTTTAAGTTAAAAGAGAAACAGTATACTGCGAAGTATTACCTCTTCTCACTGTCATTGTGATGAGTGACCACAAATATATGTAAATCCACAAGCCAGTTTAGTCAGAAACTTGGCTTTGCATTTCTGTGTGTCCCAGCCACTTGACCCCTTCATCAGTCAGTTGCCACTTGACCCATTCATCAGTCAGTTGGAGTTCCATTTTGCAAACGACATGGTCAGGTTAATGATATAAAATGTCTCTGGAGACCAAAGTAAGTTACTAATTTCTCCCCTTTGTAATTTCTGGTCTACTATTACTTCATTTAGAAACCCTAATGATGCAGTGAATAAAGTACTCTACTGAGAACAAAAAGGTCACAGCCTTTCTCCACTCTATGGGAGAAAGATAACATCTTCAGAATGCATATTGGACCTCCTGCTACCTATCTGCCTTGTGATGCAACCTTGAAAAATACTGACAGGAAATTCTTGTTTGCTATGTTCCAATATCCAACTTCAAAGTGTAAAAAAAAAAAAAAAAAGGAAAAGAAAACTCTATAATACAGAAATGTAAATTTGATAATCCCATTTATGACACAGTACTATCGCCAGCATTCTACTTAATTGAGCTGCAAGTCTTTCTCAGATGTCTTTTTCAACATTTCCCTCAAGGGCTGACTGTACTTTTTGGAATTGATATTTCTGAATGGGTGCCATAACTTACATTATCAGGTTGGGCCAGATAATAATTAAGAATTAGATGTTAGCTAGCAGATAAGATTTGTGAAGTAGGAAGGCTGGTGCTAGATCTTTCATTATAGCTTGCTCATTACACCTTGCTATCAGTTGATTCCGGAGGCAAATTACCCTCGCTCCTTTCCTCATTTCCAAGCCAACACATTCAGCACAGTGCTAGGCCTGTAGAAAAACAAAATGTATAGATAGCAGACTGCTAACCAGAAGGCTGGTGGTTCAAACCCACCAGCCACTCCTCGGAAGGAAGGTTGGGCAATCCTACTTCCGTGGTGATACTGCCTTGGAAACCCAAGGAGGGGTCGCTATGAGTCGGGGCCGACTCGAGGGCACATAACAACAACAACAACAACATAGATTAGCAGAGTCATCTAGACTAGAGGTTGGCAGACTACAGCTGTGGCCCAAATCTAGTCCACAGCCAAATTTTGCAAATAGTTAAGCAATCCCTGCTATCCAAAATGCTGTCCATTCAAACCTTTGGAAGACAGGCTTGACAATCCACTTCTGAAAGGTCGCAGCCTTGAAAACCCTGTGGAACAGTTCTACTCTGCATACATGGGGTTGCCTTGAGTTTTATTGGAACACAACCAAGCTCATTCATTTATTTCTTTTCTATGACCTGCTTTCTTACAATAAGATCAGAAGTTGCAAAGAGACCTCTTTTGCCCCACAAAGGCTAAAATACTTACTATCTATCCCTTGCTGACTCTTGAGCTAGACCCAATGCATAAAAGTGCACTTAATAAATACTGCATTTTAATATTGATATTAATTCAGTTTCTGGCCCAGACACCACGTATGTAACTGGGTAAATTAATTTTGGTACATTCCCACATCTTTTTAAAATGGAGATAACAAGTGGACCTAACTGATGCAATTCTAAGGATTAACTTAGTTAATAAATGTTAAGCACTCAGAAATATGCCTGGGACATAGCAAGCACTCAGCAAGTGTTTACTCGATTCATCAGATCAATTGATTTTATTGGTCCTGGGATATGATCCTATTGCCAGCCACCAAGACAGGTTCAAGCCACTTGATTGGATAATGTTTTTCAGATTAGCAAGAACATGAAGCAAAACAGGATCCTAGATCTACTTGAGAGTGGGGTAGGTGCTGAGCAAAGGAAAGGGCTTTTTTAGTAAGTCTTCCCCTTAGTTAGTATAGATTTGAGTCACTTCTATAAAGACATGACAAAGCAGATTTTCTGAACATATGTCATCATAGCCCCTATTGCCCTGCTTATGGTATATTTAGCAATATATTACAAAAGCCATTATGGGTTTGTGGCAATTTATTAATAATGATCAATAACACAAAATAAATAATATATGAATCTTTCCATAACATGAGGGCTCAAGCACCAAGGTGTAAGGATAGCTATCTTGTTCAAATTCCTATGGTTCAGATCTGAAATTTGAAATCTAGATGTAAATTTTGTCATTTAAACCAGAGTTGGCAATTTTTGTGTGTGTGTGTGTCTGCAAAGGACAAGTAGTGAATATTTTTGACATTGGAGGTCAGTCTTCATTGCACATATTCAACTCCACTGTTGTAGCTCAAAAGCAGCCATGAACCATAAATGAATCATACATCTACCACCATCGAGTTGATCCCAACTTGTAGTGACCTGATAGGACAGAGTAGAACTATTGCATAGGGTTTGCAAGGCTGTAAATCTTTATGGAAGCATACTGCCTCATCATTCTCCCATGGATTGGCTGGTGGGTTTGAACTTCCATCCTTTCAGTTAGCAGCCAAATGCTTTAACCACAGTGCTACCAGAGCTCCTATGACTATAACTATGTTCCAATAAAACTTTATTTTTTTTAAAAAAAAAGGTAAAGTAAATTTGGCCCATGAGCTGTAATCTACAGACCCATGATTTCAACTATTACAAATCATATTTTATTTTTATTTCTCTTTTCTCTGTATCACTCTCCCATTTTTGTGTATACACCTTATTTCTTCACTAAAATATTTCCATTTGCCAGGAATAGAAAGCCTTCTGAACAAAAAGAGATACATTGAGCTATCTGAACTTTAATTTGTATTGTCAAGTGATTCTGTGTAGTTGGATAGGTGTCATTTTCTTCTAATAAATTGAAATGAAATTGTCAAACACAGATGGACAAGTGAACTAGTAATGGAACTGAGACTAAAAGTTTACCTAAGCATCATCCCTTGTTCTCTTAATTTTTAGAATAGAACTGGAAGGAAAATGGAAAAATTATATAACTAAGTAAGCCCAATTCAGAAAGTAATTCAATAAAACAGAAAGTTTATGCTAATTTGAACATCAATATTTCTAACCATTTGCTATTTTTTAATCATTGCCTATGTCATTTAAAGGAATGTCTATTTGTTAGATGTGTGACAGTTTGCTGTTGAGAATGTATGTTGCTAAATCTTCATACCATCTATCAGATTATATCTCAGACTAGTGTTATTTTCATGAATGTTCCCATTTTAATTTCCCACTTTTTTATGAATGCATAAGAAAAAATACAGCAAACACTTCTGATCCTTAGCTAAAAATACATATTGCTACGAACTGAAAGAATGAAGCAATTTAACTAAGGAACCCCAAGTAAACCCATAATAAACTTTAATTACCAGAGGTCATTTACCTAGGAACCTGGACCAAGGCACAGAGAGAACTAAAGGATGTCTCTAAGCACCAAGATGACTAATTATCTTGGACTTTACTCATAAAAGACCTTCTCTGAGAGGGTTCATACAGTCTTAATTTAAATACTGTTCATTATTTGTTTATTTCCTTGCACACCACAAATTTTTCTTCTTTTTCTTGAAAGGGTATTAAATATAGAGGAAAACACATATATTTTAAGTATATAGTTCAATGAATTCACCTATGTAACCAGTACTCAAGTCCATAAAGAGACTATGACCAGTGCCCCAGTAACCCCTTCTTTCACTACTCTCCAAGAGTAACTACTATCCTGATTTCTAGTAGCATAGATCTGGTTGGCTTGTTCTTGTATTTTATATACTAAAATTACACGATCTGTGGTGTTTTGTGGAGCCCAGGTGGTACAGTGGTTAAAGCACTTGGCAGCTAAAAAAATTCAGTGGCTTGAACCCACCAGTTGCTCCATGGGAGAAAGATGAGGCAGTCTGTTTCTGTAAAGTTACAGCCTTGGAAATCCTGTGTGGTAGCTCTACTTTGTCTTATGGTGTCATTATGACTTGATGGCAGTGGGTTTTTTGGTGCTCTTTTGTGTCTCACATCTTTCTTCATCATTAGATTTGTGAGATTTATCCACATTGTCACATGTAGCTATAGTTGGTTCTTTTTCATTTCCATTTGCTATTTCTCATTATGAATATACAACATTTTATTTATTCTATTTTTGATGGACATTTGGGAAGCTTCCAATATGGATTGCTGTAAATATGGGTGCTATGAGCTTTTAGGTTCATGCCTTTTGGTGACCATATGTGCACAGTATCATTGAGTATATATCTGGAAGTGAAATTTCTGAGTCACAGCATATGCATATGTTCAGCTTTAATGGTTTTTGCCAAAGAATGTTCTGGAGCCCACAGCATTTTTTTTCCCCTTTTAATTTAATTAATTAATTTATTTATTTTTGCAGTGTTCCTTCCCCTTCTCTGCCCCTCCTGGTAACCCAGAAAGAAAGTTTGCTTCCATATGTAAACCTTTCTTTGACTTTTTACAATAATGAACTAATACTGTATTTGTCCTTCAGTGATTGACTTATTTCACTCAGCATAATGTCCTCCAAGTTCATCTACATTATGTGGTGTTTTGTAGATTCTCCCTGTTCTTTAGTGTTGCGTAGTATTCCATTGTGTGTATGTACCATAGTTTGCTTATCCATTTTTCTGTTGATGGGCACCTAGGTTTCCATCTTTTGGCTATTGTGAATAGTGCTGCGATTAACACAGGTGTGCATATATCTGTTCTTGTCCTGGGTCTCACTTCTTTAGGCTATATACCTAGGAATGGGATTGCCGAGTCAAATGGTATTTCTAATTCTAACTTTTTAAGGAATCACCATACCACTTTCCACAGTGGTTGTATCATTTGACAGTCCCACTAGCAGTGTGTAAGAGTCCCAATCTTTCCACATCCTTGCCAGCATTTGTTATTTTTCTGTCTTGTTGAACTTTGCTATTAGTGGTGGGAAAGATGGTATCTCGTTGTTTTGATTTGCATCTCTCTAATGGCCAATGATCATGAACTTTTCTTCATATGTTTGTTGTCTGCCTGAATATACTCTTTGATGAAGTGTCTGTTCATGTCTTCTGCCCGTTTTTTAATTGGATTGTTTATGTTTTTGTTGTTGAGGTGTTGGAGTTTTCTATAAATTTTAGAGATAAGTCCCTTGTTAGATATGTTGTTATTGAATATTTTTTTCCCAATCTGTAGGTTCTCTTTTGAATCTTTTGGAGAAGTCTTTCAAAGCACATAAATATTTAATTCCACAGCACTTTTTAAACAACAAATTAGAACATGGTCCTTCTGAAGACAGACATGCCAATGATGACAATGAGAGCTGGAATAACATTTAGGAACTCTTAGGACATAGACTATTTGGCATTAGGTCATTGTTGTGCCCTTGGTTTTGACTGTGATGACCTTGACTTACTAAAAATGTCAAACTGTGGTGAAAAACATCTATTAAAATGGCAGGGAAGGGACAAGAACAGACATATGCACCCCTATGCTCATCACAGCATATTTACAATAGCCAAAAGATAGAAACAACCTAGGTGTCCATCAACTGAAAAATTGATAACCAAATTATGGTACCTACACACAATGTAATACTATGCAACCCTAAAGAATAATGCAGAATATGCAAAACACTGCATAACATGGATGAACTCAGAGGACATTATGCTGAGTGAAATAATTCAATCACAAAAGGAAAAATATCATATTAGTCCATTATTATAAAAGTCAAGGAAAAGTTTATAATGGAAGGAAATTTTCTTTGTTGGTTATTGGGGGGTGGGGGAGAACACTGTTAGATAGGTAGAGATAAGTATTGATTTGGGTGAAGAGAAAGGCAATGTACCAAACAATCAATATGAGTGATCAACATGGTGGCGTTGAGGAAGAGGAAGACATAGAGAGGTACATGAGAGGTACAGACAACAAAGATGAACCCTTTTGCACATGCAGTACTGCATTGTCAGTGAAGGCAAACATGGATATACGGATATATAGATAGGTGAATGGACAGGGCGAACTACTATCAGGTATGTTTATGCAGTGAGGAGTGTGCCCAAGACCATGTATAGGGTTGACAATGTTTCTACACGGGTATTGCTATGTTATGTAAGAATTCCCAGCTGTATAGTAGAGCTGACAAGGGACAAGTCTGTAGTCACTTCTTGGTCACAGCCAGCTTCCCAGAAGGAGTGAGTAATTAGACCTTTGGACTTGGAACTAAAGTCACAGAGAACATCAAATTCAATTGACATAACATACTACATAAAACATTGTTCCACCTCCTACTTTGGCGAGTAGCGACTGGGATCTTAAAAGCTTGCAAGCAGCCATCCAGATGCAACAATGAGTCTCTCCTCATCCAGAGCAAAGAAGAATGAAGAAAACCAAAGATTCATGGAAAGAATTAGTCCAAGTGACTGGTACACCATGTGATCCTCAGTCTATACAACCGTGAGACCAGAAGAACCAGATGGTTTCCAGCTACCACTGTCAGTCACTCAGAGAGGGATCTGTGTAAGAGAGTCTGGATAAAGTGGGAAAAAAATATGTAACAACACTCACAATCATTTGAAAGAAAAAGGGACCAGGTTTGCTTCTGACAGAGCCTGATAGAACCACTGAGACTATGGCCCCTAGCTGCCCTTCAGGTCTGAAATTGAACCCATACCAGTGGCTTCAAACCAAACAAAAGATAGGCATATGAGGTAGGCATTTACACTAGGTTGATACACTCCTTGGAGAGAACAATCATGGGAGAATAGAAGGGCTGTGTATGCACAGGGGGTGGGAGTGCATGGAGGGAAGGACACAAGGAAGAGGTAACCATGGGGAGGAAGTGGGAGAGGAGCTGTTGCATTGTGGTAAACTGTAGTCAGTGTCATGAGACAAAGTGTATGTGAACTCCTGTAAAGAAAGTGAATTTGTTCTGTAAACTTCCACCTAAATCACAGTTAAAAAAAAAAAAAAAAGTCAGGGAAGGACACTGATTTCAAAATGATCATTTTTAAAGTCTAGACCCCCTTATAGTGGTAATTTTCTCTTCTCCAGACAAGTCATTTTTACAGAACTGCTTGGTGGCACAAATAATCAATACTCACCTACCAGCCCAAAAGTTGACCTTTCGAACCTTTGGAGGACAGACCTGACAATCTGCTTCAGATTCAGTCAGAGTTTTACTCTGTGCATCTGTGCACATGGGATTTCCATGAGATGGGACTGACTTGACAGCAACTAACAATAAAGTTCATTGCTCAATGTGATTGACTCTTTTCTTGTTGAATGAATTAATAGACTCTGTGATTCAGTTTTCTACACACACTTCTGGATTATCAGAGCCGGGGGAATGTGTAGTAAAAATTACTGTGACTTTTTAATAATCTAGAGAGGCCAACTCACCAGAACTATACATATAAAATAGTTTCATATATTCTGTAAAGTTGCAGTACTTTTTATTATAATTTCATAGTCAGGATAGAGAACCATGATAGTTCAGAGTTTTGTGGTCACATGTAAAGTGTGATTTCTCCCAGCGAAGCAGAAGTTTGGAACTCAGGCAGAAAGGTGTGTGCTGTGAGTCATAGATGGATGTGGGCCAAATCCTTTGTTTGGTTTATTTCTCATTCTTTGTGCTGTCAGGGCTCTGTTGACTTCCAAGGGAAAGGCTGTGACAGGTAAAAGAAGTGCTCCATGAAGGATTAGAGTGAGTGAGATGATCAAACAGGCTATGTTGGAGAACTTTGCACTAGTAAGAGTCCCATGCTAATGGGGAGCACTTGGCTTCTTTAGAACCATACAAGTGGTTATAATAGGCATTTTAACCACACACAGGGAAGCCATACGATGGGTAAAGCAAAAAAAACAAACTCACTGCCATCAAGTTGGATCTGACTCATAGCAACTCTTCCTTGGGTTTCTGAGACATTATCTCTACAGAAGTATATTGCCCAATCCTCCCTCTGAGGAGTGGCTGGTGGGTTTGAACCACCAGCCTTCTGGTTAGCAGTCAAATGCCTTAGGCACTATGCTCCCAGAGCTCCCATATGAGGGGTAGTGGGTATTTAAAATAATATACAACTATAAATTTAAATATAAATACATAAACTATTAGCATTTATATATTAGCAAAATATTAGTATTTTTTTGGTATTGTTCTCATTAAAGTCATATGACTGGAGAAGGAATTGCCCTACAATAAGAATCTTGAGCATTTTGACACCATAATATAAAAAATGCCCCCAGAAAGGACTTTAGAGTTAATATGGGACTAGAATAAGTTACATGGTCCTTCTCAGAAAAGGCCTCAATGGGTATGGGCTAGATTCTTCTGGAACATTGTTTCTAACCTTCACAATAACCCTGAGAGCTTAACATTGTTGTTGCCATTTTATGTCTGTAAAAAGGAGAGACTAAGCCACTTTCCTAGTGTCACAGAGTTAGTAACTAGTAGAGCTATGACCTTTACCTGTTCACTTTACGTTATTTCACTTTTAATCCAGAGAGAGATTTACCAAGAGTATTTCTGGGGGCTCATGTGACTTTATATGTCAACCACACATAACAACAATATGAATGATTTGGGAATGAAAGAATGATGGTTGGAACATAAGTACGGTACATAACAAATGGGAAATGCACAAAGAAAAAGTGTGTATGCATGTATCAGTGTAAAAGAGCCAACTACCTGGGATTTTATGTATAAAGATTCTAGGCAGTGATTCTCAATCCTGGCTGCACATTGGATCACCTGGGGCCCAGGCTCTATTACTTCCTATTTCATTTGGTTTAGGAGGAAGCCCTGGCAGCAGTATATTTTAAATGTTTCCCTGGTGATTCTTTGCAGCCAAAGTTGAGAATCACAGATTTAGATGCCTTTGTGGACTGAACAATTAAATCTAAACCATGATTCTAATTTTATTTCAAAAGCATGAAAATGAAAGTATATAGGGAAGCTCTTGACAGACTGCAAACTGTTGTACGTGTGGCACTTACATGATAAGATGAGCAGAAAGGGACCTAATTAATGATAGTGATAGAATCACTGATTGATCCACAGCCCTTCCTGCTCAGACTTGTGAATGTAGAACTGGAAGAAAGTGCAGTGCTCTACATTGTCCTGTTCCTCTAGACAGAGCAAGAAGGATTGGGGTTGAGGTATAGGATGTGGGAGTAAGGTCAGCCCTTTGGAGGAAGTACCTGGGGGACTTTGAAGAGGAGAGTTTATTTTCTGCCATGGTCTGATGCCAGCATTTTCTGGTGACTGACGTGTCACAGCCCCTGCAGCCTGCACTCTATAAGAAGGAAACTTAGAGTAATGAGAGGCCAATAGTAGATAAAGATGAAAAGATGAGAAGCCACCTATGTCTTAGAGTCACCAGAAGCAGTACGGCTCCCTGGTATTCTTCAGGGCATCTCTGTGAAAATAAGTGTCAGCATATTTTTGGTATCAGACTCTAGTATTTGTGAAATCAAACTGAAACTTATATCTTATTAAGAGACAGAGTCTTAGGATTTTCATTTGAAATAAGCCAGAATTTAAAACAAATTCTCCCTAGAAATGCATTACAAGCTCAAGTATGTGGCCTAGGTCTCAGAGTCCTAAACTCCCTCTTAAAAAACAAGTCAGAGAAGAATGATACACATATACATGTGAATATTGATATGCACATGTATACACATACTTATACACATATATACATATACATATATGTATATAAACTTACCGTTAAAATAGCACAAATGTGCAGCATAGTTATTAAAGGTGGACACCCTTGTAATCACCTCCCATGGAAAGAGCTACACTTGGCTAGATACCTCAAGAATCTCCACCCGTTCCCTCCCAAACACAATCTTTTTCCCTAAAAATACAACCCCACTGTCTAACTTTTATCGTAATCAGTTTTTTACTTTTCTTTATAGTTTTATCAACTAAATGGGCATCCCTAAACACTATAGTTAGCTTGTTCTTATATCATTTACATCTATTTTAATCTATAGATTTGCCCTTAATCTCTTTTTATCCCTTTGCAATTTATTTGTTGAAGAAACCAGATCATCTCTTCTATAGAGTTTCCCTCATCTGGGATTTTTCTGATTGCATTCCCACGGTGTAGTTTAACATTTTTCTCTGCCCTCTGTATTTCTTGTAAATTGGTGGTTGGATCTAGAAACATAATCAGATTCAGATTTGATTGTTTGGGCGAAGACTACTCCATAGCGGATAATGTGTTCTTCATCAAGAGTTGCATATTTTCTTATTTCCTCTATTTTTATCTTGGAAGCAGCCATTGATGCTCAGTGCTTATGTCCTTAATTCATTGTTGTTGTTGTTATGTGCCATCGAGTCAATAGGGTTAATAATGGTGATATTCCAAATCTATCACTCTTTCTTCATTGATTTTCTGGAATATTTTTATAAAGGGAAACTTTTTCTCATCTACTGTTTGGTGACTTACTAGTACAGCTTGTAGAGGAAAAGCAGGATAAGTACTATAATATTTCACTTAATTCACTAGCATGAAATAAATGGTTATTTCCTAGTATCCTTGCAAAAAGGAGGTCAGTTTATTTTTTGTGTCATTAAGATACAAACACATATGATTTGTTTCAATCTAACATAGTTGTGATGTGTAATTTCTCTTAGGAGTGTGTGTCTATGGCTACACAATGGCCAAAATTATGTCTCTACATACATTGCCTCTGGAATAATGGAAAGAGGATGAAAGGGACCTAGAAATTTCTGCCCCTCCACTCTGATTCTTGACCAATAGAGACAAGATGGCAGGGTGGACAGAAGTCCAGGTTTCAGAGGCTTAAATTCTGGCTCTGTCACTTACTAATTGTTTGATTTTGTGTATGTTCCTAAAACTCTCTGTAAAACTAAGAGTAGTAGCACTTGTCTTACTCTGATAGGAGTCTTCACTGAGATTGTGCACTAAGCACCCAGCACAGTGGCAACCCTTAGTAGATACTCGATCCGAGGTTCTTCCCTTTCCTGTCAGATTCTGTGGACACACAACAAGTCCTAGAAATGGTGAGCTTTGGGCCCAACCAGCATGAGCTTCTCCCTTCTTCACAAGCAGTGCGAGTAAGAAGTGGAAGCACTTACAGAATGAGGTCATTCATTGAGCAACACACTGTTCAAAGATTTAAGCCCCTAAATATATGTTCTCTTTTTCGTTTTAACCTAAAGGAAGTTTTCATTATTACCAGTCAATAAAGTTTATTTTCATTCCTTTTTTTTTTTTTTTTCTGAGAAAAGTTAACTGGTATTTTCTAGAAGCCTTTTATTATAACACAAACCAGCTTGTCCTCGAAACTTTGAAAAGGATCCCCTTAGCACTGCAGGCTTCTTGGGGGCTGATAGGCACCCTCAATTTTATCTCATTTGAAAGACTTCAGCTGATGATAACAGCATTTTCCCTAGCACCATTTCAGAAATCCTGCAACAGAATTATCAGGCTTGCTCCCTCAGCACACACACACACACACAAACACACACACACCACTATGATGCTATGCACACACACATTCACACCACTGCTCACATAGCTCTGTCTTTTTTTCTTTCCCTTTTGCTTGTCAATATATCCCCCTTTAAATAGTTAGTGTCCTCCTCTATATTTTCCCAAGTTCTTTTTCACTTGTGAGGACATATCATCATAAAATACAAACATGCTTGGAAATTGTCATTTATTTTCAAAGAAAAAGAAATTCTCCTCTCTGGGAAAGCTGTAGCTGAAACCAGCTGCAGCTAGGCAGCTCCCAACCCATGGTTTATCCAAACTGGATGACCTCCACCTACCCAGTCAAAGAGGAGGATTCTGGGGCATTCTGCCATAGTAACATAAAACTGTATAAACACTTAGATGTTTTTTCACAAGAGAAGCAGGAATTCATTTGCTGTGGCCTTACATTGCTATAGGGTTTGACTGTAGCTATGCAAAGATTTTCATGTGCACTGTAGCCTATGTTCCTTACAATCTTTCTATCAGGAAGGCCAAGAACACACTTCTATTCTTCCTCTATACATTGAAAACTGAAGCTCAGAGAGGCAACTCAGGGTCCCAGAGCAGAGACACCAGAGCCAGGACCAACACTCCGCTCCCCTTACTTCCTACCCAGTGGTCTGTGTGTCTCCTACCCTGTGTCTCCACTTACAACAGTGCAAGTTTCTACCTTGGGTCTTGCTCCTCTGGTGATATGACTCATGACCTCTGCACTTGAATGTGCAATTGATGCTGAACTCTTACTGTTTTCCATTTCAGTCAAGCCATGATCCGTTCATTCAACTTTAAGTATTTATTCAGCACCTCTTGTATGCCACACTATGACAAGCATCAGTAGTATTGAACCAAACACCATTAAGGTGCTTCTAGTCAGGTGGAAGAAAGATCTTATGTATAAATTATAATAGATATACCATTACATCTGAAATTTTCTGTTAAAATCAACTTTTAATGAACTTCTCTCCTCAAAGGAAATTGATAAAGCAATGGCCTCTAGGGGAAAAAAAAAAAAAAAAAATCAAAGACCTGCATTTTCAGCCTGTATGAAAGTTAAAAAAAAAAAAAAAAGTCTAAAGCTCCTTCTTCTCATTTTCTGGGAGCAACTGGAGACAATGGGTGATGCAAACAGTGTGTTCATTTGCTAACTGAAAGGTTGGAGGTTCAAGTCCAGCCAGAGTCACTTTGGAAGAAAGACCTGGCAATCTAATTCCAAAATGTCAGTCATTGAGAGCAGTATGGAACACAGTCCTGCTCTGAACACATAGGGTCATCATGATCAGCACTGACCTGATAGAAACTCATTTTTATTATTAAAAAAAGGAGAGATTGTAGAAGGAGAAAGTTGATGAATAAACATTTGAAAATGTTGACTTGTTCTGGGGTGTGAGCCATTTCATGCCCTACAATTTGAAACAAAACTAATTGTTCTGGTTACCTAGTACCACTCTGACAGGAATATACCACAAACAGGATGGCTTTAACAAACAAGAGTTTATTCTCACAATTTGGAGGTTTTAAGTCCAAGTTCAACATGCCAGCTCTTTGGGGCTGGGTGAAAGCCTCTCAACTTTGGATTGTAGCTCTGCCTCCTGCTCCCAGCCCACTAAAACCAGAGACTTTTTTCACTCAGGTGCTGGGTGCTGAGGCTGACAAACCCAAGGTTGACAAGTAAAAAGGCACAGTCTTGATGTTACCAAACACACAGCAGGCCATTAATTTAAGTCCATTGTAAGTTACAAGGTTGGCAGATCATGGCAGGCTGCTGGACAACCACACAGCTACATGCAGGATCTAAGCATGCCATAAGCTAGACACCATTCCCAAAGATGCTACTTATATATGGGAAGCAGATCACATACCCAAAGCAGCTACTCAGCCTCTTGTGGTAGATCCCACCATTTCCAGTCTCACCATGGGGAATAACTACCACCAGCTGCCCAGCCACTCAACCAGGCCCAACCAAGTTGACATACAACTTTAACTACCACACTAATGTATTGTTTTGGCTCTAAAATCAATTTGCTTTATAAAATTTATTCATCTCTTGGTGCCGAGAGCAAGGATCTGCAGGAGGGTCTGTTCTTTCATTGTTGTTTTAACATGCTTGCCAGTAGGCTGCATACTGCCCCACGCCCAGCCCCCATTTTATCAGAATCTTCAAATAAAGCATATGATCATTGTTTTTGTTTTCAAAAATGGTATTTTCTGGAAAAATGTGTTAAATCATGAAACACAACTTCAAGGAAGTTTCATTAGATTTGTCAAACAAGTATACTCCTAAATGGCTTCACAATGCAGGTTCCTATCATTTACCCTGCCATTCACCCTGCCAGCTTTTTAGATTCATACAGAGAGAGTCAAATGTGATTCTGGAAATGGTAAAAAATAATCTGAGGGCAAAAAAGAAAATCTATGTAACGTGGCACACAGACCTCATTTTCAAGCTATTAAACACTTGAAAAAAATGTGTTGAATTGAATTCACTTTTTTGTAAAGGCAGTTTTTGAATAGGGGTATAGGAATATCCTAAATGAAGAAACGCATCTGTGTCTACTTACAAAAGAAGTGATCCACTATTTAACATGTTTCATAAAACTCATCATATGTAGCCATTGACTAAATATTGTAATTGAACTACCTTTGGACTCCTTCACTGTGACTCTAACTCAACCAGTCAATCTGACAACATTTCCCTAGCTGCATGGTTCAACAGAGACTAACCGACAATTTTATTCTGTTTAGAAAAACAGAACAACATTTTTTCAGAATGTGAGAATTCATGTGATGAGAACTTAGATGTTCTGTGATATTTAAAAGTTATCAAAAGTCATTAAATAAGTAATATAATTCTTTTGGTGGAAACATTATGTTAGGGAAAGAGAACTAACTGATCTTGGAGTTACAAGATCTAGATTCAAATATTTACTCCTTTTGTGATATTGGCAAGTCATCTATTCAATGGATGTGGTCATAGACGTTCATGGCTGCCTATTAAGGTAATGAGGTCATCAGTGTAAGCCTTTGAGATGAATGTATAGCACTTGCAGAAGTGTAAAGCAATGGATAATGCTAGACATTATTATTCTTTTGATTTTGTTTATAAGCTCCTCTATACATAACTCCCGGGAGCTCTGGTAGCATAGTGGCTAAGACACTTGCCTGCTAACCAGACGGCTGGCGGTTCAAACCCACCAGCCACTTCTCGGAAGAAAGGTTGGGCAATCCTACTTCCGTAGTGATACTGCCTCGGAAGCCCAAGGAGGGGTCGCTATGAGTCAGGTTTGACTTGATGGCACATAACAACAACAACAACAATACATAACTCCCACCCACACAACAAATCTACCCCTTTTTAGTTGTAATTTATGCTCCACTTATTTCCATATATTACATTTGAAATGGCTTATAAGATAAGGTGCAGATGTAATAAAACAAGGAAGTAGGAACAGAAGTTAGAAGGAACTACTAACATTGGTTGTAAAATTTCCTAAGCGTTGTACCAGTCAAGGTATAAAAACTGTGTTTTTATATGGTTTTCATATGGTTTTCCCAGTATGAACCAGAAAATTATTTGTACTATATTTGATATAGTTCATAATTGCATGCTATTAAAGTAACTTTTCATATTAATATAGCCTTCTTAAATAATTACCAAATATATTTTTAAGAAACCAGAGCCTTTGTCATTAAGATACTTAATTTGAGAAAGTGTTGTTGCTGCATTTAAAACTTGTTAATCCATTGTGAACTGATCTTACTCAAACCTTTTTTTAGAATATTGTTAAAGAGAAGCCATGTTCCCAGTGTTGCGTACAAACTTTGAGTTAATGGAAAACAGCCTTAGAAGAATTGAAGTCATGTGTTTTCACCATGTCTGTATATTACACTGAGGGAAGTGATGCAAAACAAGGCTCCAGGAATTGACAGGATACCCATTGAGATGTTTCAACAGATACTTCACTAGAGGCACTCACCTGGGTATGCTATAAGAGATTTGGAAGACAACTAACTAACTGGCCAACTGACTGGAAAAATTCCATATTTGTACCCATTCCAAAGAAAGATGATCCCACAGAATGTGGAAATTATCCAGCAATATAATGAATATCCCATGCAAGTAAAATCTTACTGAAGATATGTCAAATACGGTTACAGCAGCATATTGACAGAAAGCTTCCAGAGATGCAAGCTGGATTCAGAATAGGACATGGGATGAAGGAGATCATTGCTGCTGTCAGATGGTTCCTGGCTCAAAGCAAAAATACCAGAAAGATGTTTACTTGTGTTTTATTGACTATGCAAAGGCATTTGATTGTGTGGATCATAACAAATTATGGATAACATTGAGAAGAATGGGAATTCCAGAACACTTAAGTGTGCTCATGAGGAATTTGTACACAGACAAGGAAGCTGTCATTCAAACAGAACAAGGGGACACTGCATGGTTTAAAATCAGGAAAGTAGTGTGTCAGGGTTGTGTCCTTTCACCATACTTATTAAATCTGTATGCTGAGCAAATAATCCGAGAAGCTGGACTGTATGAAGAACGTGGCATCAGGATTGGAAGAAGACTCATTAACAACCTGTGTTATGCAGATGACACAACTTTCCTTGCTGAAAGTGAAGATGACTTGAAACACTTAAAGATGAAGATTGAAGACTACAGTCTGCAGGGTGGATTGCACCTCAATATAAAGAAAACAAAAATCCTCACAACAGCACCAATGAGCAGCATCATGCTAAATGGAGAAAAGATTGAAGTTGTCAAAGACTTCATATTACTTGGTTCTACAGTCAACACCAATGGAAGCAGCAGTCAAGATGTCAAACTTCATGTAGCATTGGGCATATGTGCTGCAAAGGACCTCTTTCAAGTGCTGAGGAGCAAAGATGTTTCCTTGAACACTAAGATGCGCTTAACACAAGCCATGGAATTTTCAATTGCCTCATATGCATGTGAGAGCTGGACAAGGAATAAGGAAGACCAAAGAAGAGTTGATGCTTTTGAGTTGTGGTGTTGGCGAAGAATGCTGAAAGTACCATGAATTGCTAAAAGAACTAACAAATTTGTCCTGTAAGAAGTGCAGCTGGAATGTTCCTTGGAAGCGAGAATGGCCAGACTTCATCTCACCTTCTCTGGTCATATTGTCAGATGGGACCATTCCCTGAAGAAGGATATCATGCTTAGCAAAGTGGAGGGACAATGAAAAAGAGGACAGCCCTCAACAAGATGGACTGACACAGTGGCTGCAATGATAGGCTCAGGTATAGCAAAGATCATGGGGCTGGCGCAGGACTGGGTAGTGTTTAATTCTGCTGTACATGAGGTCACTGTGAGTCAGAGACAGCTCATTGGCAACAACAACAACAACTATATTACATGAGAGGTACACATGTGCATTGCATGTCTATATTTATATAGCCCACTACTCTCAAGTCGATTCTGACTCATGACAACCCTAAACGACAGAGAAGAACTGCCACATAGGGTTTCCAAGGCTGTAAATCTTTACAGAAGCAGATTGCTCCATCTATCTCCCACAGAGTGGCTGGTGAGTTTGAACCACTGACTTTTTGGTTAGCAGCCCAGTGCTTTAACCACAGTGTGATCAGAGCTCCTGTATTATATAATCCAGAAATAACACTAGTTATGACTTACAAGTTATAGCTCTTTAATTTTTTCCTAGATTTTCTTAATAGTACTTGAAACTCTGGAGTTGACATTAGTAACTAGAAAAATGTGTTAGATTATTCAAATACACATTTAGATTCAAGTTGAGGAGGAACACTTATCCTATGAAGTCTTAAGGCTACACCACTCACTGGAAAGACCTCCAGTTTTATAGCCACATAGACATAAGTTCACATCAAACCTTTGGCATTTATTGGGTGGCCTTAGGCAGATCTCTTGATGTAGGTGAACCTTAGTTTTTCCATCTCCATCTGCAAAATGGGGCTATTAAATCCAACTCTTTAGTGTTACAGTAATAGCTATATAGCTGGCAGTCATTGAATGACAGTGATCATAGTTTGACCATCACTTATCTGCAATTATAAAATCCAAATTGTTCTGAAATTCAAAATACTTTCATAACTCATTTAACAACAAACTCTGATCTAAAACTCAAGTGTAACCTGACCAGAACTGACGTGAAGCTATTTATAGTTTATTATTATTATTATTATTATTATTAGTTTGGTTTTTGTTTTTTACTATTAAGTGGAATTTTGAAAGAAAAGCAGAAATACTTCTGCATTTGATTATAGGATGCTGTCTCAGACCCTGCTGGGGATCATACATAACAAGCAGAAAAAATACTGAATTATATTTTCAATCTCTGCAAAATTCTGAATTCCCAAACACATCAGGCCCCAATGGTTTCAAATAAGAAATTGGTGACCTATCTAATCATTAGAGTTGGAAAGTTCCTTAACATCCATCTTATCAGAATGTACATGGATAAATGAAAGTTCCTTCTACTGCATTCCATATTAATGGTAAGATATCCCATGCAGAAGCCTTTTTTCTTTCTGAACTTTTCTGATTTTGGACAGGTCAGTACAGTTCTAGGAGCCTGGTTCCCTGATCTGATGGCTGCAGTTTTTTTCCTAATACTCAACTGAAATCTGTCTCCCTGTAAACTCTCTTATTTATCCCTGACCTGGCTCCCTCTTCCAGGAGACTGCCTCTCAAATATTTGAAGGGAGTTATATCCTTTCTTAAGTCTTCTCTTAAACAGGCAAGACAATCTCACTTCCTACAGCCAGTCTTCATGGGACTCATTTCCAGGTCTCTTCTACATGAGCTTTATTGTGTCTGTTTCCCATTTATCCTGTGTTACCTAAGAGTACCAGTTGCCTTCAACTTGACTCCACCTCGTGGCGACCCCATGTGTGTTAGGGTAGAACTGTTCCCCATAGGATTTTCAATGTCTGATTTTTTGGAAGTAGGTCGCAAGAACTTTCTTCTGAGGCACTTAATAGTGGACTCAAACCTCCAACCTTTCAGTTAGCAGCTGAGCATAACATTTTTACCATCCAGGGACTCCGTCTGTTACTCACAATCAAAATATTGTGGACTTTGTCTTGGGGGAAAAAAATACCTGGTTCCTACCATTCGTGACCAACATCATCTTCTCTGGCCCAAAACATTTTGGTGTAGAGGATGAAGTTTTATATGGTGTATAACTCAGTCTCAGTTTGAATTCTGAGACATTCATTTAGTAGACCTTAAAAACAAGAAAACTCACTGCCATCAAGTTGATTTCGACTCATAGTGACCCCCTTTGGGATTTCCAAGGTGGTAAATCTTTATGGAAGTAGATTGCCCAGTCTTCCTTCCACGGAGTGACTGGTGGGTTTGAACTGCCAACCTTCTGGTTAGCAGTCAAATGCCTTAGGCACCTTACCAAGCCAAACCAAACTCACTGCCGCGGAGTAGGATCTGACTCATAGCAACCCCTCCTTGGGTTTCCAAACGATTTCTCAGATCTTCAATGTCCTTATCCACACAAAGAAAATAATAACGCTAGCTTCAAAGTGTTGCTGTGAGAATTAAAAACATCAACTGAAAAGTGACTGGCACATTTCCTGGCACAAAGCAGACAACTAATAAATAGTAATGATTATTACTAGAAATTTAATAAATCTCATCACCAACATCATGATTTTTTAAAATGATTTCTAGGTTGGTATCAGTACTGTCCACACTCCAAACAAGCCTAAGTCATTAGTGGCTTTATTTTTAGTTCTGATTCACTAATGAACGTAATCTGACATTGTGAAAATACAACTTAAAAAATACATATTTTTGGCCAGTCTTAAAGGAAAGGCATTGTATTTCTCAACCCCCACAATCCCATCTCTTTTGAACCAAATGTAGCTTCAGGACAACTTGATTGGCACAAGCACTAAACCTGCATCTTTGAGATACACATTTAGAAGTCCACACTGGAAAGGTGTTTGTTTTTCCAGTCTAGAAATTAAGTGGGTTCTGTGTATCTTGCTTCTGATACTGAACTGCTCATCCTGTGTGAACATCTCCAAGTGTACAGCATGGAGCCGTAAATTATATTTTGATCAGTACCAAAAACTTAGTGCGAAGAACATTTTGACATTACTATTAGTGTATGTTGTATCCTGTAATTAAGCAAAATTGGCTTGTGGAAGAATTCTTCTGAAGACAGAGCCCGCCTTCCATGGAAGCATAATCAGAATGAGGTATTGCTCTCATTAAGTTATTTAGCAATACATCACCAGTGTGGCCTGTCATTCTAATGATGCATTAGTGTAATTCATCAACAGGGTGAATCCCACTAATAAGGTGTTTCTCCAGAGGCAGAGCTATCCAGTGAGGAAAGCTTCCAGGGGCAGATATATGATGACCTCAAGTGTTTATTTAGCATGTATATCATGCAAGATACTCTATCCAGGGAATTTCCTGTCACTCTTTTCATACTGTATAAAGTTGAGCTACATAAAAGGTATCTCTATCAGTGCCATCTCTTCCCACATTCTTCTAATTTTTTTTTTCCCCTGATGAATCTATGATTACTAGTCCAGGACCATCCAGTTTTCACTTCTTTGGGTAGGTAACTGAACCACTTGATTCTTTCCTGAAGAGTTATACTTTGAGAAAACTCACTTTCCCAGTTGTCATTGTCAAAGGACCCTTGGATTTCTTTATATTTCATACCCTACATGATCCTAAAATGGATGATTTTTAGAAAACAAATTCATTCAAATTTTTTACAAATAATGTCATCCAAATAAAAAGGGAGGAGGAGATGATGATACTAAAAATAAAGGTTAATATACTTAATGCAATTGAGTATTACATTTTTATCTGAGTTCCTGGCAGCAAAATCAAAGAGGAATAATGAATTGAAAGGATGAAAAACATTTTGTTTGCAAACTTTCTTTCTAATATTAAATGTTAAAATGAATTTTGGATTTAGATCTTCGTATACAAGATCTTGAAGAACTTAATGGACTTTGTTTTCAATGGTAATACTACTGAAAATGCAGTCATATTCTTCAAATACAGATTTCTTATTGCCAACCTTAGATAAAGCTAGGGGTATATTATAATTAAAATATTATCTATTTAAGGTATTTTCTGTGAAGAGAAAAGATAACGTGGTCCCAGTATATAACTCATTTTGGAAATACAGTGAGAAAAGCTATAGGAATCAATGGAGTCTTTATCTTTCAGTTGTTTTTCTCTAATATCACCTCTTTCCACTGAATTTTTTTCAGAAGAATGAGTAGCAACAATTTAATGTATTTCAGTTTTATTCAGGTATAATTCACAAATAGTAAAATTCACTCTTTGTAAGTGTATGCTTTGATTACTTGTGGTAATTATATATAATCAGGTAACCCCCACCATAGTCAAGGTAATGAACAATCCCATCACAGTAAAACATTCCCTCGTGCCCATTGCAGTTGATGCTATTCCCCAGTCAACCACTGATCTTTCTGTCACTATAATTTTTCTTTTTCCAGAATTTTATATAAATGAGATCATACAGGATATGTCTTTTGTGTTTGACTTCTTTCAGTTAGATCCTTGCTGTATGTATCCACATTTTGTTACTTTTTATTGCTGAGTAGTGATTCATTAGGATTTATCTTTATGATGAAGAAAAAGGCTTACAGGATATTAAATACAGTTGATGGAAGGAATATCCATATGAATTTGATAACAAGCACAGAGGTGCCAAGTTGTATTCTTGCTTGAATGGAGAACAGATGCCTTCTATTCCAATGTATATTTTTTAATGCTTTATACAGACAGTCTTGAAAGCTGAGTGATGGCAGCAACCATGCACTCTACCTTGCCATTGTATCTACAATATCTAGCCTAGTGCCTGCATTCACTAGGTGCTTAATAAATCATTGTTAAATGAGTGAAGACATTAATAGATAGGCATCATCTGTGCATAATAGTCATATGTGGGGAGAGTAGCTCCTCAAAGAAAGGAGCAATGAAATACAAAGAGAAAAATTACATTACCACTTATTGAGCACGTATCATAGACGTGCTCGTCACATGACTCCAGTACTCTTCATATATTTCAGGTTCCTTACATATCTCCTTAAAACCTTTTTGATCCAGGGTAGTTTATCCCAACATTTCAGCTTTACGATAACCAACTTGGTACATTTACTAGACTCTGTCCTTTTTATCGGCCCCTAACATATTTCTAAATATTTAGTGATTTTCTGGATTATGCTTTTTTCTACAGTTTTAAGAGTTTTTCTAACCATAGCAAAGGATGACCAAGGAGTGGTACACTTAGGAACAGAACACCAAAGAATGTTAATACTTGAAGATGGTTTAGTCTAATGCCCTCCTTTTCTCCAAGGAGGAAACTGAACTCTTGAAAATGAGCTTCCCCAACTCATGCAACATTTAGTGGCAAATTTTGCGTAACGAAAGATCAATTTTGTTTAATAGCCTATTAACCCCAATAAGCAAGCAATTAGTTTGCAGAGTTTGACCTAAACGAAAGGGAAATCTCTGTCTGCTGGTTTGTTTATATCCAAACTTCACTCAGGGGGATTGAAAATATACATTCTATTATACTGAGTGGTATTTTAGAACATGTCAAGGAAAAAAAAAAAAAAAACTTTAGCAAGGAGTGGTACATAGCTTATAGTATAATCCCGATTAAGGGAAAAAAAAAAAAAGATAAATGAAAGAAGGCCAAATTCTATGCTAGGAGTAAACTCAATTGGACTCCTCATTGGATGGCAAAATCTATTAATTCTATGCTTTAAAAGAAACTGTTGTTTGGTCTTTAAGATATACCCCCTTTGTAATATTACTAAGTATTCCAGGAAGTAGATTTTTATATGGGATGAAGTTCACCTGAAATCTCAGGAGGTTAATTTCAGCTCTTGTTACTTACTATGTCTGTGCAGCTTAGCATTCACAAAGATTGGAATTCCACAGATAAAATACTTTACATGTAGAACCTACAATTCGTAGATCTAACAAGCCATTCAGTTGTTCAATGAACTGAATTGGGTTGGTTTTACAAAGCCAGCAAGATGATACCTAAATTGGTGTTCCATTTCCCTTGCCACTAAATAAAACTCTGGTTTGCTGTATACACCTGTGTTGGTTAAGATTCTGTGTCAGCTTGGCTGGGCCTGGTTTTGAGTAGTTGGGCAGTTGGATGTAGTTATTCCCCATGATGGGAATGGTAATCAACTCGATGGTGTAATCTGCTGTGAGCAGCTAAGTAGCTGCCTTAGAGATGTGGTGTGCTTCCAATATATAAGAAAAAGTTTTGAGGAAGGTCTCCAGCTTTTGGCACATCTGGATCCTGCATTTGGCCGAGTCTTCATCTCTGTGGCCTGTTGTGTGGTCTGCCAATCTTGGAACAGTTAATGGACTTGAGTTAGTGCCTTGCTGTGTTGCTTGATAATTTTGGGGCTATGCCATCTTACTTGTCAACCTTGGGTTTGTCGGCCTTGGCAGCCAGCAGCTGCCTGAGTGAAGAGAAGCCTCCAGCTCCAGTGAGCCTGAAGCAAAAGGCAGAGCTAAAGCCCAAAGTCAAACTTGGACTTCTAGCCTCCTAAACTGTAAGAAAATAAAACCCTGTTTGTTAAAGCTATACATTTGTGGCATGTCCATCATAGCAGCACTAGAGAACCAAAACAACACCCATTCACCCATTAATTAAAAAAATACTTACCAAATGCTTATGTGTTGTAACACAGGAATAAGCAAAGTACTCTGATAGTGCAAAGAGAGCAAAGGATTTCAATGTTGGAAAAGAACTTCAAGAAGACATAACTTGTGAGCTGGTCTTATCTGAGAAGTGTTTTAGTAGGTTAACACGATGAAGGTAGTTCCAGGGGTTGCAAAGAAACTCTCTGAAAAGAGCAAATAACAAGGCTGTCTTCTCTCTGGGTTGCTTTGTAGAGGGATATGAATGCTTTCAAGGAGAACTATACATCATTAGGCTATAATGACTTTTAGTCATGTTTCAACACCAAATAGATGAAACTCAGCATCGTTGTAAGATCCTAAATTTTTTAGAATCCTTAAATTCATAAAAGTTAATAAGTTAATATGTTGCCACTGAATTGTCTCCTACTTAGGATGACCTTATGAATAACACAATGAAATTGTTGCCCAGTCCTGTGCCTTCTTCATGGTCAGTGATAGAAGTTTTAATATACCATAAGAAAAATGGTAAAGTCTATAAAAATAAGATACACATAGGATAAACTAGCCTGGTTCATGTTTAAAAAATAATTACTTAGAATTTCATGATAGAACATTAACTTAAGTGTTAAAAAGAATTTTACATGATATATGAACAAGTAGATCTACATACAGATACAGGTACACTCACACTCACACCTGTAATGGAGATAATCATACCAAAACTGACAAGTCATTTTTGCTCAATAGGTTATCATTAATTTTCTTTAATTGTATGATAACTTTAACTGAACTTTAAAAAAAAGATTTGAACAATTTCTGACAACTTATCCAACAACCCAGCACCCCTTACAGGTTTTTATGATACAACATTTGGTCATCTTCCATATTACCCCTCTAATCAGAAAAATAAAGAGTCATGCGTCACTGCAAAAAGGGCTTGAGGGTGGCATACTCTCACCTCCTCCATCTTCATGAGGAGGAATAGAATCCCCCTCAGTAACATCATCCCAAGGCGTATTCCTGTGAGGCTAGATATACCACCACCCTCCAACCTTTTTTTTTTTTTTTCTTTTTTTGCCAATCCTGACACCAACCATTCCTCTCAAAGCACTCACTACTTCTCTCCTGGGTTTGGTAATTCATTGTAATGGGCACACAGAACTCTCAGACAATACTCAAGATTATTTGGGCTTATTAAGGAAGTAACTGGTTACAATTCAGATTCAGGAGTATACTCAGAATACAATTCTTTGATCAAGTCAGTCTCCCCTCTGCTTTGCCCTCAGGCATGCCTGTTTTTGACCCTTGGCCTCTCGGTGTGGCCTCAGCCCTGGCTTGGGCAAGTGTTACAAAGCTCTTTTAGCTCTGTTGGTAGGTGCACCTAGGTGTACCCCACTCTGCCAGCAAGCCTTCTGCCCATAGGCACAAACTTTCTCAATCCATGGACCAGCAAGCCCACTGCTCTATCTTGTGCCTGTCTCTCAGTTCTGCTGCCGTAGTCTCTCTCACAGGGAGGTCCAGCCCAGGAATCTCAGGTCCAAGGACACACTCCAATCCTCCTCTGGCTCTTCTCTCTTGATAGCAGAGAGATCCCCTTTTTCCACCTCTGTGATGGCTCCTTTTAAGCCTAGAGAAACGACAAAACTGGCCAATCCCAACATTAGGATTCCATATACTTTATTCATCCCACCTGCACAAGGGTGCCATATACCTTATTTACATTATTATTCCTATTGTTAGGCCATAAGCCCCTCACATTTACATAGTTACACTCAGTCGTCTGGTGGGTACCACAAAGCCTATAGCTAGAAGAGTCATACCAAGTAATTCACTGTAACACAGTCATTTAATATGTTCTGTGAAATAGGATGTTATGTGATTTGGATGTTGTGCAAACACCATATCATAGTCTGGTCCTGCTTTTTCTTTAAGCACCTTGAACAAGCTTGGTGCCTTGGCAGTGATTGTCAACATGCTAAGAGAGATTCACTTTTGTGTTTGGTTCTCATACCATATCATTAGCAGTTTCTCCATATCTGATATAGGCCGCTCTCACATTTTTGTTAGCCTTGTAGCTGTCTGTGGACACCGTGAAACACTGAATACTTGAACACTGTGGAAATTTTTTTTGTTTTGAGGATTATTGTCATTGTCTGGTGTGATATGCCAAACTTACGAGCATTCACTGATTTTCCATCTTCGTGTTCTTTAATAACCTTTTGTTTCACAACCAAATCAATACTTCTCCTTTGCCTCTTGCTGTTGTTATCACAAGCACTGGTTTTGCTGAGTTTGGCTGCCTTTATACACTTCATGATAATATTTTCTAAAGAAAATTAAACAGAGAGATAATGCTACAACACTCAAGAGACAAGTGATACACGAGATTGGGTGCTACTACCTAAGAGTTAAAGTATACACTGTTACATGGTAAATTTCTTAGATAAAAAGTGCAATGCAATACATACATAAGCCAGTAACACAGGCATTTATTATGACTATCAAAACCAAACCAAACTCACTGCCATGGAGTCACTTCCAACTCATAGAGACCCCCCATTGTGTTTCCAAGGCAGTGATCTTTATGGAAGTAGATTGCCCAGTCTTCCTTCCGTGGAGTGGCTGGTAGGTTTGAACCACCAACCTTCTGGTTAGCAGTCAAATGCCTTAGGCTCTGCACCACCAGAGCTTCTTCTGATGATCAAGACATATGTATTATAGGTCAGATATGTACTGTACAATTATATATCTGGCAGTGAGTGTAATTGCTTTATACACAAGAAACATGAGATCCAGGTGTTGTGTGTGTGAAGCTGTTGTATTCATTTCATCCATTCTTCTATCTGGATCTCTGAACTCAGTTATAATAACTTTATGAGTCCACATATATGCGGTTGGATATTGTCCAAATAGATGTTATACGGTTCGTGACTGTAAAATGTATGTGTGTGTAAACATATGCATATATATACACATACACACATACATATATAACTTTAAGCCCCTAGTGGTTAAATATTCATGGAAAACTGTAACTGATCAAGACAACCGTAACCTGTTGAGGCAAACTACCCATAGAACATTTTGCTTTGTTGTGTACAAGACGATCATGAGTTGGAGTCAACTCAGTGGCAGGTGTTTATCCATCTTTCTAATTTACATGAAAATTCAGTTTTACAGAATTCATAAAGGAAAGAGTGTCAGCTTTCTAAGAAATTTTCCAGAAGATTTTCTTTTTTAGCATTGTGTATTCCTTGTTCATTGAGATAATTGGTAGAGTTACAAATATTCACAATTGGGCCATGTTTACTCTATAAAATGAGGCACATCTATTATAATATCTAAGTTTACTTTAGCAAACTTTATGAATCTTTATTAAACAATGGAGCTAGATTTCAATTACTTTTAAAAAGCACTGAACTTGCTATGACTTCTGGATAATTTGTTTTTACCCCCCAAATAGCCTATTGCAATATTTCTCTTAGGGAGAAAGTAAATGACCAATTCTCTTTTAAAGGGAATTTAAATCAACTTTATAATGAAATTCTTGAGCATTTTATGGAGTCCTCCACATGTTTCCTTGTTTTCTCAAATAAAACCTGCAAACCTGCCAATCCTTATGTCCTAATGTAATCTATATTATTATATGACAGGTGAACAAATATAATACCTGCTAAGGGACATGAATTTGATTTTACATTCAACTTGTCTTCGAGCAGGTTGGCTGCTGTCTGAATTGCTAGTGGCTACTCAATCAAAAATAGTATTTCCCTTACTTTTCTGGCAGGTTCTCCCAAATTCCTTGTCCCTCCCTATCAGGCTGCTTTGTAAATCAAAAGCAATGACACACTAGAAACAGACCAGGATATGACAGGCTCTGGAGAGTTTGAATGTAGGGCCTTTGGAATGATCCACAGTTATCCATAATTGCACTCCAGGAAGCCTTAACTCTGGTCTTGCTCACAATTTGGAATATATTGTGATAGCCCATGACATTTAACTATAGCATGATTATTGTTGATTGATTTAATTAGATATTTTACTTTCTTTGATGAGCCCAAATGCTCTTTCTTTTTCAAGCTTTAGTCTTTTACTCTAGAAGCTGATGATTGGATACTGTAAAGATATTGCTTACAGAAATCCATAGAACTGAGAATGAGTCAGTTTAAATGATAGTCCATTGAAGGGCTTGTGGGCTCCCTGCTGAGGTAAGTATGTCTGCTGAGATTATATTAAAAAATAAAAGAAATGTGAGAGAAATCAATACAAGTCTGAGTATTTTACCTTCAGTTAAAGCAGATAAAAGAATCATTTCAGGAAAATAACTTATGCAATAAAATAATACAAATCGTCAGCTTAATATGTTTACTAAACAGAAGAAACAATGCTTATACATTCAAAAGTGGAATTTTTTTTTTATATTAGTCTTAGTTTGTGTTATAAAAACACTGCAGAAAGTTTATATTGTTCATAAGTGTTAACAGTTCTTGGCAATCATAATCCCCAAAGTTGACCAGTAGGACCATACTAATACTTCTGCAACTTTTTTTTTTTTAGTTTTCACATAATGCAGTTAAGCTCCATGCTGGAGCATATTGATACCTTCAGAATGTAATCTTTGAAGACTTACTGTGAGAGATAAAGAAAGTGGCTTACTTATATTTCCTCCCATTCCTCTTACAACCCAACGTTGTTTGCTGTCTTATCACATCTGTACTGTGAAAATTTGTAACACTTTTATAATTACAATTCTCATAATGATTTATCATTAAGTAGCTTCTAAATTTAGATGGGCACCAAAAACCCAATAAAATATTATATAAAAAAATTTTATATGAGATCAATTCTCACTGTCACTTCATTATATAATTTATACTTTCTGAATTGTATATCATATTAATTCATTTCTGGATCCCATTAGCACATAAGTTTTTCCAAGTATTTACTGGTTTTTTTTTTTTTTTTTTTTGTCTTTAAAAGTGACTGAACCTAGGCTAGGTATGTTAGTTTTGTTTTTTCAAAAATCAGTAGACTTTGCTTCAGTGTCTTCTGGAACACCGGAACAATGTTGCTGTCAGGAAGTTTAAGGCAAACCTGATTTTTCTATCTTGTAGTGATATAATACTTTTTGTTTTTTTATTGTGATTTGGCGGAAAGTTTACAGAGCAAATTCTTTTTCCATACAACTGTTTGTATACATTTTGTTTCACAATGTTGACTGCAATCCCCATAATGTAACAGCTCTTTACCCACTCCTTCCCTCTGGTTTGGGGAGCTCTGGTGGTGTACCCAGGCACCATCTGGTTCTTCTGGTCTCAGGGTCATGTAGGCTGAAGTTCGCATGGTCTGCTAGTCCCTCGGACTAATTGTTTCTATGAGTGTTTGGTTTTCTTCATTCTTCTTTTCTCCAGATGCAGAGAGACTAATTGTTAAAACTTAGATGGCTGCTTGCAGGCTTTTAAGATCCCAGTTACTATTTAACAAAATGGGACATAGAACAATATTTTTATATAGTATATTTTGCTAATTGAGTTTGATGTCCCTCAGGACCATGGTTCCAAGCCCATGGACCCAGTGACTCACTCCCTCAGGGTATTTGGCTGTGGCTAAGAAGTTATCATAACTTTCCCCCATTAGCTCTGTGGACATTCTTATAATACATACAGATATGTATGTAGAACTATCATCTGACAAACTTACATGTGGTCACGGGTATATTTCCTTTTGTCTAGACATACCCACTCATTTAACGTTTCTGTCTATGTAGCTACCCGTAGATTAATGTTTGTTATTACTGATAATGCAATCTTATGTATTTAAAAGTATTGATCTTTGTTGTCTGTGCCTCTTGTGTGCTTCTCTGTGTCTTTCTTTTCCTTATTGTTATTGGTTGGTCACTTGCTTTTACTATATAGCCTTTCCCTTTACCCAAATCAATACTTTGATCTTACCTATCTAGCAATTTTCCCTCCCCTTCCTTCCTATCCTTGGTAACTAACAAAAAAGTTTTCTTTCATATGTAAATGTTTATTTGATTTTTTACAATAATGAACTAATACAATATCTGTCCTTCTGTGATTGACTTATTTCATTCAGCATAATGTCCTCCAAGCTCATCCACCTTATGAGGTGTTTCATGAATTATACATTATTCTTAGTGTTGCATAGGATTCCATTGTGTATGTACCACAGTTTGGTTATCCATTTCCCTTCTGATGGGCACTTAGGTTGTTTCCATCTCTTTGCTATTGTGAAGAGTGCTGTGATGAACATGGGTTTGCATATATCTATTTGTGTCCTGATAAAATACTTTTTTTTTCTCAATGTCCTTAGATTTCTTTCTCTATACCCGCAGTTCAAAAACATCACCTGAATATATAATGCTACTGATTTTTCTGTACATATACTTTTTTATGGAAAAAAAGTAGGATCATTTGGATCTGCAGATACAAGTTTTTCTTTCTGTTAGGAAAATTTCCCTCTATTGTGACTTTGAGGTTTTGAGGTTTTTGTTTGTATGCTTCTTTGTTGTTCAGGGGTTTGTTTTTTTAGCTCCATTGACCCAGTTCTCTGTGGAAAGGGTATTGATTGCTTCTACTCTTTATCTGCCATATCAAGTATAGCTTTCATTGATTTTTATTTTCCTTTTGCATTTATGCTATCACTGTTTTCTAGTTTAACTTTCTCATGTTAGTCTTCATGCCATTGCTTGTTTCTTAGCAGTACATTCTATTTCTAACTGCTTCTAATGTGGTTTCCTTTGGCCTTAATAATATTTTGTTGTTGCTGTTATTTTAACTTCTTTTCTAAGCATGTCCAGATTGTCTCTCATCTCTTTGTCTTATCTCTTCTATCATCCAGTGCATTTATTCTGTAATATTCCCCCCACTTATTAAAGATTCCATGTTTCCTTCAATTTTTTAAGAATATGGGGAAGTATTTGTCTATAGGATTCTTCATTTCCAATCCTCTGAAATATTTGTATTGCTTCTTATGTTATTTAGTTACTTAGTTAGTTTGAGTGGGGCACTGAGGAGTGGAACAGTAACCATGGGCAAGTATCATGTTGGATCCTTGCTGCTTGCAAGTCATCTATATGTGGCTTTTGATTTGTCCACCAGCAATGTAAGCAAAAGCATGGATACTGTCTAATGTACCTTCTGTTCCTGAGAAATGTTTCCCACTTGGGAGAGTAAAGCAGAAATCACTGAAAACTAATAGTGAAGTTTATTCACCAAGTTGCAATTTTTTTCTTTTCATTTTTTTTTTTTTCTCTCTTATTTCTTCTCTACTCACCTCCTTTCTAGTGAGTTGCTGGGGTTTGCAAGGCGTTAGAACTCTGTAAAGATGTTTCTTTTTCCTACATCTCCTATTCATTAACTCCATCCTCTTCTAAGTAAAGAACTAATGTCTGGGTCTTCCAGAACCTTCAACCTCACCTTCAAATAGATCTGTACCCTGCTAGAGAAGTCTGGAAAGAGTGCTGCTTTTTTAACCTCAATTTGGAGCAAATTTCAACTGTCTTTGGGAACCATTTTCATATTCAATGATGTGAAGTTACAGCTGTTTCCTAGTTTGATTATATATTATTTTCTCTAGTGATTTTTTTATGGGGGTGGGGCTGTGGTAGCATGGTGCTTAAGGCACTTGACTGCTAACCAGAAGGCTGGCGGTTCGAACCCACCATCCACTCCTCAGGAGGAAGGTTGGGCAATCTACTTCTGTAGTGATACCACCTCAGAAACCAAAGGAGGGGTCGCTGTGAGTCAGATCCAACTCAATGGCACATAACAAAACCAATGATTTTTTTAAATTATGTATTTTGTTCATTTCTACAAGTTTCAGGAAGAGAATAAATTTACCTTTATATTGTCCTCTTTTACTGAATGAGTTTCATGTGATTTTTTGAAGGTGTACAAAAGCACAAAGATTCCTAAATTAAATTTGATTAATATAAAAAAAAGTTTTAAAGTCCTCTTTCAAATTGATGGCAGAAAACTATAGTTCTCTACAAATAACCACTATTTATGATTAATGTTTATAAATTGGTATCCTCTGCTGATTTTTATCCACCTTAATAAGTAAATAGCATTCTACCCAGTAAATAATTGCTATCAGTGTAATGATAAAGACATGTGTCGACCTTTTGGTACTATTTCCCTATCAAAATGATGAGATATAGATCAATGAAATTAAGTTTTATGCTCTAAATAGTTGCTCGTTTCTTTTTCTTTTTCTTTTCTTTTTTTTTTAATGCAACTGACTTCTTTCCACAGCAGTCATTGTTAGAAAGCATTAAATTGAGCATTCAAGATTAATTCCCTGGCAGGTCAAGAGGAGAACAGCATGTAACCAATCCTACCTCAGTGTTTCTTCTTAATGGCTTCAGCACAGTGTGAAAGAGTAAACAGTTGTGACAAGAGATATAATGGATGAGTTGGGTGTGATGGGTCACCCCAAGTGAAGCTCATCCTCTCTTTAAGTACACTCTGTAATGAAGTGTGCTAGAGTTTGAGATCATCAAAGACTTATATTGTAAACCATATTTCTAGAGTGGGGAAAGATCTTGAGTAAATATTCTATGAGTAATGGTGTCTAGTTGATACCAAAGAAATAAAAGTAAATAATGAATGAAGTGTGCTTATCTTGAGGTTTTAGCCTGTTATAAGATCCCACTTTTCTATTCTTCATACCCCAGTCCTATTCTGTCTTACACAGGCTGTGTTTACAGCCTACTCTAAATAACTTTATTTCTGAATAATTATTTGGAGAAGATTCGTTTATAATTATTAAAGGCAGTAAATTCACAGCATTTTTTTTTTCTCATAAACTCAACATACATCATATCTTTTCATACACTAAAAACCCACAGATACAGAACAAGTGGAAAGAGATAGTTGTCAAGTGGTCCTCCCTCATTTTGTGGGATTATAAATAAAAATGGAATACTTTCAGACATACAGAAAGAGACTGAAGTTCATTGGTAGTTACCAGGGAAGGAGGGGAGGGAGGAAGAAGAAGCATGATCTAGATTGTAGATATCTGTTATTGTTTGTGTTGGAAAATGTGGCACCAAATATGATTGTAATGAGCACAGCATGACCAAAGTAAATACTACCACTGAAAGCACTCATGAGAATAGGATGCTTGTATTAAAGAATTTAATATATACTAGAGGGCAACAACTTCAACAGAGAATAAAAAATGAGTCTAGGATCACATTTGGACAGGTATAGGCATACATGTATACAGGTAGGTACACATATATTCATATGTAAGAACAAAATAGAAGTATCTGTGTGTAGATGTAAATACAGATATGTGTGAGCAGACAGAGATAATCATTGAAGACACAACTATAGATATTCCTCAGAAATAACCAAATACCTTCTGAGATTGCTTTTTCTAGGTTTCAAAACATAGGTTTATAGTCTCATGGGACAACTCAGTCAATTGTCATAATGTCGTTCACAAAGTTTATGTTCTGAATCTTCATGAAGTGAGTAGTGTCTGAATATTAAGAGCTTGTAAGCAGCCAATTCAGATACAACTGTGGGTCCTTACACATCAGGAGCAACAGAGTAAGCAGTTAACTAAAATCACAAAGAAGAAACAAGTCTACAAGGCTAATAGCCTACATAAGCCATGAACTCAACTACCCTGAGACCAGCAGAATTAGGGGTGCCTAGCTAACATCATTGACTGATATGACTGGGGCGCAATAGAGGATCCTCGTTAGAATGGGAGAAAAATGCAGAAAAAACCTGAAATTCTTAAATAAATTTTTAAAAAGTCCAGAATAACTGAACCTGAGAACAGAGGACTCCTTGAGATTGTTGCCTTGAGACACTATTTAAACCTCAAACCAAAACTATCTCCTGAGATTACAGATCTGCCGAAAAGCAGAGTGATGTACAAAATAAAAGATATTTCCTGTTAGACTGGAGCACTACTGAAAAATTAACTGTGAATGTCTGAAAGGTCAACATTTAATCCAAAGTGAAAATGAAAATCGAAGGAGGCAGGGAAACTAGTGTACTGGAAATGTAACAAACAGAATACAAAGAGTATATATTTGCACATCATGGAAAAATGTAATGTCATTGATCATTTGGTGTAGAAATTGTCAAATAGGAATCTAACTTGCTGTGTAAATTTTCACCAAAAATACAATAAAGATTATTCTTTAAAAATAGGGCACTTTCCCCTCTCTCACTCATCCCTGGATCTCAGAGGGACAGAATGATGAAATGGAAGAAATTGAAAATTGCTACTCATTGACATAAATTGTTATTGAAGACTGGAATAGACTATTTCAAAGAAAAATATGTATTTCAAATATACCTCAGTCAGGTTATGTTTGCTTTGTACTCAATTTGCAACAATAATTACTATCATAGGTAATAGTTGTTTAGCACACACTATGATAACATTTACATTTAAAGATATTGAATTAGCCACATAGTGAAGAATGGGAATTGCAGAACAAATAATTGTGCTCACATGAAACCTCTGTATATACCAAGGGGCAGTCATTTGAACAGAGCAAAGGGAGGGTTTAAAATCAGAAAAAGTATGTGTTAGGATTGTATGCTTTCCCTTTATTTATACCATCTGGATGTTGAGCAAATAATCCCAAGAAGCTAGACTATATAAAGAAGAAAGCGGCATCAGGTTTGAAACAATACTCATTAACAACCTGCTGTATGCAGATGACACAACTCTATTTACTGAAAGTGAAGAAGACTTGAAGTATCTACTGATGAATATCAAAGACTACATGCTTCAGTATGGATTATACCTCAACACAAAGAAAACAAAAATCCTCACAACTGGACCAGTTATCAACATCATGATAAATGGGGAAAAGATTGAAGTTGTCAAGGATTTCATTTTACTTGGATCTATAATTAATGCCCATTTGAGCAACAGTTAAGAAATCAGACAACTGGGACTTCCAGTAAGATGGCAGAATAGGCAGACAAGCTACACAGACCCTCTTCAACAAAGAAAAGAGAAGTCAATTGACACAGATACAGAGCTTTGAAAAGATGTATACAGAAGTGGATTAAGCACTGACTAGTGGAAAAACCTGAATGGAAGCAGTGAGTGCAGAAATGGTCAGAGCAGTGGACTGTCAGCTACTCTGAAGGGACCAACAGCCTACATATTTACAAGTCATGTTGGGACCTGAGAATTGACCTAAAGATCAGCCCTGGTCACCAAGGGCTGCAGGGATGACTGCACTGGTGGGCTATGAGTAGGAAGGGAAACAGCAAGGAGGAAGACAACCTGAGCTGTGGACTTACAGCTGTCCAGAGGGTGCAGCCATTTTGATTGTTTACAAGCAGTGACCATTTTGGATATTTAAAGTGACCAAGGGTACAGCCACTTTGAATGTTTACAAGCAGCAGCCACCTTGGATATTTAAAATGACCAAGGGCACAGCCATTTTGAATGTTTACAAGCAGTGGACATTTTGGATTTTAAAGTGACAGCATTCTCATTTGGATTCCAGGGACCTTAAACTAAGCTCCATTTTCCAAGGATGGCAGAGACATCTGGGAGGCTGACAATGGGAAAGGAGACAGGTGATGAGTGTATAAGTGCTGTCAACTAGCAAATAGAGGATGACAGCACAGTAACCTGCTTACGTAGATAACATACAACCAAAACAAAGAGAACAAAAATCATGGTCAAGTCATTCCAACATACAACCACAAATTATATAAACACAAAAATGTCATAATGCCTCGGAGACAACAGAGCATCACAGTCTACACAAAGAGGCAAGATGAAGCAGGAGAAACAAGGGACCAGGACACAGACCCAAAACACATTTCTGAAGAAGCAGCAGCATTGGAACTCCCTGATAAGGGATTCAAAATAATTATGTTTAGGTACCTTCAACAAATTGAGAGACATATCAAGGAAAACACTGACAAAATGGAAGAAAACACAGAGAAAACTCTAGAACAATTTCAAAAGACAATACAAGAACAAAATGACAAAATAAATGAAAAATTAAAGATGATTAAAAATCTACAGACCAAAATCCAGAAGATTGATACTAAATTTTCAGAAATAGATAAGACATTAAATGGGCAAAGGAGGAGAATTGAATCAATGGAAGGCAGAATTAGTGAGACTGAAAGCAAATACCTCAATACTTTTTGGAAAGGGATCAGTCAGAGAAGAGATCAAAACAAAATGAAGAAAGCCTAAGGTTCATGTGGGATACCATCAAAAGGAATAACCTATGTGTAATTGGAATTCCAGGAAAAGACAAAGAAAGTCACTGAGAATATTGTCAAAGATTTGTTGGAAGAGAATTTTCCTTGTGTGATGAAAGATGAGAATATATCCATTCAAGAAGTCTGATGAACTCCAAAC
>NW_006921590.1:8352053-8381875 GCF_000298275.1 Orycteropus afer afer | reverse complement strand
CTGGTTAGCAGGCAAGTGACTTAGCCACTATGCTACCAGAGCTAAAATAGCAACAGAGAAAGTGATAACACAATTCATAAACAAAAAGAGCTCAGCACAGAAATCATATGAAACAAAGAAATCAACACCATGAAAAAGCATGTAACAAAATGGCAGCAACAAATTCATACTTGTCAATAATTACCTTTCTGACAAGGGACTTATCTCTAAAATTTATAGAAAGCCCCAACACCTCAACAACAAAAAGATTAACAATCCAATTTTAAAATGGGCAGAAGACATGAATAGACACTTCACCAAAGAGAATATTCAGGTGGCCAGCAAATACGTGAAAAACGTTCATGATCATTAGCCACCAGGGAGATGCAAATCAAAACAATAATGAGATACCATCTCACCCCAGCACTATTGGCAAAGTTCAACAAGACAGAAAACAACAAATGCTAGAGAGGATGTGGAGAGATTGGGATTCTCATACACTGTTGGTGGGACTATCAAATGATACAACCACTGTGGAAAGCAGTATGGCGATTCCTTAAGAAGATGGAATTAGGAATACCATTTGACCCAGCCAACCTATTACTAGGTATATATCCTAAAGAAGTGAGAGCCAGGACAAGAACAGATATATGCACACCCATGTTCACTGCAGCACTACTTACAATAACCAAAAGATGGAAACAACCTAGGTGCCCATGAACAAAAGAATGGATAACCAAACCATGGTACATACACACAGTGGGATACTAAGCAATACTAAAGAATAACATAGAATCTGCAAAACATCACATAACATGGACGAACTTGGAGGACATTATGCTGAGTGAAATAAGTCAATCAGAGAAGGATAAATACAGTATTAGTTTGTTATTGTAAAAAGTCAGGGAAATGTTTGTATGTGGAGGGAAACTTTCTTTGTTGCTTACCAGGGGTGGGAAGGGAGGGAGGGAACACTGGAAAAAAAAAAAAGTCCATTGACCCATGTCACTTTAGTTTTGTGTATTTCACTGTACACAAATTAGATTTAAATAAAATGCATTTAAATATATACATATATATGTATGCATATATATCTGTGTGTGTGTATATATATATATACACACACACACATATACATGGAAGCAACAGTTAAGAAATCAAACAATATAATACATTGGGCAAATATTCTGCATAAGACCTCTTTAAAGTGTTCAAGAGCAAAGATGTCACTTTAAGAACTAAGGTGTGCCTAACCCAAGCTGTAGTATTTTCATTTGTGCCGTATGTATACAAAAGCTGGACAATAAGGAAGATTGAAAAAGAATTGATGTATTTGAAGTATAGTGTTGGCAAAGATTATTGAATATACCGTGGACTGCCAAAATAACAAACAAATCTGTCTTGGAAGAAGTACAGCCAGAATGCTCCTTAGAAGTGAAGTTGGTGAGACTTTGTCAAGTACTTTGGACATATTATCAGGTGGGACAGTCCAGGGAGAAGGACATCATGCTTGGTAAAGTAGAGTGTCGGTGAAAAGGAGATGAGGATAGACAGAGTAGTTCCAACAGTGGACTCTGACATATCAATGATTGTGAAGATGGTGCAGGACCAAGTAGGGTTTTGGTTCTTTTGTGCATAGGGTGACTATGAATAAGGACCAATTCAATGGCACCTAACAACAACAAGAACAACTAAATGTATGTTTTTAGATTGTCATAAAATTGAATGAAAATATCAAGGAGAAAACAGTATTATTCCCATTTGTCTTAGGAGTACGTGCTAAATTCAAGATCCTAAAAAAAAAAGAAAGAAAGAAAGAAAGAAAGAAATCAGACATCGTATTGCATTGGGGAAATCTGCAAACAGCATCTTTGTTGTTGTTATGTGCCGTCAAGTTGGACAGGACTTGTAGCAACCCCTCCTTGGGTTTCTGAGGCAATATCACTACAGAAGTAGATTGCCCCATCTTTCTTCCGTAAACAACATCTTCAGAGTGTTAAAAAGCAGAGATGTGTCTTTGAGAACTAAGATGCACTTGACCCAAACCATGATATTTTCATTTGCCACATATGCATGTGAAAGCTGGACAGGGAATAAGAAAGACCAAGGAAGAATTGATTAATTTGAATTATGCGGTTGGTGAGAAATAGTGAATATATCATGCATTGCTAGAAAAACAAGGAGCCCTGATGGGGCAGTTGTTAAGCACCAAACTGCTAACCAAAAGGTCAGTGGTTCAAACCTGCCAACCATTCTGCAGAAGAAAGATGTGGCAGTCTGCTTCTGTAAAGATTTAGAGTCTTAGAAACCCTGTGAGGCAGTTCTATTTTATCAATTTGGGTGGTTGTGAGTCAGGATTGACTTGACAGCAGTGGGGAATATGGGCCAAAAAAACAAACAAATCTATCTTGGAAGAAGTACAGCCAAAATACTACTTAGAGACAAAGATGGGAAGACTTCATCTCATCTACTTGTTATCAGGAGGGACCAGTCCTTGGAGAAGACACACTTGGTAAAACAAAGGATCACAGAAAAAGAAGACCCTCAAAGAGATAGATTGACCCAGTAGCTGTGACACTGGGCTTACATGTAGCAAAAACTCTGAGCATGGTGCAGAACTAGGCAGTGTTTCGTTCTGTTATATGTAGGTCAGCTAAAAGTCAGAACAGACTAGAAGTTTCAGATTGCTGAAGGTCACACAGCCAAGATGAAAACTAGCCTTCCTAACTCCAGGACTCAGTCTTTTGGTGCTACTGTTGTACCACTATCCCATACGGTAGCCATTAGCCACATTGTGACAGATAGATAGTTGAATTTTTAATTGTATTTAATTTTTAATTTAAAAAATCTTGTTGGTCTAGTGATTACCATATTGGACAATGGAGATCTAGTGGTCTTCTATAAGATTTAATTTTCTGTTTTCACAATAGTGATTGACGTAGCTTAATTTCTCCAGAGTAACAACCCAAAAGATTTCAGGACACTGACTGCTTCCTAACAAAGATTGTTTCTCACATTTGAGTAAGTAAAACTAATGATCTGTAATAATTTCTGGGTTTGACATTAGACATGAAGGAGAAGATCCCGAAATTAAAGGGATCTTACCTTTGGTTCTTCTAAATGGGAAGATCTAGTGTGGTTATAAGTCAAATAATCTAACTGTAAAAGAAGGTACAACACTTTTCTATTTCCTGAGAAAAGTAGGCCTTGCTTTGCTATCTTTTGCCTTCATGAATCATTTTATAGTGAGTCTTTAAGGGCTGAGTTCCTAATTTCCAATGTTTCTTTCAAATAACTCTTAAAATATCAGCAGCAAAGTATAAATTTGTTCCTGGTTAATGAATATGAAAGATTGATTGGGTCTTTTGTTTGTGTATTTATTTTAAGAAGGATGTATTCTCAGGACCTCAGAGTTAATAATTTAAACTTATGCAGTAAATTACTTATTTCAATTTAAAAAAAAGTGATTTTCTCATTCTTATATAATTTCAGGGCTAAAGAGATTTAGAGGTATCTTAGTTCTTGTTCAGCATATTGGTTATTGATTGCTGTATAACAAATCATTTCAATTTTAATAGCTTAAAGCAAAAGGCATTTATTGTCTCACAGTTTCTATGGATCAGGAATCTGAAGCGGTTTAGGTGGGTGATTCTGGAGCAGAGTCTCTCATGAGATTGTAGTAAGTTGCCAGCCAGGGTTGCAGTCATATGCAACTTAACTGAGTCTGGAAGATCATTTTCCAAGCTCACTAACATAACTGTTAGCAAGGAGTTCTAGTTACTCACAACATGGGCCTCTACACAGACCTGCTCATGATTTGGCTTTCCCAAGAGTGAATGATCCAAGATAGAAAATACAAGCTTTCAACGCCTAATCTCACAAATGACATACCATCACTCTCCTGTATTTTACTGGTCCCACTCATCAACCCTGACACAGTATGGAAAGGGATTACACAAGAGTGTAAATAAAAGGAAGTACAGACCTTTAGGAGCCATCTTGGAGGATGGCTACCATGTCTAGTATGCTCATTTCACTCAGATGTTAGCTGAGGTTTGGAAACAGAACTACTTTTTTGTATAAATACATATTTTATTAATTAATCCAAAAAAATGCATAGCAAAATTGAATCATCCCACAACATACAAATGTAGATATGAATACTAAAAACAATTATGCTTCAATTGTATGAAAAGTTTTTTACCTTCTTCATTAAAATGTTTTATGCAGTAAGATTCATATTTTGTGTGTGTGTGTGTGTGTGTGTGTACAGTTCTGTGCATTTTGGCAAATGCATAGAGTTGGATAACTATCATAACAATAAATATATAGAATAGTTCCATCACACAAAAAAATTCATACATTTTGTAGTCAAGTCTTCCAATTTGCAGCCAATTCTGCCACTCCTACCCTCTGATGACCACTGATTTCTTCTCCATTTCTATGTTTTGTTTTTCCTATTTCAGAATGCCATATAAATGAAGTCTTACATAACTTTAGAATTTGGTTCTTTAACCTCACATAATGCATTTGAGATTCATCCATGTTGGCATATGTACCAATACTTTATTCTTTTTTATGGTTTGGTAGTATTTGAAGGCACATGGGCTATTTCCTGTTTGGGGCTATTATCAACAATGCTGCTATAAACATTCACGTTCAGGTTTTGTGTGTGATGCTATGTTTTTATTTCTCTTGAGTAAATACTTACAAGTGGAAGTCTTGGTTCATGTAAATCTATGTCTAACTTACATTATAAGACATTGCCATGGTTTTTCTAAAGTAACTGTACCATTTTATATTCTGACAAGCAATATATGAAAGTTCCCATTCTTATGCATCTTACCAACAGTTGGTATTGTCTTTTTTTAAAAATAAGCCATTTTAATAAGTGTGTAATGGTATCTTCACATAGTTGAAATTTGCATTTCCAAAATGACAAAGCTTAGCGTCTTTTCATATGTTTACTTGTTGTCCATACATTTTCTTTGATGTGTAACTTCAGATCTTTTGTGAATTTTTAAATTGGGTTGTTTTCTTGTTGAATTTTGAGAGTTTTTTAAAGATGTATTCTATTCACAAAAATTTTATTAGACATGTGATCTGAAAATACCTTATTTCAGTTTTTGACTTGTCTTTTCTTTCTCTTAGTAGTGCCTTTCACAGAGCCAAATTTTTTACTTTAAGTCCATTTTATCCATTTTTTCCTTTCACTCAATGGAAGATCTTCTTCTGTATTTTCTTACAAAAGTATAACAGCTTTATGTTTTACAATTAGGACTCTTAGATATCACATGGTATTCTTTTTTTTTTTTTTTAACTGCCTTTGCACCATTGTAAAACAATTAGTTGACCATTTTGTAAAAAATTAACTGACCATTTTGTGTAAATCTATTTCTAGACAGTCTATACTGCCTATCCAGTGTGGATTGCTGTAACTTTATCATAAGTGATATCAGGTAGTATGATTGCTCTAATTTTATCCTTTTTCAAAATTGTTTGGACTGTTTTAGTTCCTTTGGCTTTCAGTTGTTGTTTTGTTAAGTGCTGTTGAGTCAGACCCGACTCATAGCAACTCCTCCTTGGGTTTCCAAGGCTGTATCACTATGGAAGTAGACCGTCCCATCTTCCTTCCAAGGAGTGGCTGGTGGGTAGAAGTATTAAAATCAACTTCTTGGTGTCTTCAAGCACAGCTGCTTGAATTTTGAATGTAATTCCACTGGATTTATAGACTAATTTGGGGAGAAATGGCATCTTGAAAATATCAAGACTTCCAACCCATGAACACAGTATATATATTGTTTCACTTATTTAGGTCTTCATTGATAATAAAATTAGTGTTTAAAGTTGTCTGTCTACAGTTCCTGTATCATATTATTTTTTTTTACTTTTATGTGTAAGTATTTATTGGTACTAGTGTAAATGGCACTTTCATTTTTATTTTGATTACAAGTATGCATTACTTATATATAGAAATAAAATTGAAATTTTTGCCTATTGACCTTTTTATCCATCCTGTAATTGTACTGAACTCATTTATTCTAGAAGGTTTATGGGTGTAGGTGTGTGTATGTAGATTTCTTGAGATTTTTGATGTACACAATGATCTATTATATGAAATCAGACAGTTCTTCCCATGCCCCTTAAATCATTATGTCTTTTACTTTAATGAATGGCTAACACTTCCATAAAAATGTTGAATAAGATTAGTTAGAACAGACATCTTCCCTTTTACCAAATATTAGGGAGGAAACATTCAGTCTTTCACCTTAAAATATAAATTACAGGATTTTGTAATATTTATTTTTATTATTAATTTCCTGAGGATTCCCCCCCCCCATAAATACGTGATATTTTGTCAAATAGTTTTTCTGTATCTGTTGAGAGGATCACATGGTTTTTCTTTTTTAATCTGGTAAGACCATGACTTCAGCCTTCTCAACATTAAGAAGATAAAATAAATCCTCACAACTGGACCAATCAGCAACATCATAACAAATAGAGAAAATATTGAAGTTGTTGAGGATTTCATTTTATTTGGATCTGCAATCAACACCCATGGAAATAGCAGTCAAGAAATCAAATGACATTTTGCATTGGAAAAATCTGCTGTAAAAGATCTCTTTAAAGTGTTAAAGAGCCAGGGATATCACTTTCAAGACTAAGGTGCACCAGACCTAAGTCATGATACTTTCGATTGCCTCATATGCATGTGAAAGCTGGACAATGAGTGAGAAAGCCCACAGAAAAAATGATGCAAATGAATTGTGGTATTGGTGAAGAATACTGAATATACCATGAATTGCTAGTAGAAGGAACAAATCTGTCTTGAAAGAAGTAAGCCCAGATTGCTCCTTAGAAGCGAGGATGGCAAGACTTTGCCACTTGCACTTTGTTCATGTTAGTAGGAAGACTCATTCCCTGGAGTAGGACATCATGCTTGGTAAAGTAGGGGGAAAAAACAACTCACTGCCATCGAGTTGATTTTGACTCATAGCGATCCCTCGTTGGGTTTCTGAGATGGTATCTCTATGGAAGTAGATTTCTCAGTCTCCTTCCAAGGAGTGTCTGGGTAAACTAGAGGTTCAGCAAAAAAAAAAAGAAGACTGTCAATGAGATGGACTGTCAGTGGCTGCAACAGTGAGTTCAAGCCTAGCAATGAATGTGAGCATGATGCAGGACTGGGCACTGTTTCATTCTGTTGTGCTTGAGGCCTCTATGAGTCAAAACCAAGTTCAAGGCACCTAACAACAAGGCCATGACTAAATTGATTTTTATGTGTTGAGATGGCCCTTAGACCCCGTGATAAACAACACTTGATTGACATATATTGTTCTTTTAATACTTTTCTGGATTGAGTTGGATATTTTATTGGGGATTTTGAGGTCTGTTCATGAAGACCTGTTGTTTTCTTTTAGTATATTTTGTGTGGTTTTGCTACCAGGGTAATGCTTGCTACATCAAATAATTTGAAAACTGTTACTTCCTCACCTAATTTTTAGAAAAGATTACATAAAATTGATATTATTTCTTAAATATTTTGTAGACTCCACCAGGGAAAATATTTGCTTTTGGATTTTTTTTTTTTTTTGCTAGAAAGCTTTTAACTGTGAATTCATTTTTTATATATATACCATTATTCATTTTATATTTTTTTCATTAGTTAGTTTTGGCAGTTTGTGTCTTTAAAGGATTTAGTGCATTTCTTCTAAGCTTTCAGATGTAGTGTTTGTATTGTCTGTAGTGACATTCCTTTGTTCATTCTTAATATGGTCAGTCTGGCCAGATGATTATCATTTTATTAATTATTTCAAAGAACCAGTTTTGTCATTAATTTTCTCAATAGGTATTCTGTTCTCAATTTCATTATTTTCTGATGTCACCTTTGTTATTTCTTTCCTTGTTTGAGTCTTTTACATGCATGCATACCTTGAGGGAGATCAAAGGACTTGTGTTAGATCATATACAGAATTAGGAATCCTCTTCTTCATTCTTCTCTTCCCTGAGATTTTTTTCACATTCTCTGGCTCCATAGGGACCTCTATTCTGCTTCCTCTGCTCAGAAAAATGGGTTTCCTCCTCTAAATGCTTATACATTTCTGAGTAATGACATCTGAATTGGAGATGAGACAGCATGAGAAAATAGAAGGAAAAATTATGAGGATTTTCCCCACACTTTTCACACCATAGGAGCCCCTTTTTGTGATTCTCTGGCCAAGAAAGACAAGTTTTTCTTTGGGGTTTTATGTACCCATGCTGCTGCTGCCAGTGTTGCTGTCCGCACCACCTCAATATACCTCCAGGCTGGGATTGTCCTCAGAGCAGGGCTGGATAGTTTGCACAAAAAAAAAAAAAAAAAATACAGCTATTCCCTCTGCAACTTCCAGTTCACAGGAGTCCCTTTTCCTGGTTCTCTGACAAGAAAGAGGAGTTTTTTTCAGAGAGTTTGTTGTCGAGGCCTATTGAATACCATATTTTAATGCAAGTAACCCACACCTTCTACATTTATTTGCCAACTACTCCCTCTTCCCTGGAAGGTATTTTTGTAAACATTTTGCTAATGTAGTTTTACAGCAACAGTTTTTTTTTTTTTTTTTTAAAAAAAAAAAAGGCCTAGCACCACTTATAAAAATAACTCCCAGTGAGAGGGAGAGGTTGGTAAACAAACATAGACGGTACATGTTATTTCCATAAACATACAGTAGTTCTGCAGCTCCAGTCACTGGGCTACCCTCAGTAAAAGGGGAAACTCAGCAGGATGCCAAGTTTTCTTCAAGTTTTGAGTTTCTTCACTATCAGTCTGCTATTGATTACTTTTCTGAGTTTGAAGACAATTGTGCTTTATATTATCTGAACTCTTTAATTGTAGTATATAAGATCAATATATTCTAGTGGATTTATTCCATTTAGGCTGGTATTTCAAGTTCTCACCATAAAATTTTATGAACAAAATTTTGCAGAGAAGCTCCTTAGAGAAGTTAGGCTTAGAATGACAGAAGATTCAAGTTTAGAGACATTTGAAGTGAGTTAGGATACTAAAGTATAAAAGAATGATTTTCCTCCTCACCGAAAAGAAATTAGAGGTATTTACAGTCCCAAGGGCAAAGGGTGTTCCCTCTTCATTATGGGTGAATTTAAAGCCTCTTTCCTCCAGGTCTGTAATAATCATCTTTGTTTTTACTCACTCAAATCACAGACAAAACATGTCATAGATGTAATAAGCAAGTCTGCTGTTACATGTGGCTACCCTCCTTTCTATTACTAATTATAGCCGGTAAGTGAGGTTTCAAGGCAAAGAGAAGAAACACACACATATAATGTGGAAATGCTTTGTAATAAAAATTCTTGTTAAAATTATTCACGTTTTTATTTTGGCATTGAAATAGAAATACATACCTTACATAGTACTTGTATCTGTGAATAACCAATAACAAAGATAACTCCAAATGGTTACACAAGTACTGTAGAGCTTCATCGCCACTCTTTTTTTAATATTAAATCAACTCCTGGGCTGTATAAATCTAACATCTCTAGACCCTTTAAGATCATCAACCCCAGATCTATATAGACTGAAAAAAAGAGTACATGGGAATTCTTTCTGGGGACCTTAATTTTAACTTTCTTCTTTGACTTCCCTGAATTTCTCTTTACATATCCCTCGGAAATAGCACTCATATTTCCTATGAATTTGTGATGGTGTTATCTTATTGTATGAATGAACAAATGTATAATTACACTCCCTGCTATATTTACTCAACAAATATTAATTATGCCAATAACAATACTGATTGCTAGAACTAAAGCAGTGAACAGAAACAATCCATGTGATAGCTGTGTTGACACCCCACCTGATTTTACTCATCAACATAATTTCAAAGATAATGATATCCTGTTTATTCTTACCTCGGAATGATGGATTGACAGTATGTTGCTTTACATTTCTGTTTTCAAATATCCATTCTGTTGACCCTCTAAAACTGAAATACCTTTCTAAAAAGTTGTGGACCCTTAAAACAAAAACTGTAAACCATATGTAAATGGCAATCATCCTGCTAATTAAAAAGAAAGGAAGGATGGCATGAAATGACAGGACAAATGAGGGAAGGAGGGATGGGAAGAGGAAAGAGAAAAGAAAGGAAGCATTCCTTTCCCCTGTATAAACATTGTACTTTAAAACATATAAAATTATTAATATTCCAAACAATTAATAGTGTATATATATGCAATACAAAAAATAGTGCTAAATTTACGTTAGTACTCTTCTGCTATTGTTTCAGTGAGTGATACAGCCTTTTATGTTACATTTGGTATTTATCAGGGGGTATCATAAAAGAATGTAACTATTTCTTGATACTTTTTTAAAAAGAGTACTAATACCTTTTCTGTATTTGGACATAGTTGTTATTTATCTGGAAGACCTTGCATCATATCTAATGGTTCATATAGCTTTCTAAGCTTATCATTTTCCTTTAAAATCCCAGCGATTTTAAGAATAACATTCTGATCATTACCTCCCTATTATCCTTCTGTTTTTCTACCTAATTTGAAACACAGGTTATCAGTCTCTTTATAATCAGCCAATCAGAATATGAAGTTCCCACATTTTATGCTCTTCTGTACTTTTGATAATGCTTGTATTTTGGATAATTATGCTGTTAATTATAATTACCATAGTTCCATGTAATAAAGTTCTTTTATCTTTTTCTTTTAATCTGAATAGATTTCCTTTAATAGTTGAAAGCCTTTCATGAATTAATACTTTACAACAGAGAGACTCTACATAGAATAATATTCAGCATACTGTGGGCAATTCACTTATAGAATTTGGTTTAGTACCGAAACGATCTATAATAAACTAGTACTAGTAAGTAGACAATTTCTCAGTGTGGTTTACAAAAACAGCATTATCAAATGATCTTAAGTTGACTAGAATATTTTGTTTTTATTATTTTTCTTTTCTTTATGTGATCACTTTTGCCATTGATTGTCCTCTTTACACTTTTGAACACTATAAATACCATATAACACTTTACTGTATCATACAAAGGAAGAAATAAAATTATAATCTTTTTTAAAACATAATTCTCTAAAATATGCAAAAAATATGAAAAGTGTTTTGTTTTAATGATGTAAGTTTTGATAAATGACTCAAAAATACACTTTTTAAAATAACAGATCTATTCAGATAAAATTCACCCTTTTAAAGTACATAATTCAATGTTGTTGTTGTTGTTGTTATGTGCCATCGAGTTGGCCCCGACTCATAGCGACCCCTCCTTGGGTTTCCAAGGTAGTATCACTACGGAAGTAGGATTGCCCAACCTTCCTTCCGAGGAGTGGCTGGTGGGTTTGAACCACCAGCCTTCTGGTTAGCAGTCAAGTGCTTTAGCCACTATAGTTTTTAGTAAATTAACTAGTATACTTTTGATAATATTTAGTATATTTGAGTTGTACAACAATCACTACTAATTCCAGAACATTTTTATCACTCTCAAAGAAATCCCATACACATTAGCAGTCACTCCCTGTTCTCCCCTTCCTCAAGTCCTAGGAAATCACTAGTGTAATTTCTGTCCCTTTTATATAGGCATTTTATATGAATGGACTACTGCAACATACGACCTTTTGACACTGCCTTATTTTGTGTTGTGTAAAGTTTCCAAAGTTCGTCCATTTTATAGCATGTATTAGTACTTCATTCCTTTTTATGATCAAATAATATTTCATTTATGAATATACTACATTTGCTTTATTCATTCATCAGTTGATGGATACTTGAGTGATTTCATTATTAATGGTGCTATGACCATTTCTGTACAATTCTTAGTGTGGACATGTTTTCAATTGTTTTGGGTTTATACCTAGGAGTGGAATTGTAGAGTCATAGGATAAGTCTGTGTGTAACTGTTTAAGAAACTGTTAAAATGTTTTCCAACACACCATGAACTATTTAAAATTCCCACCATCTGAGTATGAGAGTTCCAATTACTCTACGTTTTCACCCAAAGTTCTTACTATGCATCCTATCTATTACAGCTATTCTGGTAGGTCTAAGGGAGCTCTGGTGGCATAATGCCTAAGGCATTTGACTGCTAAGCAGAAGGATGGCAGTTCAAACCCACTAGCCACTCCTTGGAAGGAAAACTGGGCAATATACTTCCATAGAGATACTGCCTTGAAAACCCAAAGAGGGATCTCTATGAGTCAGAACTGACTCGATGGCAGTGAGTTTGGGTTTTTTGTTTTGTTTTGTTTTGTTTGTTTAGTAGGTCTAAAGTGATATTTCATCATGGCTTTGATTTGCATTTCGCCTAAGGCACTTGACTGCTAACCAGGAGGCTGGCGGTTCAAACCCACCAGCCACTCCTGGGAAGGCAGGTTGGGCAATCTTTTTCCGAGGTGATAACTGCCACGGAAACCCAAGAAGGGGTCATTATGAGTCAGTCTGATTCGACGGCACATAACAACAACAATCGCTGATAATGTTGAACATTTTTCATTTACTTAGACATTTTTGTATCTCTTTGGAGCAATGTCTATTCAAATATTTTGCTCATTTTTAAATTGGGTTATTGTATTTGCCTTTTTTGTTGTAGAATTGTAAGAGTTCGTATACACTCTGGATACATATATTTTATCAGATATATATTTTCTCCCAAATGGATTTTTTTTTCTTTCTCTCTTTTTTTTTTTTTTGGTTTCTTAATGATATCATTTGGAACACAAAAGTTTTTAATTTTTATGAAGTCCAGTGTATCTGATTTTCTTTCTCTTTCTGCTGTACTTTTGGTGTCATAGCTAAGAAACTATTGCCTAATCCAAGTTCATGAAGACTTATTCCTGTTTTCTTCTCAGAGGCTTTAGTTTCAGTTCTTATATTTAGGTCTCCAATGTATTTTGAATTAATTTTTTTATATGGTGTGAAGTAGGGATTCAACTTCATTCTTTTGCATTGGTTATCCTGTTCTCCTAGCATCGCTTGTTAAAAAGATTATTCTTTTACTATTGAAAGGACTTAGCACCTTTCTCAAAAATCAGTTTGCTGTAGATATGAGTTTATTTCTATATTCTCAATTCTATTCCATTGACCTTAATTTCTGTCCTTATTCTAGTACCACAATGTCTCATACTGTTGCTCTGTAATAAGTTTTGAAATCAAGAAGTGTGAGTCCCCCCAACTTTTTCATTTTTCAATATGTTTTGGCTATTCTGGTTCCCTTACATTTCCACATTGATTTTTAGAGTTAGTTTGTCAACTTCTGAGGACAAAAGAAAAAAAAAAGTAGTGGGGATTTGCATAAAGGTTTTGTTGAAACTCTAGGTCAGTTGGGGAGTATTACTATCTTGACAACATTATCTTCCAATCCGTGAAGATGGGCTGTCTTTCTATTTATTTGGGTCATATTTAATTTCTTTAAATTGTGTTTTGTAGTTTCAAGTGTACAAATTCTGAAACTGAGAATGAAATGCATTACCAAGTATTTAATTACTTTTTATAGTATTATAAATTGGAAAATTTTCATTTCATTTTCAGATTATTCTTTACAGTGTAAAGAAATAAAATTTATTTCTGTATATTAATCTTGTATCCTACAACTTTCATGAACTCATTTACTGTTACATGTGTGTGTGTGTGTGTGTGTGTGTTTTGTGGAACGAACTCTTTCAATCTATATATAGTCCCCTTTTAAACTTTTTAAGAGAATTGTTGTTATGTGCTATCGAGTTAGACCCAACTTATAGCGACCCCTCCTTGTGTTTCCGAGGTAGTATCACTACTGAAATAGATTGCCCCATCTTCCTTCTGAGGAGTGGCTGGTGAGTTTGAACTACTAGCCTTCTGGTTAACAGTCAAGTGCCTTAGGCACTATGCTACCAGAGCTCCTAGTAACATCTAATCTGATTAATGAGAGTCCAACACACAAAGAATGGACCAGGATTTGCCATCTTTCTTTTGCACCTTTTTTACTCAGGCACAGTGACCTCTCAATTAGCCTTTTCCCCAGCTGCCAGATTCCATTTGATAAGTGTACTTGGGCAGAGGTTCCGTGAAGGGGCTGGACATGTATATTATCTCCCTCTCTTCACCAGTTTCTTGTGAATGGGTGTCTAGGTCAAGCTGAGCTCTCCCAATAAGCACTAAGATTGCAAAGCTGCTTTGTATCTTCTCTACTCTGGCTTCTAAGGCTGCCAAGACTGCTGGATTTGGGGGAATATTTACATTGTCCCATCACCAGTAAGGGAGCTCTGGTAGCGTAGTGCCTAAAGGCACTTGACTGCTAACCAGAAGACTGGCGGTTCAAACCCACCAGCCACTCCTCGGAAGGAAGGTTGGGCAATCTACTTCCATAGGGATACTGCCTCAGAAACCCAAGGAGGGGTCGCTGTGAGTCGGTCCGACTCGATGGCACATAACAACACAACAACATCACCAGTAAAGATGATACCTTGATTTGGTTCTTTGTTTGTTCTATTATCAGTTCAAACCTACAGGAGAGAGGCTGAGTCTTACATGTTTAACTGTAGATATGCATTTTGCCTGTCTTAAAATGTATAGCTCTCTATAGGCAGCATTGACAAGGAAGTTTTACTGTTTCACGTAATCTCATTACTTGACTTAAGACTCCAGGTAGTATGTGGTAATCCCTTTTTCTTTTCTTTTATTTTTTTGAGAATGTGTAAAATTTAATTCAAAGAAATAATAAATGTCCAGGGTATTAGACTTTTTACAGCAGAAGACTCCTTTATACAATAGAAATGGCCCTAAACACAGTGTATATATTCTCTAAATATAAATCATGAATTTTCAAAAAGTAGTGGAAGGGAATAGTAGCAAGCCAAAAAGTAGCTGGACAAATAAGTCAGGTAAGAGGAAGATATATTTTTTTTCCTATAATAAATACAACAGGTCACATATATTCAGGCAAATGTTTTTGTTGTTATGTGCCTTCAAGTTGGACCTCACTCATAGCGACCCCACCTTGGGTTTCTGAGGCCGTATCACTATGGAAGTAGATTCCCATCTTCCTTCTGAGGAGTGCCTGGTGGGTTTGAACCGCCAGCCTTCTGGTCAGCAGTCAAGTGCCTTAGGCACTACACTACCAGAGCTCCCTACTCAGGCAAATAGTCAAACGTTTATAGTCTACCACAAGGGAGGATCCATTTATCTTTTTATATATCCAAAATGAAAAAAAAAAACACATCACTGTTGAGTTGATTCTGACTCATGGTGACCCCCTGTGTTACAGAGTAGAACTATTTCATAGGGTTTTATTGGCTGCAGTCTTTACAGCAGCAGGTCACCAGGCCTTTATTTCATGGTGCTGCTGTCTGGTTGCAGACCACCAACCTTTGTGTCAGTATTCCAGCCCAAACTGTGCCACACAGGGACTTTAAATCGTCAATTTACCAGAAAGCTGTGAAAGTTACATTATTTGAAGTTACTAAAAGACCTTTCTGCTTTCCACCCAACCCCTAATAGTCTCTCAAGCTGCTTATATTTTCGATTCACACCTTCAACTTAAGACAATATCTCTAGAAAACTGCTAATAAATATAAACATGTTACCTAGAATATGGACATGTCTTTTTAAAGGTGTGGGAACACTTCAGTGGAAGATGAATTGATACAGAAAGGTTCATTTAAGATGCTTCCAGTATTTGGCTAAAAGTCAAGGAAAAGTCACCTTCTGAAATTGAAAAAATTAACACACAATCAATGGGCTTAACCAATGCAGACTGAACAGCCTAAAAGAAAAATTGCAAACATGTTGCTAGAATAGTATATTCTAAGGAAGAGATGGTAGAGTGATCAAAATAAAATGTCAACCTGTTAAGTTGGTTGGTTCAGCATCATGAACGTGTAATGACTTTCAGGAAAAAAAAAAAGTAGAAGATTGAAAATTTATCATTGTTTCCTGACAAAATTGTACATAATGGAGATAGTTAATCAGGCCTTTCTACAGGCCTGATGGGGAGATATTTCTCTTATGTTTAATTTTTCTGGTACCTTGTACTATGAAACAATGCCATGGAAAACGAGATTTACATCTCTGAACAGGTAGCTTCTCTGCTTGGTAAATGGGCATCTGTGTTAGTAATAGGTTCATTGCGAGCTGCAGGAACATAGCTGAACCTGATCATCTCTGAATGAACAAAGGACATCACTTCTGCTTTTGCAAAACTGAAAAAGTGATTAAAGATTATGGAAATCATACCAAGACACTGCTATTATTTGAGGCCCTACCTTAGCAATCATCTGTTTTTTTTCTTCTTTGACAGTTCTCTTTAAATGCATCACCTAAAAAGGGGGCATCAAAAAAGGTGCTTACAATTTTTAAACTCTAGGCAAGGCCTTGAGGTGTATGTGTGGGGGAACAGGAGAAAGCTGGATGACATAGGTGGTCAGGGAGCTACCTAATAAAAGCACTTGACACCTAATCTGGGCCAAAGGCCAGAGAATACAAGAAATTGAGGTGTGAAAGAGCAGAACATAATGTAATGGTATTTGGAGATAAGTAAAACCATCACCGATTTTTGGGCTCTGCCATTAATTGACTTTGTATCCTTGGACAACTTACATATTTCTATCATGCAAGTTCTCATGTGTAAATTAGGAATATTAACCATTACTTCAGTTGGTTGACATGGGAATGATATCATTTATAAGGAACATCCAGCACAGTACCTGATACCTGGTACATTCTGAAAAAATATCATCATCCTTCTAGGTCTCTCTCAGTCTAACCTAGGGGCTGCCCTCAGTTTAATCAAGAGGTCAAGTTTTCTGACTGGTTTAAATTTGGATTTAGCTGTGGGGTAACACCATACCTTTATGTCACCATGCATTAGCATCAAGTGAGTGCCTGGCCAGTTCCCTCATCTAACCCTCCCACTACCTTAAGAGATGGATTGTATCAAGACAAGTAGGAATTTTCTCTGGAGATCAGGGCCTGGGCATTTAATCTGTGCTCAGAACACAAAGTGGGTCCTTAGGTCTATAGCCATCTCAGCAGTGGCTAATGATGAGTGATTGAAGATCATCCTTTGTGACAAAAACAATTTCCCTCATACTTTGAACATCATTATGAATTCTTCATAGGCTCAGTTATTATCTGCTTTGTGTCAGTTTTGTGAATTTCTTCCCATGCCTTCCTCATCCCTCAGAAAGGGTGCAATTACAGACTCACTAAACAATTGAACTTCAAGTTTGAAGCAACATTTTACCCTTAGCAACCAGAATCCTTAATCATTATGTACCTTGTAAGTAAAAAATAAAAGCTGATATTTTATCTTGATGAATAAGAATCAGCATTTGCCATGTAAATCTCTCAAGAAGTTGATATATGGGTGAAAAGGTTTAATTTTAGATTTTGGTTGCAGGGCAACTTTACATTATATTAGAATGATTTATGTAGTGCAATTTTATTTATTAACTGAGTCCTAAAGTCCAAATACAACCAGAACATGGTCTTGTTAAATACTGTATATAGCATTTTTTTACAATAAATTTAAAAAGTGATGACTTTTATACCTGTGACGTGGGCAAGTTAAGGCCACTGTGGGTGTATATATCTGTGAGTGAGTGTTGGTAAATACGTTTATACTACTTATTTCACACAAACTTACTGATTTTTTTTTTCTCAGTGAGATTTCTTAAAGTGAAACTATTCCTTCTAAACTTTTTTTAAAAAAAACTATATTCTTATCTATCATGTAAATATCTGTGTTTGCAAACATCTCTTTGTGCACATGGTGTCCCACATAGACCAAATCTCCAGTTTAATTGCTTCTAACCAGTGGCTGAAAGTATATGTGCATTTAAAAATTGATCTGTGATGTTTTTCTGGTTGTGAGTTCTTAAAACATACTCAATAAGCATTTAGTTTATTCAGATACACTTGTCACTCTACTGTAATAGAAAGAAAAATGCCAATATAACAGTAAAGCTGTGCTCCCTTCCTGCCATCAAGGAAATTCCAATTTACTTCAGAGAAAGGAACTAACATATATCCATGAAGAAGCTTCAGAACATGCTGTTGTTTTTGTTTATTTACCCTTTCTAACGTTGTTCCCTTACTCTAGAAAATTCATTTCCCTTTGTTGATCCATCCTTGTTGAAACCATTGCTAGCAACATCATCATCTAGAATGCAAGAGCAACAATGAAGGAAACTTATGTGACCATTAAGAAACTGATTGAAGAGAGAAGTAGAAGTGATGGTCTGTCCAAGGTGTCCATTTGTCTTAAAATTCATAAGGAAATAACAAAATCCTTTGGCATGGAAATGGCTTATGGTAGATACTTAACCATGAACGCAATTTTTTAAATATTTGAGCAGATACAAGCTGTTTCTCACCAGTAGCTCAAAGGAAAGACTTTTCAGAAAGGATGGAAGGGTATCATAAATGAAATTCTGACTGTGAAATTAAAAAAAAAAAAAAACCCATGCCACCAAATCTATTCTGACTCATAGCAGGCCCCACTAGATTTCCAGGGCTGCAGATCTTTACAGAAGTAGATTGCCTCATTGCTCCTGCAGAGTGGCTGGTGGGTTTGAACTGCCAACCATTTGGTTGGCAGCCAAATGCCTTATGACTCTGCCACCAGAGCTCCTTGATTATGCAATTTGTGGAGGGGGAAAAAAAGAGACTCAAAATCAATTTGGCTAATTATGAAGTTCTCTGATAAGCAAGCTTAAATCCAAAAATAGAACATGTTGAAATATTTAAAAAGATCAGACTATCCAGGAATGAAAATAAATGGTAGAACATGCAGCCTAGTCTTGAGAAGTCTTAAATGTCCATATACAGAGTTCTGTGTTAGCCTTGTTTCATTAAACTTCATTACCAAGAACTTGAAAAATGACAATGACTTCATGCTTATCATACTTGCCCAAGACATAACTAAAAGTACTGTTGTAAAACTTCATCACAGGCTTGGAAAATAGACCAAATATGCCCAGGGGAAATATAAATTAATCAATGTAAAGTTACATACTCACATTCAAAAAACATCTGCCCCTATGCAGACTAGGCATTGAGCTTACTGGCAGCACACATGGTGGGTGACAGTAAGTTCAACATGACTCAATAGTGCGGCATGTCTACTTGGTAACTTAATTTGATGCTTGAATGCAGATCAAAGATTGTGATGGTGAACCACACTTGGAACAATGTGTTTCATTCCAGGTACCACATTTTAAGGAGAATGTTGACTAACTGGAATATGTCCAGCACAGAAAAGTGAAATGAGAATGAAAAGGGAATTGCATACATCCTCACTGAAAAAACACATGTGAAGAGACTGTTTAGCCTAGAGAAAAGGGGACATTCATGGAGAGTGTTCAAAATCTGAAAGGGCTGATCTATGGAATACTGATTAATAGCTAAATAAGTGGGAAAGTAGAACCAGGGCAAAATGGCAGGAAGTAAAATGGGGCATGTTTTAGCTGCATATTGAGAAGATCTTTCTAATATCTGAAATTGTCCAGATATGGAGTTATTTTCATTAGGAGATCTCTCTTAATGGAGATGTTCAAACAGAATACTCTTTCTCCAAGCCCCTCTGAGGCCTGCAATTTGCTTCCTGTTTCACAGGAGTCCTCCCAGAGCTTCAATTTCTGTCCAACTTCTCTCCTCATCCATCCCATCCACATTTGTCTTTCCTGGATCCTCTCATTCGTTCCCAAACCTTCCATGCCCCTTCCATTCCTCAGTCTCTTGTAACATGTATAGTCTTCCCAAGCCCACTGTTAATGACACCTACCCACTGATTGGACTTTGCATGAGCACACCCTAGATGTTCTCTTTGAAAAACTCAACTTTTTCCTTCAAAGTACAGACTAAGTATCATCTCCTGAAGCTAATTTACTCACTCTTTCATCTGTGTTCCCTTCCTGCCTCCACTGTAGCATTTACATAATTGTATTGTAATGATCCATCTATAGACCAATCTCCCTTATTAAATTATGAGGTCAGGGACTCTGTTATTCATCACTACATCATCCATAGCTTCAAGACAGTGTCTCAGACACACACTGAATAAGTAAAGATTGAAGAACAGTTAGCTGAGGCATGGTAGAAAGGATTGAAGCATTAGATAAAATGTTGGGCTGGGATCATCTGAGGCTCCCTCAAGCTCAACAACTTCATGATTCTGTAGCACTCTCTCTGAAGATAATTCCAAAATAATAGCTCCTAAAAATGTTTAAGAATTGGCAACCTCATGATAATAAGTAGCTGGTTCTCTAAGGTGACTGTTCAGATCAGACAGCACTCTTCTGCGATGTTTACAGTGGAGTCAACACATTGTTTTCTGCTTCATATAGTAAGTGGACAGAATACATTGTTATTGTTAGCTGCTGTGAAATTGGTCCCAGATGGATTCACACTGCCAACCTTTTGGTTAGCAGCCAATCACGTAGTGGAATGTTAATCAAAGTAGAAGCCTTTGGGAGATTGGTTTGATGAGATTCTTCTAATAACCTGATACAACACAATTTAAGAATTGGTCAATACCTTGAAATTCTGACTATTTGTGGTGCTTGATCAAGGGAGTACCAGTCTGAGGGAGGCATCTGAAAATGTACGATATTTTTGGTTATTGTGGTGGCATTTAGTGGGCAGGGATCAGGTATGTAAACATGTTGCAGTATGAGGAAAAATCCAGGAAACAACTTTCCCACCCAAAATTACAATATCGTTATTCTCAGGAAACATTAATTAACCAGGTTTAACATATTAAATGGGTAGTATTAACCTCTATTTCTCTATTTGCTTTTCAAATATATGTGAGATATCATATGTCACTGATCATCTGGTGAATAAAAGTCTCTCTTCAACCCTCCATTTTATTTCTATGTCTGTTATGTGGATATCAATGCCCAGGAAAACCTAAGAAGCCATGTGTTGCAGATAACAAAGCCACCTTTAGCCTAAGTCCTTGAATGACTGCCTGGAGTATAGCATCACACTGCCTCCTTGATCCACTGATTGGATTTTACTTACAGTGTAAAAAGGAAACTTCCACTATGTTAAGCCACCAGATTCCAGGTTAGTCTTTTACAGCAACCAGCATTATGTTAATTAATCCACACATTTTCACATAAATGCCTCAGTTGACCTGATTTCTATGTATAAATGACAAGGAAGACATTAAGGCATTTATGATTATTTTTCTTTTTAGAAAATTTTAACTCATTTTATACTTGAACCAAAACCATCTATTTTTGCAGCAGAGTCAGAGCTTTTGGTCTCTCTTTTCTTTCCAAATACGTCAAGGGTTTACAGCCCCTTTCCTCAGGAAATTTCTGGAAGCTTTTCTTCTCAGGCTTTGTCTCTCAGGCATTCATGTGGGGGCCCGTCAGTGTGGAGCCAGCTTCTCAGCCTGCCTTTTTCTCTCCTTAGTTTGTTTTTGAAAATTTTTTTCCCTTTCTCCTTCCCCCATAGTGTGAGTTCGTGTGTGGCTGGTTTTCTTAGGCACAAGGCCCAGCTGAGTTTCAGTTTTGTTTGTTGTTTGTACTCATTCAGTTCTGAAATCCACCTCTTATACCCAGTAGTCAGTGTTCTCTGGAATAGGGGACCTTGATTACATTCCTTTAAGCCTGGTTGAAACACAGTGACTGCAAGAGCACCAGCATTTTGCAAGGCTTTGTTTGCAGAGAAGGAAACTGGAGTATTCTGTACAGAATGAGAAATACATAGATACATGTTTTGGAACCTTCATGTTCTGTCTTAAGCCACTGAAGAATTCATAATCTAAAAGCAAACTACCAGATTTTATTGGCCAACCATTTATCCAAAAACCAAATGACCAAAAAGTTCACTTAGTTGGAATTTATTCACACTCCATATGAGTGAGGACAAAAATTAACAAACCTCTGAAAGGCAAAATTAAATTTCCCAGTCTCATGGGAGGCAAAACGCCACCAGGCTTTCAATGTAAAACATGCATGAACACACCTAAGAGACAGGACAATCCAGAATTGAGCCAAGTCTTTAAAATTACAGCCCATCCTCAACCCAAGTTAATCTTTGATTGGGTTGGATCAGCTTCTAACTCTAGCTGCCTAACAAAGAACAAAGGGAAGTGAAAACCCTCCCTTGTGAGAGGTATCAACTGGAGCCTCCTCTGTTCAGTTATAGTAGTGTTGATTAGTTAAAATATGCAGATGAGTTCAGTCAGCCTGATCTCACCAGTCTAGGTCTTCCACTGAGGCTGACTGACCTTTGTCAAGTGGTTAACACTGCTAATCTTTGGTTACTTTATCTTCCAAATTAGAGCCTAAATATTGATAAAGCCATGGTGAGATTGGTAATTAACTCCATGGTGGAATCTATTGGAGCAGCTGAGTAGCTGCTTTAGAGCTGTGCTCTGCTTCCCATATATAAGAAACAGCTTTAGGAATGGTCTCTAGCCTTTTGGCACACTTGAACCCTGCCTGTAGCCAAGTTGTTCAACCAACTGCCATGCCCTGTCCATCTTGGGACTTCATCTGAACTTGAAGTTATGGCCTGCCATGTTGTTTGGTAACATTGGAAACTGTGCCTTTTCACTTGTCAACTTTGGGCTTGTCAGCCTCAGCAGCCAGCAGCTGTCTGAGTAAAGAAATGCCTCCAGCTTCAGTGGGCCAGGAGCTGGAGGCAGATCTGAAGCCCAAGGTTGAGGGGCTTTCACCCAGCCCCTAGAACCTGGCACTTTGAACTCATACTTAAAGCCTCCAAACTGTAAGAGAATAAACTCCTGTTTGTTCAAGCCATCCCATTTGTGGTATATTCCTGTCAGAGTGCCACTAGGTAACCAATACATATGATTAAGCAGAAAATGCTTAAGAAATGAATTCTGAAGTCTTGACTCACTGACTGAGTGATTTGGGACAAGTTACTTAACTTGTCTGTGTTTCTATCTCTTCCTCAATAAAATCAGGCTAACAATAGTATCTATCTCACATGGTTGTATGGCAAATTAAATAAGTTAAAACTTCTAAACCATGTAGAGTAGTTCCTGGGAGAAAGTAGGCACTATACCTAATTGTGTTGGTTAAATAAATCATTATAGTTGACTCATAATGAATGCTCAAGAAGTAGTAGCTGTTATTGCCATTGTTGTTGTTATTTGCCGTCGAGTCGGCCCCGACTCATAGAGACCCCTCCATGGGTTTCCAAGGCAGTATCACTACGGAGGTAGGATTGCCCAACCTTCCTTCCGAGGAGTGGCTGGTGGGTTTGAACCGCCAGTCTTCTGGTTAGCAGTCAAGTGCCTTAGGCACTATGATACCAGAGCTCCTATGTTATTGCCATTTGTTGTTGTTGTTGTTGTTGTTATGTGCCGTTGAGTCGGCCCCAACTCATAGTACTACAATTATAAGGAGCCCTGATTGTGCAATGATTAAGCATTCAGCTGCTAGCCAAAGGTTGGCAGTTCAAACTCACTCAGTGGCTCCATAGGAGGAAGACCTGGAAATCTGCTTCCATAAAGGTTACAACCTAGGAAATCCTATGGGACAGTTCCACTCTGTCCTTTAGGGTCACTGTGAGTTGAAAATCAACTGGACATCATCTAACAACAAAGTTATAATCAGGTGATGATGATAATGATGATGATGGAGATGATGGATCCTGCTGCTTTTAACCTTATATGTCATTCCCTTCTTAAGATTGTTTATTCTCTCAGCTTCTGGGGTTTCTTGCTATTTCTCCTGGTTATTCCCTATTTATTCCTCCTCCACCTTTTTCATGAGCACCTCTCTTTTCTACAGCACATCTTAGATGCTGCTGTTCTACAGGTCTATTTTCAAGATGATGTTCTCATTCTAGACAGATGTCATCCACTCTTGCTAGTCAAATTATCCTTTCTGTGCTGATGGAGATGCCTCATTCCAGACATCAAACCATTTCATCAGCCCAAAATACCATAAATTCCACGTGTACTTATTTGACTGTCAACTCTATGTCTACAAGTGGTTATCCCGAACGTCTAAAAGGAAGCTCGTAATTTCCCCCCAAATCAATTCCTCTTCCTCCATTCTGTATCTCATTTGAGTGCACCTCCAACCCCCCACTTACCAAAGCTAGACACACGGAGGTCGTTCTTGAATCCACTTTTGTCCTTATGACTCACACCCTAGCCATCACTAATGCTAGACAAGTTTGCTTACCAGTTTTTTTCAAATGTGATACTTTCTCTTTTTTTTGATACCCACTACCCTTACTCAGACTCTCCCAACTCTCACCTGGACCTCTTATGCATCCTCCTTTGTGTTGCCTTGTCCTCTTTAAGCCTATCCTCCAACTTGCTACCCCAAAGATGTTTCCAAAATACAAAACTGACCTTATTATTCCCTGAGGCTTCCTTTTCTCTAGGCAAAGAACCAAACTCCCTGTTATGATAAGCTCTTTATGACCAAACCAAAACCAAACTCACTGCCGTGAAGTTGGATCCAACTCACAACAACCCCCTCCTTGGGTTTCCAAGGTGGTATCTCTATGGAAGTAGATTGCTCATTTTGCCTTCCCAGGAGTAGCTGGTGGGTTTGAACCACCAGCCTCCTGGTTAACAGTCAAGTGTCTTAGGCACTATGCTACCAGAGCTCCTTCTTTATGACCAGATTCCTCTAATTCTACTCAACCTTGTTCTCAATTACTCCATTCCTGAAAACTTGTCCATTGGATCAGTGGAACTGTCCCTCATGATCTTTAGCATCACTGGAACTTTTGCCCAGAGTGCCCTCACCACAAATGACTAATGGTCATCTCCTAATAATCAGCTCAGTCACGACCTCTCCCAGAAGCTTCTCTCATGCCCTTCACTCTTCTCCTTTTCCACCTACAAGCTAGGATCTCTGTCTGTATTAGTTTTCTATGACTGTTGTAACAGATTACTGCAAATTTAATGACTTAAACAAAATAACTTTATCATCTTACTGTTCTCTAGGTCATAAGTCCAATCCAGGTCTCAAAAAATCACAATGTTGGTAGAGTCATTCCTTTCTTTACAACTTGGGTAGGATCCATTTCCTTGCCTTTTCCAGCTTCTACAGCCTCCCCATATTCCTAGACTCAGTTCCCCTATCCATTTCCAAAGCCATTAATGGCCGGTCAAGTCCTTCTTACACTGCATAGCTCTGCTCTATTCTTCCTCCCTCTCCCACTTTTAAGGACCTGTGATCATACTGGACCCACTTAGACCATCTAGGATAATCTCCCTATTTTAAGGTCAGCTTATTAGCAAGCTTAATCCCTTTTGCCATGTAACATAACATATTCATAGATCCTGGGGATGAGGATGTGGACATCTGGGCGGGAGTGAAGCATTATTCTGCCCACCATAATTCCCCTTTCCATGTTCCCATACAACTGTGTTTATAATTTCACAAAATAAATATTTTCATAAGCATTTGAATATTGGTCAGTTTCCCCACTTAACTTTGACTTTCTACATGTCTTACTCATTTTAAAATTCCTATCTAAGAAGAAATAGTAGATCCTCAGTAAACATTTTTTGAAAGAATGTAGATCATTCCAACACTTAGTGGTAATATAAAATCCTCTAAGTACTAGCACAGGAGAGACACTAACCTCTGCCAAGTAATTAGAGTTTATTCATGTTAATAATTCAATTTTATTAAAATTGGTCAGCCTTTATATGATATTAATATATTTTAAATTGTATTGCTCTGATTATTATTGCTAACATTTATTTAATCTCTTTTATATATCAGACATTATTCCTAGTGCTTTTCATGCATTAATTCATTCAGTTTTTACAACAATCCTCTGGTGTAGGTATAATTACTATTGCCCATTTTATAAATGCAGAAAACAAAGCATGAGAGATTTAAAAACTTGCCTAATGTCACCCAGCTTAGTATACAGTAATTCTGAGTTGATTATACTCTAGTGCCAACCCAAACAATCCTTCTGTAGCCAGTCTTCATAAATAGGAGATCACTGTAGTTAATTTGAATTTTTGTTTATTTCTCATGAAACTCAATCGTCTTTAGCCTCATGATTTTAAGAAAAGTACCGACTGAATTAACTGGCTCCATCTGAGATTTTCAGCCAGCCAACTTCCAAGACTCATAGGTTATGGGCCTCAAGTGTAAAAATGAACTGTGTATTATCTTTCAAAGCCACCTTGGTCTTTGGGAAAATCCTTTGGCCTAATGGAGAGTCCACACATGATCATTTTGTCAGTTTGATGAGAGTCCATCCCAGGGGAAGGCCAGTGTGCCAGGGAGGAAAGATGGAGAGAAGAAGAACATTAAATCTGTGGTTGCTTATAGCATCTGCCTTTGATGCCGTCTCTAGGGGACACACTGATCGCCTTCTCTCAGTCAACAAATTCTATGTCTTCTCAGCAGTTCTGAAGCGGGAGAGCCCTTTAAGGCATTTTGCACTGACAAGCTTATTTCTCTTAGAGCTCTAGAATGTAATAGAAGCCATCAAAGGCAAGGGATATTAGGAGGTTGTTTTGCTTGACAGCTACAGAATTTATATGTTTTCAGGCCATTTTCTCACATAAGCAGTTCAATTAGCGGCAAGTAAACTAACAATATGTATTTGTTAGTTTGGGTGTTGTTTTCTTTTTTTAGAGGTTGACTCTGCTTTGTTACAGATAACTTTGTTTAGAAAATGGATGCTATTTTTCACTGAATTCAGAGCTCTTGCTGAACTATAACCTGGGTGATTAGTAATCTGAAGAAGAGGGAGAAGAAAACATGAACAACATTGTTGTTGTTGTTGTTATGTGCCATCGAGTCGGCCTCAACTCACAGCGACCCCTCCTTGGGTTTCCGAGGCAATATCACTACGGAAGTAGATTGTCCCATCTTCCTTCCGAGAAGCGGCTGGTGGGTTTGAACCGCCAGCCTTCTGGTTAGCAGTCAAGTACATTAGGCACTATGCACAACATTAGAAGGATACTATCATCCCAGTATGCTTTCAGGAACCCTGAGGTGAAACGGAAAACTATTCCTCCACTCTATAGATGTGGTGGGCAAGATTCAGCATTTTTTTTTCTCTTATGTGAGAAGAAGGCTGAGGCACTACTTCTGGCAAAAATTTTGGACAGTGACATATAACTTCAGTCTATCTTGATGTTCTGTTGCTGGCTTCTTCAAACAATCTGGGAGAACCAACTGAATAATGTATTCTTCGTTATTTTGAAGTCAAAATTGTGTAATGTTTTCTTTTATATTAGCATGATCCAATGTAAATATCTTTACTCTTTAAAAAATTGGAAGCTGACATATACTTATTAATTTTTTAACAATTTAAACATGATAAAAATATGTCATTATGGTAAAAACTGCCATTCCTCTGTTTTCTTACACACAAGAACACAAATAAACATTTGGAGGTACACATCCTTCCACACTTTTTTCCTTTTGCAAGTGTACGCACACACACACATAGATATATACATATAAATACATACATACGTACATACATACACACACACACACACACATATAGATAAATGTGTATGTGTGTGTATGTGTATATATGTAATTTTTTCCCAAAAAAGTGGGATCAGTGGGAACATACTTGGCTATAACATATTCAGTGGAGAGCTTTTTCTGTTTGAATACCTATAGGCCTTTCTCATCCTTGATAACAGCTCTGTAATATGCCATGGTTACAGTGGGAAACACTCATGTTGTATTTGATTTTTCTCAATTTGAAGGATAAGTGAAAAGAGAATGATTTTATGTATATGTTTACGTATTTCCTTAATTATTTTCATGGAATAAATTCCTGAAAGATACAATATTTGTACTTTGAATGTTGGCAAATAATTGCCTGACTGCTTTTAGAAAATGTTGTAACAATTTGCACCTCCACCAACAGTTTCCCCACTTCCTTACTCTGTGAGTTTCCTATTGTTGCTGTAACAAATTACCACAAATTTAATATTTTAAACACAAGTCAAATTTTTTATTTTATCATTCTGGAGGTTAGAAGTTTGAAATGAATCTCACAGGACTAAAATCAAAGTATCAGGAGGGTTGTATTCCTTTTTGAGGCTCTGAGGAAGAATTGTAGCAGCCACCTGCATTCCTTGGGTGCTCCCATCTTCAAAGTCAGCTTGTAAGGCTGAGTCCTTCTCATGCTGCCTGCCATGTCTCTGGTTCTCCCTTCTGGTTCCCTTTCCCATCCTTAAGGATCCTTGTGAGTTTATTGGGTCCACCTAGATAAACCAAAATAATCTCTGTGTTTTCAGATCAGCTGATTGTGATCTTAATTGTATTTGATCCCATTTTCCATGTGACATTGTATTTATGAGCTCTAGAGGGTAGGACATAGACATCTTTGGGAGGCTAATCTTCTGCCTACTGTACTCATCAACCTCATCAACACTAAGGGATCTATGTCTCTGACTGCAAAGAGGAAACTGTTTATATCACTTTTAATTTAAAATGTTGATTATATAAGGTCATGCATTCATTCATATGTTTACTGTTCTTTTAATAAAAAAATGTATTTTGTGGGTGTTGAGAATATACACAGCAAAACATACACCAATTCAACCATTTCTAAAAGTACAATTCATTGATGTTGATTACATTCTTCAAGTTGTACAACCATTCTCTCTCCTTTTCTGCATTGTTCCTCCTCCATTATATTTAATCTGATGAATGGATTATTTATATACTTTGTTTTTATCTCCATTGATATCTTATTTCTTGTTCATGGGAGTTTTTATATATTGAAAACACTGAATATATATGTGTCAAGCATTTTGCGATTGCCTTTCCAGTTTCACATTTTTAAAGTTTATTTATGGTCTTTGCACAGAAGTTTTCAATTTTTAACTACACTCTTTGCTCTTTTCCTTCTGACTTTGGTGTTGGTATCTTTAAATTTAAAGCATCACCAACTTGAAAATACACAGCAGCCACAGAACTGCCTATACTTAATTATTTTCCCCCCTTTAAATGTCCTGAGTCTAGCTCCTTCCTTAAGGCTCTTTAGGATATAAATATGTAAGAAAATCTCCTGCAAGTGGTTTGATACAATACAATCTTCAGCCAACCACAAGGGATCACGCTGAGTGTCCCATCATCAAAAATTCTCAAGCTTAAGGACTGATTTGACTTTGATTTAATATATATTATGCACCTGTGTTTTATTAGGACTTTATTTACAGAAAACAATAATAATTTAAACATCTACAGTGTATTGGACATTGTAGAAAAATTGTGGCAGCACAGCAAGACAATGAGAGAAGCATTTCAGTCCTTGAAGCAATGAAGGTGTGTGTTCCTTTCGAGACCAAACAGCAATTTTCAGCTCCACTCTGGTTTTGACATGTCCCCTTTTCTTCCTTATGCTACTGCTGCCAATGTTAATTATCCAGATATCCTTAGTGGTTTTGTTTTTAAAATCTTCCCCCCCTTTTTTTTTGAGATTCTCTTTCCTGTTATATGTTGTTGTTTTTATTTATTATTATGATGATGATTTGGGTGAAGATTTACAGAGCAAATTCACTTTCCATACAGTAGTTTACATACACTTTGTATCATGACATTGACCACAGTTTACCATAATGCAACAGCTCCCCTCCCACTTCCTCCCCACAGTTACCTCTTCCCCGTGTCCATCCTTCCATGGACTCCTGCCCCCTGAGCTGTCTCCCTGTGCATAGGCAGCCCTTCTTTCTCAATGATTGTTTTCTCCAAGGAGTTTATCTACCTCAAGTAAATGTTCAACTCATATGCCTGTCTTTTGTTTGGCTGGAAACCACAGGTGTGGGTTCAATTCCAGACCTGAAGGGCAGCTAGGAGCCCTAGTCTCAGTGGTTCCACAAGGCTCTATGGGCCCAGCAAACCTGGTCCCCCCC
>NW_006921590.1:8346455-8348150 GCF_000298275.1 Orycteropus afer afer | reverse complement strand
AGTCCTCTGTGCAGTCCCTGGCTAGCAGGCTGATTTTTAGGTTAATTCTTAAGTCCAACCAGCACTCGGGTCTGTGCCTTCAGGATCGCTGCCAGACCACAGCTCCATATGTCTCCTTTTTTGGTATTTTCACGCAAATTCTTCTGCTAGTTGGGGTTTAGTCCACTTCTATATCCTTTCCTTCAAGGTTCAGTGGTCCAGAATTATCTTCTGTGTCTGTGTTAATTGGTTTCCCTTTTCTTTGTTGAAGAGGGTCTGTGCAATCCTTCTGCCTAGTCCACCATCTTGCTGGAACTCAAAATCTTCCCCTTTTTAAGTGTAAACTATTTTCCTAACTCTTTTACCCACTTCCTCTTTGATCTATTTCTTTTTCTTTTTCTTTTTACTACTTCTTCAGTTTTCTCTTGTTTTTAAGGATATCTGGAAGTTACCTAAGTAAGAATTCATTCTGTATAACTGTTACTGTTGTTGGATGCCATCAAGTTGATTCCAACACATAGTGTTGGAATAGTAGACATAGTAGAACTGCCCATAGGGTATTCTTGGCTATGTGACATAGTAGAACTGCCCATAGGGTATTCTTTGCTGTAATCATTAGAAAAGTAGATTGCCAAGTCTTTCTCTTACAGAGCAAGTGTGGGTTCAAATTGCCATCCTTTTGCTTAGCAGCAAAGCTCTTAGTCATTTGCCCCACCGGCTCCTTTCTATATAACTAAAGGGCTATAATTTATGGATGCTCCAATATTTGGTTAAATATACAGTATATACAGTAATGGCATAGAATTATGTTCTGTTATATTTAAGATTTTTTGTGGATTGATATACTCAGAAATAAGAACCATAAAATTCTAACATGAAAACTGGCATATTTATAACTAAATCATGGATCCCATCTATTAATTTTGATAATTTCTCTTAAGTTTTTTATCAAATGCTAGAACAAGCATTAAATTTTTCTTAAAATTCATTAAATTTCATTAATTTTTTTCTTAAATGCTTATGATGTCAAATTTTTTGGACTATATATTTGAATGTGTAATTTTTTAAAATAAAATTTTACAATCTGGAAAAAAAATGTGCCTGAACTCACAGTCTAACATGAACCTACCTTTATCTTATAACAAATCACAACTGTAGCTTTTTCCCCCTTCTCCATTTAGGGGGATTTGGTGTTCATTGTTTCTGTTTTTAACAGCGGATGGATTCATTCTTGAGTGTTCAGCACTTGATGTAGAAGAAATAAATCTTTTTTATTATTATTTTAGTGTGTTAAAATATAACACACTAACTATATAACAGAAAATTTCCCATTTTAACCATTTTTAAGTATATAATTCAGTGACATTATATTCACAATGCTGTACAACCATCACTGCTATCTGTTTCCAAAATTTTTCATCACCCCAAACAAACTCAGTACTCCTTCAGTAATAATTCCCCATTTCCCCTCCCCTCCAGCCCCTGAAAACCACTAATCAACTTTATTTCTCTGCTTTTGGCTATTCTGTTTTTGTTGTTGTTATGTGTTGTCAAGTCGGCCCAACTCATAGTGACTCCTCCTTGGGTTTCCAAGGCAGTATCATCACTACGGAGGTAGATTGCCCCATCTTCCTTCCAAGGAGTGGCTGGTGGGTTTGAACCACCAGCCTTCTGGTTAGCAGTCAAGTGCCTTAGACACTATGCTACCAGAGCTCC
>NW_006921590.1:8252143-8346090 GCF_000298275.1 Orycteropus afer afer | reverse complement strand
TCAAACCCACCAGCCACTCCTTGGAAGGAAGGTTGGGCAATCCTACTTCTGTAGTGATACTGCCTCAGAAACCCAAGGAGGGGTCACTATGAGTCGGGGTCGACTCGACGGCACATAACAACAACATGGTGATTCTACATTTAACTTTCTGAGGAACTGCCAAACTGTTTTTTATAGTAGCTGTACCTTTAAAATGCCATTAGCAATACATGAGGGCTCCAGTTTTGCCATATCATCAGTGCTTGTTATTTTCCATTTTTCTGGTAATAACCAGCCTACTGGATGTAAGTAATATCTCATTGTGGCTTTGATCTGCATTTTCCTAAAAATAAATGAATCTTAACGTACTGTTGGGCTCACGTATGTGCAGGTAAATGTGAATAGTATGTTTAACCCAGACTCAGTAGTGCCTTGGATAATTATTTTTTTGTTCGTAGAACTTCTGATTCAGTCTCCCAGAAATAAGAAAGTGATCCATGTGCCCAACCAAAAGTGGATCTGCATTTTCATATTGTTTCTCCCAACCCAGATCTTAATAATTGATACATTTCAACCCTGGTCCCCACCTGATTCACTGCTATTTTATAAATTCCATTATTACCCTGGAGAATTCAAGAAACAACAATAAAAAACCCAAATCCATTGCTGTTGAGTAGATTCAGCTATGGCAACCCCATGTGTGTGCCAGAATAGAACTGTTCCATACGGTTTTCTTGGCTGTAACCTTTATGGAAGCAGATCCATTAAGACATTCTTTCTTGGTTCTGCTGGGTGAAACTGCCCACTTTTTAAGTTAATGGTTGCCAAAGGGGCAAGGAGGCCACATGTTCTGACCTCCTCTAACCGCACAAGAAGAACACAGAATCATCATCAGTAGCCCAAGGCCTGTTCCTGCCAGGCCAGACATGCTGCCTCCCTCCAGCCCTTTCAAAAACTCTGACACCAACCATTCCTCCTGCAGCACCCACCACCTCTCTGCTGGATTTGATAATTCGCTGCAGTGACCACACAGAATTCATAGATTATGGGATTTGTTTGGTAAGCAGTCAGCTACAATTCAAGTTCAGAAGTGCACTGTCTTTTGCAGCCAGCCATCTCTCAGCTGACAGTCTCCTTCCTAGCAGTGCATGTCTCTAGGTGTCTGTCTCAGCAGTATAAGTCTCTCACATCTCTCTCTCAGCAAGTGCATGTCTCTCAGCAGCACGTCTTTCTCAGCTAGGAGTCAGAGAGACTCCTTCTGCCTTGAGGAGGGCTCCTTTTGAGCCTGGCAGAGTGGCCAGACTAACCATTCCTAACATCAGAATTCCATACACCTGAGAGAGAGAACTTCCCAGAAGACCGCTTCATGCCACTCTCAACAGAAATACCCCAGGTGGATAACTTTAACAATCAGGAGCTACTGAGTTGCTCATGGCAAATTCCACCACGGAGTTTACAAAGACTTAGGGCTAGTAAAGCCACAGTATGTAATTTACTACACAATGGTTGAGCACAAACTATCTGCCACCTAGGGATCTTAAGGAATAACAGAGTTAATGAATTCCAGCTCCTCCTTTAGCTCTGTTCCACTCACTCTCTCTTCCTTGCTGTTGTACAAATTTTCCAGAGGGACACCTTCCTGAGGGCCTTTGTACTGGTTGCTCCCTTTGTCTGAGATGTTCTTCCCCCACTGTTTTCTTGTTTAATTCTGTTCCCTCTCAAATGTCATCTTATCATAGAGGCCTTGCCTGATAGTCTTGTCTAATATGTCAGCCTCTCCCCACTCTTTAGAATTTCTCTCTCCTCTTAACCTGATTTATTCTTTTTCCTTGTTTCTGTGAGTTGCTAGTGAGTCTTTTCCAACCATGAGCACATGATAGGTACTCAATAAAGATTCAAGGAATAAATGAATGAGGTACTAATATTCTCTCCCAGTAGTATATAAGAATACTGAATGCCAAAAGTAATTAGGATCTTACCTTTACCATCTAGTAAACTGTCAAGCCAAGAGAGTGTGGCATGATGGAATATAATTTTTCAGTTATGTGCTAAAATATATCTCAACTTTGGGCTATTAAATAACAGCAAATGAATAGTCGTGTTGCTGGCTCGCTTCAGCAGCACATAGAATAGTCATAGAGATAACTCCATGAATCTCCTTAAGTGTTCTGAAATGAAGGATCATGAGCAATAACATATTATTTATTGTTCCTCTAACATGCGGGCCCCATGAGGTCTGCCAGTGGATCATTGGGCAGCATCCATCATAGAAGAGGTAGTAAGGCAAACTGGTGGAGAAAAAGGATTCTGGAGTCCACTTGCCTGGGTTCAGATCTCGCTTTTTCCTCTTGCTGGCTGCATGTTCTTGGCCAAGTTATTTAGCTTCTTTATGCTTCTGTTGATTCAACTTTAAAACAGAGGTTACTAAATGACTTACTTCGTAGAGTAGGTGTGACTATTCAATGAGTTAGTACACATGCATTCCTCAGTACAGTGCCTGGAACATGACTGTATTCAATCCTATTAGTTATAGCAGTAATAATAGCAACAATATAGACTCATTTAATACTTACTTTTATGAGCATTAAGACTTTAGATCCTAAAACTTTATAATGACAAAATTTTGTATGTATTCATTGCCATTAAGAATGTCCTGTTTGAGAAAAATGGCTCAAATCCACCATAAAACTGAAAAAGGAAGGAAAGACTAAGTGGGGAAGTAAGTGGCTATGTTATCCCATACTAATAATTAACACCTCGATAATTTTCAGTTTTCAAAACACATAAGTGTACATTATCGTATGATCTCACAACTCTCCTAAGAGGCCACCTTATTCCTATAATGCAGATGAGGAAAACAGATCACACAAAACATAAGTGACCTGTTGCCCAAAGTTACATTACTACTAAGTGTGGAATCAGGGCTGAAACCCCCCATATTTCAGGCACATCTCCTGCATTCTCTCCTCTACATCATGCCACCATCACTCTTTGACCAGATGATTCAGCACTTCCTAAGTCAATCACCCATTCCATCTTTCAGTGAAATATAAGTAATACTTATATTGGCAAAGAGATCTTGGGTCTTTTATAAGCTCTGATTTTACAATAGTAAAGTGAGGTTGGTAAGGAGTATTAGAACCATCAAGCATTGTGGAATATGGCTTAAACTTTTGTTCCCTTATGAGTGGTATGTCAAGAAACACTGTCACGTGTTTAAGAATGAGATGAAATAGCAAACTAAAGATGGCAGCAGGTGGCACTTCCATGGGCATGATATGGTTGTTCATATGGAAAATAAAGTGCTAACCAAAAATAACTAACAGTTGGAATGCCATATAGGATTAATATATCAACACCCTAAGACTCTCATCTTCAATGCAGGGCCTGAAAAAGAATGTCTCTCTCTTTAAGCGAAAGAAGTGGCCAGAAAAATTTGTCCCTTGGCCAAGAGCCTCTGCATTTGGAGAACTTGGTGCTTTCTGTGTTTCTGGAAGAATAAGTTGATATTGGCAGGCAACTAGCTTGCTTTTGAAAGAATTTCCATGGAAAGGTGGTCATTAGATGAAACAGTACTCCATCATTTCTGCAACACAACTCTCTTACGTGTCTGAGAGGAAGCAGTAGCTCTGAGGTACTTGCTATTGTGCTTTGAAAACTCATTACCATCATAGGCATTATTGCAAGGCAATAGTTTTCTTGTTTAATCCAGTAACTTTGTTTATAAACGAAAACCAAATAAACAAAAGCACTTTGAAAAATTTAATGCTATCTCTACCTTTATTGTCACAAACCACTGTCTAATGAGATTTTTTTTTTCTTTTATGTTCAATCTATCTCAATAAGCTAAGGCCTTGCATAGAATAAGTGGGAATGGCAGTTTGAAATTAAAGTATTTCTCTTTGCATCTGCAAAATCTGTCTTCTGTGGTTGGTTGGAACAGTTCTTAGACCTTCATTGCATTCTTCAATACAGTGGTCACTAACCACATGTGGCTATATAAATTTAAATGTAAAATAATTTAAATGAAATCTAAAATTCCATTTCTTAGTCACATATTTAACATGTTGAGTGCTCAGTAACCACGGTTATACTGCTCATTGTATTGGACAATGCAGTATAGAATATTTCCATCATTGCAGAAAGTTCTGTTGAATAATGTTATTATAGACCTTATAAAGCTGAATGTACTTGCTGTAAAAATGTGTTGTTCATTTTAGGTTATCAGCACACAGTACTGGTCACATGGGAATAGGGTTAGGGGAATCCACTATTAGACCAGTGGAGAACCAGGCTGGTCAAAGCTAGTGGTACCATGTGCTATGATTTCCTTCTGCTGGTAACAGTAATGTAACCAATGTCTGACTGGGTAACAAAAAAAAAAAAAAAAACTGAGGTCAAGAAACCATCACTGGTTCAGATTCTGCCTGTTCTGTTACAGAGGCCTGCAGATTTACCTGGCCATGACGGTTATCGCAGACAGATGACTGCCATAAAAAGTTAGCTTTTTCCCAAGATGACCCTTAAGCAGTAATTCTCAACTATTAGTATCCCATGGAAAGTTTTCTGAAATGCAGATTCCTGGGTCTCATCCCCAGAGATTCTGGATTAATTGCTCTAGTTTGTGACCAGGAGTTTTCAAAATTCCTCCAAATATTCTGATAAGTAGTCAGGGTTGTAAACTACAGCCCTAAGATATCTTATCAGTTTTATTCCGAGATACGTTGGCCCCTGGATCAGCCACAAGCAGTAAGTCTTAATAAGAACACTAAACAGAGATGCAGAAGATGCAGCTGTGATTTCCAGTCCTTCTACTGACTAGCTGTGTATCCTTAGCTAAGTCACTATCCTGCCTGAACTTCAATATCTTTACTGACCAAAGCTGATCAGTCTATAAAATGCCACTTCTTACTTAACCTGAGCAAATAGAACTATTCACATCAAATTAGAAGAGGTCTTGTTTCTTTTGACTTCCCTACTAGTTCATTTGCATTTTGCATCCCCTATAAGCTGATGCCACGTAAGTCTCAAATAGCTCTGAGCTAACTCAAATAGCCCCAAGCCTACTCAGTATATTTGTGGAAGAGCCAATATCAACCAGTTCCATACACTGACTTTAGAGGCCAGCTGAATATTAAGTGGTTTCTATGTGGATCCAAGAGTAATATTAAGTATACAGTTTTCACTGATGTTTGCATATCAAACAAAAGAACTTTAACTGGTCTCAGTTACTGTGCATGATAAGCTCGTTTCTTTTACATCCTAAGTCTTTCCTGCTACTCACTTGTTCAATCATTTCATTTTTCTCTCCAGAAGTTTTTACAGCTAGTCTCTAAAATCATCACCTAATGGGCACTAAGATAAAAGTTGTATTTATCGGGACATTCTAAGCTGGTTATGACTTGGGGTTCTTCCCTCTTGTCCTTTGCCAAAGCAGACTGGATTTCTTAGAAACTGCCAAATATGCCTCCAAATGTGCTCATACCTCATGGTGCTGTTAGAAATGACATCTCCCTCCTCAGCCCATCAGAGACAGTGATGGGATAACACCTTTCAAGGTGACAATGTGTGTGACAGCAGGCAGGGGGAAAAAGAGAGCTCACTGGTGAAGATAAGGGATGTGATATCATTTGGTCTATATGTTTCATCACTGAAACTGCTTATGGTTTCAAATTGCCCATGAATCAACCTGTAAGTGCCTGAGAATAGAAAAGCAGTTACTAGCCAGCACTTGACTTCACTATTACAAATATTTCACCTCCTCAATTTCTGCCAGTCCCCTCTTCTAATCCACCACTGATTGTCTTTGAAATGCCGAGGCATCCTGCTTTTAGAAAGATTTCATTCAAGCACCTCCAGAGTATATCTGCAGACCCTATATGATGTTCATGCCTTGGGGGCCTGGGCCCTGGTAATCTCGGTGGCTTGCCATTGCTTTCCTGCACTACTAGCCCTGTATTCCCCAACTCAACTGCATGGGATAACCCATACCACCCTGAGATATTTCTCATACTGGGCTTTGTTCATGACATTTAATTGGCCTGGAAAACCCTCTGTTGTTGTTGTTATGTGCTGTTGAGTCGGACCCGACTCATAGCGACCTCTCCTTTGCTTTCCAAGGCAGTATCGTGACGGAAGTAGATTGCCCCATCTTCCTTCCAAGGAGTGGCTGGTGGGTTTGAATGAACCACCAGCCTTCGGTTAGCAGTCAAGTGCCTTAGGCACCATGCTACCAGAGCTCCTTGGAAAACCCTCTAGCCCAGAGATTCCCAGTAGAATATACTCTGAGCTACATATGTAATTGTAAATTTTCCAGTTAACACATTTAAAAAAAGAAACAGGTAAAATCGATTTCAACAATGTATTTCATTTCCATCTCCCATCTGCCAGTTTTTCATACTGGAAGCTATGTCACTGATATTTCAAATACTAGTAGGATGGCTCGTGGTGCACAGGTTTCAGCAGAGCTTCTAGACTAAGGCAGAGTAAGAAGAAAGACTTGGCAATCTACTCCTGAAAATTAGCCAATGAAAACCATGTGGCTCACCAGTGCTCAGGTGCATGTGGTTACAGGTATACTCTTGGACAGTACACCTCCAGCCTCATCCACCTTCTTGACTAGGCTTATCCAAACCCACCTTTTAAGACTTAGCTTCCTTACCTTTTGGAAGCCATCTCTGACCTTATCCTTCAATGCTTCCATCGTTGAGTGATCCTGAACCTCAGCTGCCCATTAGCATCACTTAGGAAGATTTTTAAAAAGCCTGAGCAGCTGCTGTGGAAAACAGTTTGGCAGTTTCTCAAAAATTAAACATAGAGTTACCAGTGACCCAATAATTCCACTGCTAGGTGTATACCCCAAAGACATGAAAGCAAGGACAGAAACAGTTACTTGTACACCAATGTTCACTGCAGCATTATTCTCAATAGCCAAAAGATGGAAAAAACCCAAATGTCTATCCATTGATAAATATGATATAGTTATACAATGAAATATTATTCATCCTTAAAAAGCAATGAAGTTCTGATACATACTACACAATGAATGAACCTTGAAGACATTATGCTGTGTGAATTTGAATTAAGTCAGACACAAAAATATAAATATTGTATCATCCCACCCACGTGAAATAATAGGATAGGCAAATGCATAGAACCCAAACTTTATTAGGGGTTGCCATGGGAGCTGGGAGGGAAAAGGGACAGTTACTTATTTAATGGATATTGGGGCAATGGAAAACTTTTGGAAATAGATAGTAGTGATGGTTATTCAATACAGTGAATGAATTAATGTCACTGAATTGTACACTTAAAAATAGTTAAAATGGCAATTTTTACCACAGTAAAATTAAATATATATTTATATAATATATGTGATATATTACATACATGTGATAGAAATGATATGCCTAAATATATATATATATATCACAACATAAGTTTAAAAAGCCCATGATCAGGCATAACTTCAGACCAATTAGATGAGAATCTAAATGGGATCCAGGCTTTAGTTGAGATTTTAGTGTATTTTGTTTTTGTTTATTTAACTCCTCAAGTGATCCCACTGGGCAGCCAAAATTAGGAAACATTCCTGACTGAGTCATTCTCTCACTCAACAAAATATTTATTAGCTGAGCACAATCTCAGTTGATTGTGGAGGTAGAAAGTAAATAAATGTATCATATGTCAGATGATTATCCATGCTACGAAGGAAAATAAAGTAGGAGAGGGAATCACATGCCTTTTAGGAGGAGCTTCCTCTTTATGTAGAAGGCTCACAGCAAGCCTCTTTTAAGAGCTCCTCCAGTGCTCTCTGAGGCTTCTACGAAATTCTCAAACATAGAAATTACTACTTTGTACTCACAGGCTCTCTCTATGAAACACTCCTTATGAACTCAGAGTACAAACCCATTCAGTTCTGTATTCTTAGCAGCTGACTCATTGTCTGAAACATCCAGAAGCTGTCCCCTTAGACTGTCGGTACAGGGGTACCCAGTGTTCTCTCTCCTTTAATAATATGTTCCACCCTCAGACCAAGAGGCTGTCATTTGAACACAATAAGGGAATACTGCATGGTTTAAAATCAGGAAGGATGTGCATCAGGGTTGTATCTTTTCACCATACTTATTCAGTCTGTATGCTGAGCAAATAATCTGAGAAGCTGAACTATATGAAGAAGAATGCAGCATCAGTATTGAAGGAAGCCTCATTAACAACCTGTAATATGCAAGATGACACACCTTGCTTGCTGAAAGTGAAGATGACTTGAAGCACTTCCTGATGAAGATTAAAGACTACAGTCTGCAGTATGGATTACACCTCAACATAAAGAAAACAAAAATACTCACAACTGGACAAATAAGTAGTATCACAACAAAAGGAGAAAAGATTGAAGTTGTCAAAAATTTCATTTTACTTGGATCTACAATCAACACCCATGAAAGCAGCTGTCAAGACATCAGATGACACACTGCACTTGGAAAATCTTCTGCAAAAGACCTCTTTAAAGTGTGGAAGAGCAAAGATGTCACTTTGAAGGCTAAAGTTCACTTAACCGAAGCCATGGTATTTTCAGCTGTCTTATATGTGTGTGAAAGCTAAACAGTGAATAAGGAAGACTTAAGAAGAGTTGAGGCCTTTGAATTATGGAGTTGGCAAAGAATACTGAAAATACCATGGAATATCAGAATGAATAAATCGGTCCTGAAAAAAGCATAGCTGGAATGCTCCTTGAAAACAAAAACGGCCAGACTTCGTCTCACCTCTGTTGGTCATATTGTCAGAAGGGACCACTCCCTGGAGAAGGATATCACACTTGGTGAAGTGCAGGTCAGTGAAGAAGGGGAAGACCCTCAACAGGACGGATTGACACAGTGGCTTCAACGACGGGCTCAAGTATAGCAAGGATTGTGAGGATGGCACACAACCAGGCAGCGTTTTGTTCTGTTGTATATGGGGTTCATATGAATTGGAGCCAACCTGATGGCACATAACAGCCACAACCCTCAGAATCATACATGTGTGATATCTATCTACCGTGCAGCCTAGAAGCCCCATGAGGGCAGGAACTAGACCCATCTTGTTCATAAACAAATCCCCAATGCCTATCTCAGTGACTAGCACATTGTGGGTTCCAACAAACATTTGTTAAATTGAATGGAATTATGCTAGAATAGGCTGCAAGGAAGAATCCATATACAAGGGCCTCATATGAAGCTGTTGTTGTTATGCACCGTCTAGTTGGACCTGGCTCATAGTGACCCTTCCTTGGGTTTCTGAGGCGGTATCACTACAGAAGTAGATTGTCTAACCTTCCTTCCAAGGAGTGGCTGTTCAACCACCAGCCCTCTGGTTAGCAGTCAAGTGTCTTAGGCACAATGCTACCAGCGTTCCTCAGGCACCCCTAAGTCACTTACCCTCTCGGAGGCTCAGTTTGCCTTTCTGTAAAGTAAGGTTTATAAAATGGCAAGTTCTGGTGGCATAGTGCCTAAGGCATTTGACTGTTAACCAGAAGGCTGGTGGTTCGCTCCACCAGCCACTCCTCGGAAGGAAGGTGGGACAATCTACTTCTGCAGAGATACCGCCTCAGAAACTCAAAGAAGCGTCGCTGTGAGTCGAAACTGACTCAATGGCAGTGAGTTTGGTTTTTTGTTTGGTTTACATCACGAGGGTTGGTGTAAGCATTAAACAAGATAAACCATACAAAGTTATTAGAACATCTGTACTTCATAAACCTCAATAAATGAAAGGTCATCTGTAGAGTAGGAACATAGGAAACACAAATGAATTGAAATAAAATGGAAGAAATTTCATTAAACTAATTTAATAGACTCATTTGCCCTCTGTTAGTAACTAGGTAACTAGTCATTGTAATTCCCAAATCATATACAATTACCAGAGTTTTATGAGAAAGAAAAGATGCCAGAGGGTAAGACCAAAGATTGGCAGTGTCCCTCTAATTTCAGAGTGATCATGGAAATGATAGGCCTGGAAGCTCAGCCTGGGAAAGCCTAGAGAAAGAACCAACCAACCAACCCACAACCATTGAGTTGATTCCAACTCATAGCGACCCTACGGAACAGAGTAGAACTTCCCCATTGGGTTTCCAAAGCTGTAAAGCTTTATGGAAGTAGACAAATCTCATCTTTCTCCCATGGAGCAGTTGAGGGGTTGAACTTTTTGATTACCAACTGAATTTCTTAACCACTGTGCCACCAGAGCTCCATAATAAAACCAAAAACAGCTCAAAATCTATTTGCAGACACTTGGAAGAGAGCAGTCTTTGGTAGTGAATCTAGTAGATGTTTGAAGATCAAGTTTCATCAGATCAAACTTCTCTCCTCTGACTAGTTGACAGGTCTACAGATAAAGATAATTTGATCAATATAGTTTATTATTATTATGATGATGATTTGGGTGAAAGTTTACAGAGCAAATTCATTTTCCATACAGCAGTTCACATACACTTTGTCTCTTGACATTGACTGCAATTACCCACAATGCAATAGCTCTCTTCCCACTTCCTCCCCATATTACCTCTGCCCTGTGTCGTTCCTCCCCATGCACTCCTGCCCCTCAAGCTGTCTCCCTGTGCATACACAGCCTTTCTATTCTCCCATGATTGATCTCACCAAGGAGTATATCTACCTAATGTAAATGTTCAGCTCATATGCTTATTTTTGTTTGGTTGGAAGCCACAGGAGTGGGTTCAATTCCAGACCTGAAAAGCAGGTAGGGACCTAGTCTCAGAGGTTTCACTAGGCTCTATCAGACCAGCAAACCTGGTCCCTTTTTTTTTCATGATTTTGAGTTTTGTTCCATATTGTTCTTCCACTCTCTCCACGATCTCCTACATAGATCCCCCTCCAAGTGGTTGACAGTGGTAGCTGGGCACCATCTAGTTCTTGCCGTCTCACAGTCATATAGGCTGAGGATCGCATGGCGTACAGTCTCTTGGACTAATTGTTTTCACTTGTCTTTAGTTTTCTTCATTCTTCTTTGCTCTGGATGAGGAGAGATTGATCCATCGTTGCATCTAGATGGCTGTTGGCAAGTTTTTAAGATCCTAGTCACTACTCACCAAAGCAGGATGTAGAACAATGTTTTGTGTAGTATGTTATGCCAATTGAGCTTGATGTCCCCTGTGACCAAGGTCCTGAACTCACAGGTCCAGCTTCTTGCTCACTCTGGGTAGCTGGCTATGGCCAAGAAATAACTACAACCTGTCCCTTGTTAGCGCTACTATATACCTGGAAATTCTTACAGAACATACAAATACACTTGTAGAAACATGGTCTGCCAACTCTGTACATGGTCATAGGCATTCCCCACCAGAATAAACCAAAAAAAAAAAAAATCCAAACTCACTGCCATCCAGTTGATTCCAACTCATAGTGACACCTCCTTGGGTTTCAGAGGCAGTATCTCTTCGGAAGTAGATTGCCCAGTCTTCCTTCCAAGGAGTGTCTGGTGGGTTTGAGCCACCCTCCTGCATAGACGTACCTAATAGTTCAGCCTGTCCACCCATCTATCCACCTGTTTATCAATGTTTGCCCTCAGCGACAACACAGTACTGTATGTGCAAAAGGGTTCCTCTTTGTTGTCTGTACCTTCCATGCACTTCTCTATGTCTTCCTCTTCCTCAGCGTGACCATGTTGATCACTCTCATTGGATACATTGCCCTTCCCTTCACCCAAATTAATACTTGTCTCTACCTATCTAGCAGTGTTCCTCCCCTTCCCCTACCATCTCTGGTAACCACCAAAAAATTTTTTTTTCCTTCCGTCAGTATAATATATCTTGAGTGGCAGTTGACAGCAAAGACCTAGTCACAAACTGAAAACTTTTGTCCTAGATCCAACGCAGGTCCTCTTTTTTGGATGGATGGGAAAGGAGGAAAGAAAATAAGAAATAATAAATGGATGGATGGATGAACAACTGAATGTTTGAAAGAAATACAGAGTAAATAAAAGGTATCTCTCTTCAAGACTAATAATAATTAACAGTAAGCTTGTATTCAAATATTACAAGAGAAGGAAATAAGGTTTGAAAGTTTGTTGTTGTTGTTATGTGCCGTGGAGTCGTACCCAACTCATAGCGACCCCTCCTTGGGTTTCCAAGGCAGTATCACTTTGGAAGTAGATTGTCCCATCTTCCTTCTAAGGAATGGCTGGTGGGTTTGAACCACCAGCCTCCTTGTTAGCAGTCAAGTGTCTTTAGGCACTGCACTACCAAAGTTTGCTAACTACTTATCCAAGGAACAGAGCAAAAGCTCAGAGCCGCAAACCATAACTCAGGATGCCATTTAAGGTGGATCTGGTGAGGAAGAATTCCAGAGAGGTGTCAAAGAATAGACAGATGGTATAGTGCAGGCCACTGTAAGTTGCAGGTGGGTAGCCTGGGACATAGGGTACAGAGCCTGCTTAGTCACCAAAGGCATCCTAATCCACTCACAATGTCCCTGTGGATCACTTTCTTCAATGTAAGCTTTTCACATTCAGGAACAAAATACATATTAAGTCTTCTATGAAATAAGAGAGAGTCCCGGTCCAGCTGGATTTTATCTAAATCCCAAAAAAACAGTGGTTTTCAAGTACTAGTTTGCCAGTCAGGTCTGGTCAACAAATAATCTCCACTAGTTCTGGTGGCATAATGTCTAAGGCATTTGACTGCTATCCAGAAGGCTGGCAGTTCAAATCCACCAGCCACTCCTTGGAAGGACATTTGGGCAATCTACTTCCGTAGTGATACTGCCTCAGAAACCCAAGGAGGGGTTGGTATGAGTTGGATCCAACTCAATGGCAGTGAGTTTAGTTTTTTGGTTTTGAGTTTACTGTAAAATGGACAAGATAAGGCTAATGCATAGATGATGAGTTTTTCATAAAGGTAATTTATACTGTATAAAAGATTTTATGTTTTTCCTACTTTCTAGTACTATTCTATGCTTTTTAAAAATGTTTAGGTTGTGATAATGAATGGCAGGGACTCTTGTGGTGTAGTGCCTAAGGCATTAGACTGTTAACCAGAAGGCTGGTGGTTCAAATCCACCAGTCACTCCTCGGATGGAAGGTTGGGCAATATACTTCTGTAGTGATACCAGCTCAGAAACCCGAGGAGGGGTCTCTATGAGTTGGATGTGACTTGATGGCAGTAAGTTTGGTTTTTCTAGTTTAAAGAATGTTAATTGGTGGTTGGTTTATTTTTTTAATGCCTTAATAAGCAAAATAAAAATTGGTAGTTTTGTGTAGTCCCTTCTACTTTCTTAACATGAATTTTTATTGAAGTGTAACACCTAAGTGCACACTTTGATTAATTGTTACAAAGTGAAAACACATACATAGCCAGAACCAAGGTCAGGAACCACAAGTCTTGCACCTCAAAGACCTGTGTCGTTTTCTAGGTGCCATCTTCCTCCAAACACAACACTCTGACTTATGACAGCCTGTTTTTGTTCTTTATGTGAATGGAATCATACAATATGTTCTGTTCTGTGTCAGAAACATATATTATGTTTCACTCAATATTATGTTTGAGAGATACATCCCTGTTTTGTAGGTTGTTGTGGTTGGCTTGTTCTCCTTGCTGAGAGGGTATACTATTCCAATTGAATGTGTTTATTTGTTATATTGAGGATGAACATTTACTTTGGGGCCATTATGAATATCGTAATTACAAGCTGTCTTGTAGGTGCCCTTTTGAGTATATGTATATCCATTTCTGTGGGGTTACCTCTCTAAGCATCTGTTAGTAGAGATGGTAAATGAAATAATTGATATCAACACAAAAGATTTGTTGTAAAGATTAAATGAGATGATGTATGTGAAATTTTTTTAATCTTAAATGTGAAGCAAATAGAGATGAGGCCCCTCTAAGGAAGACCCTCTACCATTTCACTCCACCCATCTTCCTTTAAATATTTTCTAACCACTCTCAGGACTTCCAAGCCCACATAGTATAAAAGGTCTATGACAGTGGTTCTCAACTCTCACCCAAAGACCACCAATACACCAAACTGTCTACACACTGTCAAATATCTGTTGATACATAGACTTTATTTTTACTGTACCTGAGCATCCATTAGGTCATAACATCCTTTATCTAAGACATGGTAAGCAAGTCATCTAAAAAGGTTGGGTCTTTGTTTCTTAGGGCTGCCACAAAATACCTTAAGTGGATGGCTTTATGGACTAGAAATTTATTTTTTAACAGTTCTGGAGGCTAGAAGTCCAAATTCAGAGTGTCAATCATGTCAATTGCTTCTGAAGGCTCTGAGAGAGGAACTGTTACTGTTTCTTTCCTAGTTTCTCGTGCCTGTCGGCAATCCCTGGCATTTCTTTACTGCATGGCATCTCCCTTCCTCCTGTATCTGTGACTCTGACTGATTCTATTTCCTTGGCATTCCTCTTTTATAAGACACCAGTCAGAAAAGATTAAGACTAGGACCCACTCGATACCGGTAGGGCTTTATTAATTTTAACCAATAATATCTGCAAATAAAACCTCAAGCAAGATCAAATGCACCAGTGCAGGGGCTAGGACTTTAACATCTCTCTCTGAGAGACACATTTCAGTCCATAACAGGTGGAAACCAAAGTACAGCTTCCTGGACATAGGAGGAAGAAGATATAAGAAAACTATAAGCTTAGCTACAAAAGAAATTTGCATATTCACCAGATTGCATGAGAAAATTGGCCTTGTGAGCACAAAAGAAAAAATAGTTGGGACAGTGAGTGTTCTCCTCAATCAGAAATACTACTAAAGGGAGCTCACATATAGAAGCTAAGAATGTTTTTACAGTGTTGGGAAATATTTTGGTCTGTGGTGTCATTGCTAATGATTCCTAGTTGTTCACTCTTTAGATTTCTTAGTCCCTCAAGTATGACACCAACATCTTTAGCATTTTAACCCAAAGATTGTGCATTTGTGAAGAGTTGTACTTATAATCAATTATTGTATGTCATTTTCCACATGGTTACTATAGGAACACTGTACATTTTTACCTAGTTCAATGTAGATGGAATAAGCTCTATGAGTTCAGAATTACTTGTAGGCAAAGAAGGGCACACTCTTGATTTAGGAAAAAATCTCAAAGAACCTTTAATTATGCAAAGGTAAATCACAGAGCAAATCTAGAGATGACACAGATTGTTACTTCTCAACAACAAGAAAATAAAAAAGGAGAAGGGTAGGTTTATTTCATGACAGCTTAGTGGAAGGTCAGGACCAAAGGGAAGGAAATGGGAGAAAAGGGCGTAGATAGTGTGGTCCCGAGAAATATTGTGGATGGCCTGAGCCAAAGAGGAAATATGGCCAGTCAGAAATTTCCTGTGGTGAGGATGGATGAGTATTAGTGATATCTAATATTAACTTCTCCTATTCTGCTTTGTGCTGTAACACCCCTCCAGAGGACTTTACGATAAATTTCATTAAGATTCTAGTACGTACAGTAGTCCTGTCTGGGGCACTTTGAGAAGTGAAAGAAGTGGGGTTAGGTCAGTCTTTGGTTTGAAATGGTAAAGAGAGAGGACAAATGCCCCAGGTGGCAAGACAGGAGGAGATGGTTGAGTGATATAGTCAAGACCCTGAGTGCTGAGTGGAAATAACCTGGGAAATGTAAGCCTCCTAAGGAATACTCAGAATCCTAAGAAATGTTGGGAAGGCCACAAGACTTTCCACAGAACATGGGATATTGCAGGGGCAGGGGACAGGGAGTTAAGGGGGGGGGAGGCAGAGGAGGAATTCTAGTCATTTCATGTGAATATTAAAAAGAGCAATTATTCCGGAAAGCTGGAAGACTTTAAGTCATAGAGGATAATGAATACTTATTGACCAATTCAAATTATGATCCAAGTACCTCAAACTTTTAAAAGTTCAGAGTTTAATTTTTGTATTTTTTTCATCTTCCATTTTATTCTTTCAGTTACCCCTTTTATTCTACAGAGATGAAACTCGTTTTAGCATTCTTTGCTTGTTTGATCAACAAAGGACATGTGCAAAACCAAAACCCTAGTGGAACCGGATCTTTCTATACTCCACCCAACCCTGGGTCTCAGAGCATGTAGAGAGAGAGAGAGAGAGAAAGAGAGAGAGGTGATAAGGAAGCCCACAAAAAGAAGGAAGATCACTTACTAGCTTAAGGACAAACTTGTTTACTCTTAAATACATTTTTTCCAGAGTCAGCAAAAGCCAGAGTCGTCATGCTTATGAAACTGCATTTGCATTTATAGTACAAATAAGAAAAATGAATTCCAGCTACAGCATGTCCTTAAAGAGACTATAAATCCACTCCCTTGACTGGAGTACTGGGCAGTATTTTGATTGGTATATGAGGATGTGTATTGCACTTGAAAGTTAAGGCAAGCGAGAAATTTGGGAAAGGAGCCAGCAGGACATTTTACCATGGGAACAATTTTGTAACGGAAAGCCATCCTATTAAAAACTGCCTGTATCTTCCTAACTTTGTAGACATTTATTCCACATAGAAGTTTGGCTTATGGTGGGTTAATAATTAGATACTCTTTGTGTATAGTTCAAGTGAAGGCCACTAGCTATGACTTCACTTTGGCTGGGGTTTCCCTGTAATCCATTTAGCAAATTAAAGAGATTACTTTGATTGGTGCCATTATCTCCTATTCTCTTGTGGGTGAACCACTTAACCTGTGCTTAATTGAAAGAGATAGAGAGGGTACGGTAACAAATACAATCAAAAGGAAGGGGCAATAGGATCTGTAGGCCAAACAAATGATCAGCACTGAGCTAACAATAGCAGATTAGAGGTGAGATCAATTAATTAGAAGCTATTGTAGGCGTTGGGTGGTTGCCAAGCTTTCTAATAGCCTAAGCCATCAGGCCTCTCTGTTTAGGAGGATTTTAATGACTGGGAGTTGATGTGGTTATTTCAATAATTACTTACTTTTATAATTACTTCATTAGAATACTAAATGTATTGCTTCGCAAAACTCAATGAAAGAGATCTTTACTCCCCCACATATCCAGCCATATTGAAGGCTGCCTCCTTCCCCTGAAAAGCTGTGGTTTGGAAAAGCTATACTCCTGCTGTATCAATAATTATACATTAAGATATGCTCTGCAAGGCACTGTACTAGATTCAGAGTACAAAGATAAATGAAGCATTGTCTTTGGAGGAGTACAAACACAAAAACATAGTTTCAATGTAATTTGATACATGTTTGAATAAAATTTCTCAAAATGTGTACATCAGTCACAGTTTGCTACAGGAAAGAGAGACCCTTCTAGTTGTTTTAAGCAGAAAGGGATTTAATATAGGGAATTATGTATCAAATCTAGAATTGGAATTAAGTACTAATCAAGTACCCTATTACCTGACTCACCTCATTTCCTCCTACCCCTTCCCTTTCTCGCTGTGCTTGGCCTCCTAGCTATTCCTTCCATTCCCCAGTCACAGTCTTACCTAAGGGCCTCTGTAGGAGCTATTCCCTGTCTAGAATGCTCTTCCCTCAGAAAATCACATGGCCAGCTCCCTTTTCCTGCCAATTTTGTTTAAATGTCACCTTACTAGTGAGATTTATCCTAACTACCCTATTTAAAATTGCTACTTACTCTTGGTACTTTGATCCTCTATACGCTGCTTCACTTTTTCTCTTTCATAGCACTTTTCAGTTTTTAACATACAGTATATTTACTTACCATGTTTATTATTTATTCTTTATCCCACCAATAGAGTATAAGCTCCACAAGGCAGGATTTTGTGTAGCTTTTGCTCCTAATGAGTCACAAGTGCCTAAAACTGTGCCTGGGATATAAAAAGTACTTGATAAACATTTTCTGGATAAATTAAGTGCTTATACTTAAGTGCTCACTAGAATGAGGTGAGGGCAGTGATGGTTCAGAGGTAGAATTCTTGCCTTCATCGTAGGGCACCCAGGTTTGAGTCTTGGCCAGTGCAGCTCATGCGTGGCCACCATCTGTCTGTCAGTGGAGGTTTGTATGTTGCTATGACGCTAAACAGGTTTCAGCAATGCCTAGACTAAGGCACACTAGAAAGAAAGGCCTGGAAATCTACTTTGGAAAAATCAGTGAAAACCCTATTTTGGTAGTTAAGGTTGTGTGTCAACTCGGCTGGGCCTAGTTGAGTGGCAGGGCAGCTAGATTTAGTTACTCCCCTTGGTGAGATTGCTAATTAACTCCACGGTGGAATCTACTGGAGCAGCTGAGTAGCTGCTTTAGGGATGTGAGCTGCTTCTAGTATATAAGGAGCAACTTTGAGGAAGGTCTCCAGCTTTTTGGCATGAGTGGACCCTGCATGTAACCGAGTCTTCATTCAGCAGCCTGCCATGCTCTGCCAATCTTGAGACTTTTAATGGACTTGAATCAATGGCCTCCTCTGTGGTTTGGTAATACTGAGGCTGAGCCTTTTCACTGGTTGACCTTGGGTTCATCTGCCTCAGCAGCCAGCAGCTGCCTGAATGAAGTCAGTGGGCTGGGAGCAAGAGGCAGAGCTGAAGCCCAGGGTCAAGGGGCTTTCATCCAGCCCCTAGAGCCTGACACCTTGAACTCGGACTTCTGGCCTCCAAAACTGTGAGAGAATAAATCCCTGTTTGTTCAACCTATCCCATTTGTGGTATATTCCTGTCACAGTGGCACTAGTTAACCTTAACACCTATGGATCACAATGATTTAACCTGCAACCAATCATGGGGATGGCACACAACTGGGCAATCAAAAGGAAGCATTTTATTTTGTTGTGCTTGGGGTTGCCATGAGTCAGGGCTCAGCTCTACAGCACCTAACAACAACATCACTAAAAGAGCTGAAGGAGAGAAAGCCAGGATGCTGCCACTAGAATATAGATCCAAGGTCACACAACCATAACTGTAATTTATAAGTCAGGAAACTACTGCTGCTGTATGACCAGTATAGCTGCCATGGCAGCTTTCTACTACAACAACTGGGGTCTTTGGAACTTTACGTGTCAGCCTTCATTGCCACAGGAAAATGGTTTCTGCTTCACTTCTACTTTACAAGCCTCAAGTATAAGAATCTGTGAAAAAAAATATTGATGTTGTCAACCTGTCCAAAAGGAAGGAAGCTAAAATGAAGGATAAGAGAACAAGAGATCAGGGAAATGTAGTTTTTTTAGCTTTCCAACTGCTCCAAATAAAAAGAGGGTGAAGTGGAAGTTGGGGAAGCCAATCCAGTTATCTACCATTTTACAGGAACATGGAGAAGGGATGATATTTCTGTCTTTTTCAGATGAGAACCCTGAGGGTCAGAGCTTACATAACTTGCTTCAGGTCTCACAGCAGGTAAGTGGCCAAGCCAGGTTTACACAGCCAGTTCTCCTGAGTCTGAAGCTTTTATTTACCCCACATCATCTCTGTTGACTGCTCAAAACATAGTGCCACCAAAACCCATTGCCATGGAGTTGAGCTTGTAAATCTTGATGAAAGGAGACTCCCATGGAGTGGTTGGAAGGTTTGAACCGCTGATCAGCTGAGCACTTTAACCACTGCACTATCAAGGCTCTTTAATATAGATCAAAATCAAGGGCATAAGTTCCCAGAAAGCCTTTTGCCCTCTCCTAGAATTACGGTAATAACCTTTAAATTTTGCCAAAAAGACTAGACAAGAAAGCATAGCCAGGCCTGTATAAACAAATCAGAACTCCTGGAATGACAACTCAAAGCTTGAGCCTTGTTTTGTGGCAGATCATCATTGCTATCATACCCAGTCCACTTAGGTTGAAGGACATGAAATGACTTCCCTCTCTATTTTGAGCCTGACCCCAAATGAAAATTCTTTGGTACTTCTGTATCTCACTACCAGTGCCACATCAATCTGACAGGAGGCCATGTAATTGCTGAAATTAAAGAGTAATACCTGACACCATAGTGGTGGTTCACTGGAGTCAGTGAATATTTATTTAATGAAAATGGAGTAAGCATGACCTTGCTGGGTCAGGCTGACTGTTTCTCTCCCTGACACACCTTGTGAAGAAACAGAAATTTTAAGCTGCGGATCAATAAGGTCATCTGCTGTGGGACTGCCGTATGGACAGGATTATTCCATCATCAGAAGCAGCCACAAGAATTTCTGAGGGACCAATTTGTGAATGGCACCACATTAGGCCCAGCTGAACAGGATTGAGGACCTGGTATCCAAGTAACTCTAACTTTGGACATTTGTATGAGTGTGGCAGGCAGCCTTCTTAAATGGCTCCCAATATCCCTCCCTCGTAGGATTCACTCCTTGTATAATCCTCTCCCCTTTTCTATTGGACCTATTGACTTGCTGCTAACAAACAATATATGACAAAAGTGATGGGATATCATTTCCAAGGTTAGGTTACAACGGACTGTGACTTCCATCTTATTGGCACTGTCTTGCCAGCTCTCGCTCTCTCTTCTTCTCATAATGCTTGCTTTGACAAAGCATGTTGGTATGGTTCACATGGCAAGGAACTGAGGGCAGCCTCTGGTCCACAGGGAATGAGGAACTGAAGTCCTCTGTTCAACAATCTGCAAGGAACTGAATCCTACCAACAACCAGTTCGTGAGCTTGAAGCATATCTTTCCCCGTTTGAGTCGTGAGATGATTGTAACCATGATCAACACCTTGATCGAAGCCCGAGAAATACTGAAGAAGACCCAGCTAAACCATGGATAGACTCATAACCTAAAGAAACTGTGATAAAAATAAATGTTATTGTTTTAGGTCACCGAGTTTTGGGCCTAAAACACAGCAATAAATGAGTAATACAGTGAGGCAAGGAGCATTCCAAACTACAGATTCACAGTGGTCCATAAATCCCTGTATGATAAAAGGTACAGGAGGGTCTCAAGATGCTTAGTAAAACCATTGTACATGCATTTAACATTACTCAAGTTAAAACCTTCTCATGTTTGAACAGCAATTACATTTAGCAATTGCCCTCAGAGCAGCTCTGTGAAATAGGTGGCTCGATATTCATTCACTTATGTTTTCATCCATGTATTGAGTCATTCATTCACTCATTTGTTCATTAAATATTGATTGAGTGCTTATGCATCCCCAAATATTATGGTGCATGCTGGGAATACAGTACTTCATGGAAATTCCAGTTTAATAGATGAGTGCAGCATTACATTAATAATCACAGCTGTAAATGTATAATTAAGATGGTGATGAGTTTTCTGACCACTTCTAAAGGAATGGTCCAAACAAAGGATCTTGACCCATTTTCAGGTTAAGGTCAGGAAAGCTTCCCTGAGGAAGTGATATGGAGGTAAATTCTGAAGAAGGTTGTTAACTACATAAATTGGGAAAGGAGATGCATTCCAGTCAAAGGGAATAATATTGCACAAAAGCCACCAGTTGGAAAGGTAGATTGTTTGTTCAAAGAATTGGAGAGCTGGGCTGAATATGTAGGTTGGGGTCAGGTCCTGCAGGGGCTTGTAGGATATACAAGTAATGGAAACCATTTAAAAGGGTAGTTGGTGGTGATATCATCATATGTACTCTGAAAAGGACATTTTGGCTACTGTGTGGAGAACCAGTTGGAGGGAAACTTGAGTTGATCTAGGAGGTCAATTAAGATACTCTTGCAGTAACCAGATGAGAGATGATGGTGCCTTAAATTAGGGTGGTTGGTGAATGGCTGGAGCAAGGTATTTCAATAGAGATTCATCAGAAGTATTTAAGACAGGATGATGAGTTGGAGGTGATGCAGAGGAGGTGGTATGATAATCCCCATCTAATAAAGGAGGCACTGAGGCTTTGCAAGGGTGCCAACTTGCTCAAAGTCAATGCCAGAGTAAAAAAAAAAACACACACATACACACACAAGATTACAGATACAAAATTCCAGTTTAGATCATTGAGTATGAAAGAGTAGTTTCTCTTTATTCTGCGTCCATCCCTATAACCAACAAAATACACACAAGAACAAATTTCAAAAACACAATAATGACCAGAATTACTGGTCAGATGGTGGGACCCCAAGACTACGGCCCTGGGATACACTTTGGGCCTGGGATAAAACTCACTCCCAAGGGTTGGCTCTCAGCCCAATGGTAAATGAGACTTACCCACTTACTCTATGGAGATACATCCCTTGGAGCAATCAGCCCTGGGGCACCAGAGGGGCAACAGTCACATGGAGGAAAAGCTGGACAGACAGGAGTACATAACTAAGAAGGGCACAGGGAGGGGGGTGTCACTGGGAAGGGAGAGGAGGAGAGTGGGGTAGGGCTGGGGATGATAATCGGGGAGTGAAACCAAATGTACATGAAATGTTGAATATAAAACAAATTCTCCTCTGTAAATTTTCACCTGAAGCACAACGAAAAGAAAAATGGAAAGTAAAAAATGAAAAATATAAAAGTCTATCAGTTATCAAATAAATACGCATAGGCTTCACACCTCTGTTACAATGAAGGCTTCTTACAAAGGGACGCAAAACAAAAGCTTACCATAAACTGTGTGAAAGAGATATAGTTAAATAAACTTATATGAAAAGATCAAGTAAGAAGGATGAGCAAAGATACATGTGGAAAATGCAAACAAACCAACACACATACTTGCCCACACTCAGCAGCACTAGTCCATGCACACACACACACATATGCACACAAACACAAAACCCAAATTCCAAAAAATAAAAGCCCTGATTACTTTTCTACCCTCCTTGTTTTTGTAATTTTAAAACTTCTTAGTTTCTTAGTGCTGCTGTAACAAAAATACCACAAGTGGTTAGTTTTAATGAAGAGAAATTTATTTCTCATCGTTTAGGAGGCTAGAAGTCCAAATTCAGAGTGCTGCCTCTAGGGGATGGCTTTCACTGTCTGCTCTCAAGGAAAATCCTTGCCTCAGCTTCTCTAGCATTTTTCTTGGCATTCCTTGTAGATCTCCACATAGCATCTATCTTGCCCCCATTCCTGTTTGCTTGTCTCTGCGCTTAATCTGATCTTTTTCAATCTCTAAAGTGACCAGCTTAAGATACATCCTTCATTGACAAGCCCTCATTTAGAAAACAAAGTCCTACTGACAAATGCGGAGCTCTGGTAGTGTAGTGCCTAAGGCACTTGACTGCCAACCAGAAGGCTGGTGGTTCAAACCTACCAGCCACTCCTCGGAAGGAAGGGTGGACAATCTACTTCCATAGTGATACTGCCTCGGAAACCCAAGGAGGGGTCGCTGTGAGTCGGGTCCGACTCAATGGCGCATAACAACAAATGACAAATGGGAATATATACACAGGCAGAGGTGTTAGGATTTATAATACTTACTGTGGGGAGACACAGTTCAATCCATAACACTCTTTGTCTTCATCAGGGATCATTTCCTAATCACCTATCTAGTTAATTAATAACTCTTGATCCTTCTTCATAATCTCTGTTGAATTTATGCTCTTCCTTCCCACTTTACTGCCATCACTCTAGCACTATTGCAGTAGCTTTCTGCTGCCTCTCTTCCTCTCAAGCCTGCTACTTCTCCAGTGTGACCCACACAACATTTTCAGATTCATTTTCTTCAGCCACATCTTTCATCATAACACATCCTGTTGATCAACTTTAGGTGCTTCCCTCTACTTACATTTTAAAGTCCTGCCTCCTTACTCTACCATTTAGTCTCTACAGAAGCAAGTCTCTATTTTTCTTTCTAATTCTTGGTTCCTTCAAATTTGCTTAATCTTACCCACTCCTAACTGGCCATTTTTACATTTTAAGGGCACCTAAGAATCGTTACCACCATTCATCTTATCAATTTATCATACTGTGGTGGCTTGTGTGTTGGTGTGTTGCTGGAAGCTATGCCACTGGTATTTCAAACACTAGCGAGATCACCCATGGTAGACAGGATTCGGCAGAACTTTACACTAAGACAGACTAGGAAGAAGGATGAGGTGTCTACTTTGGAAAAATTGGCCACTGAAAATCTAGCAGTGAAACAGTATCCAATATAGTGCCAGAAAATGAGCCCCTCTGATTGGAAGACACTCAGGATAAGACTAGGGAACAGGTACCTTCTAAAAGTGAAATTGACCTTAATGATGTGGATAGAGTAAAGCTTTCTGGACCTTCATTTGCTGATATGGCACAGCTCAAAATGAGAAGAAACAGCTGCAAACATCCATTAATAATATGAACATGGAATGTATAAATTATGAATCTAGGAAAATTGGAAGTAATCGAAAATGAAATGAAACACATGAAAATCAATATCTTATGCATTAGTGATCTGAAATGGACTGGTTTTGGCCATCTTGAATCAGACAATCAAATAGTCTACTATACACCAGGAATGACAAATTTGAAGAGGAATTGAATCATATTCATTGTCAAAAAGAACATTTCGAGACCTATCCTGAAGTACAGTGCTGTCAGTAATAGGATAACATGCATATATGTACAAGGAAGACTAGTTAATGTGACTTTTATTCAAATTTACACACCAGCCGTAAAGCCAAAGATGAAGAAATTGAAGATTTTTACCTATTTCTGCAGTCTGAAATTGATCAAACATATAATCAAGATGCATTGATAATTCCTGGTGATTAGGATGTGAAAGTTGGAAACAAAGAAGAAGGATTAGTAGTTGAAAAAAAAAAAAAAAAAAGGCCTTGTTTATAGAAATGACACTGGAGATCACATGATAGAATTTTGCAAGACCAACCACTTATTCACTGCCAGTAACTTTTCTCAACTACATAAATGGTGACTATACACATGGATCTCACCAGCTGGAATACACAGGAATCAAATTGACTACATCTGTGGAAAGAGGCAGTGGAGAAGCTCTATATCATCAGTCAGAACAAGGCCAGGGGCTGATTGTGAAACTGAACATTAATTACTCATATACAAGTTCAAGTTGAAGCTGAAGAAAACTAAAACAAGTCCACAAGAGCCAAAATATAACCTTGATTATATTCCAACTGAATTTAGAGACCATCTAAAGATAGACTTGGAACATTGAACATCAGTGACCAAAGACCAGATAGATGAGTTGTAAAATGACATCATGAACATCATACATAAAGAAAGCAAAAGGTGTTTAAAAAGACAGAGATGAAAGAAAGGCCAAAATGGTTGTCAGAAGACTGAAACTTGCTACTTTAAGTAGAGTAGCCAAAGCAAATGGAAGAAATGATGAAGTAAAAGAGCTGAAGAGAAGATTTCAAAGAGTAGCTCAAGAAGACAAAGTACTGCAATGAAATGTGCAAAGATTTAGAATCTGGAATTAGAAAAACAAAAGGGAAGAACCCACTCAACATTTCTCAAACTGTAAGAACTGAACAAAACATTCAAGCCTTGAGTTGTAATACTGAATAATTCTATGGACAAAATACTGAATGGTGCAGAAGCATCAAAAATAGATGGAAGGAATACACAAAGTTACTGTACCAAAAAGAATCAATTGATGTTCAGTGATTACAGGAGGTAGCATATGGTGAAGAACCAATGATATTGAAGGAAGAAGTTCAAGCTTCACTGAAGGCACTGCAAAAAAGAAGCCTCCAGGAATTGACGGAGTACTCACTGATATGTTTCAACAAACAGATGCAGCTCTGGAGTCGCTCATTTACTTATGTCAAGATATTTGGAAGACAGCTACCTGGCTAATCAACTGGAAGAGATCTATATTTGTGCCCATCCAAAGAAAGATGATCCGATATAATATGGAAATTATCAAACAATATCATTAATACCAAATGCAGGTAAAATTTTGCCAAAGATAATTCAAAAACGGATGCAGCAGTTTATTGTCAGGGAACTTCCTTTCTCTTTCCTCTTTCCTGCCTGCCCATTCCCCATAACCACTAATATTGTCTTTTTTTTTTTTTCCCCTCTTCCATTGTCAGTATTTCTGCTTAGAGAAGGAGTAACCACGAGCAGAAACAATATGAAGGACAGAAAACTTCCTCCTTTTCCCAGAAGGATAAGTCACAAATGGCCAAACTTACTACTCGGCCTGAGGATATTTCTAGCAATTATTGCTCTCCAGGGAGGGGCTGGACATCTTTGTGAGATTTTTTTTCACATTGGAGGTCTTCAAACAAAGCTTAACGGCTACTTAGAAGAGATGCTGTGACAAGAGTGAAAATAAAGGAAGGACTAGATACAGCTGGGGAGCTCTGGTAGCGTAGTGCCTAAGGCATTTGACTGCTAACCAGAAGGCTGGCGGTTCAAACCCATCAGCCACTCTTTGGAAGGAAGATGGGGCAATCTACTTCCATAGTGATACTGCCTTGCAAACCCAAGGAGGGGTCGCTATGAGTCGGGTCTGACTCAACGGCACATAACAACAACAACAGATACAGTTATGACCTTTCCTGGACTATTGAATTTCTACTATGTATTTGTACTTCTCTTACCTTCTGTCTTATAACTATTTCCCAGACCATCCCTTGTTCATGTGGGTGAAAAAAAAAAAATTCCAAACCTGAAAATGTGGGTTATTCAACCCTTTTCATTTTAACTCCATAAAATTTCCCAAACTGCTCAGTATTCCATCAGCTACTTTTACCTTGGGAACTCTGGTAGCGTAGTGCCTAAGTCACTTGACTGCTAACCAGAAGGCTGGCTGTTCAAACCCACCAGCCACTCCTCGGAAGGAAGATGGGGGAGCAATCTACTTCCCTAGTGATACTGCTTCGGAAACCCAAGGAGGGGTCACTGTGAGTCGGGTCCTACTCGACAGCACATAACAACAGCTTTTACCTTATCCTTGCACCTGCAGTATTGCTTACTCAGTGTTTTTATTCAAATCAACCTCTAGTTCCCTTACTCCAGTTGCTGTCGAGTCACTTCTGACTCACGTACACCATTTGTGTCATAGCAGAACTGTGATCTGTAGAGTTTTCACCAGCTGATCTTGTGGAAGTAGATCTCTGTGCCCTTTCTTCTGAGCCACCTCTAGGTGGACTCAAACCACAAACCTTTCTAATAATGGCCAAGTATGTTCACAGTTTGCACCACCCAGGGACTCCAAAACAATCTATATTTTTACATAAATGCATTTATCTTTCAAGAAAGGTTATATAGCTTTGTCATAAATGGGGAAAAAATATTATCACTTGTGATTAAAAAAAGGTAAGCTTCCAACTTTCTATAGCTTCCTGTTCTCTCTTTAGTAAAGGGAGATTAAAAAGGTGGTAAAGAAAGACAGATTGCAACAACAAAGACTTTCTCTTTGCTCCATAATCAGAAGCAATGAAAGAGGGAATTTCTGTCTCACCGTGTGACTTAGTTTTGCCGTTAGTAGTTTTGCACCACATAAGTTGAGTCACATTCCACCAATGGAACATGTCCACATCTTGGGAGGAAAATGCACTGTTGAAATCCAGAGCTTCTTTAACAAATCTATGGTGTTCTTCTGTAGACTCTCGTGCCCCCTTCATTCCCACAGGCACTAAATTTGTCCTCCCTTCTCCACCTGAAATTCATTACTGACATAGCTTTATTTTTCTCATATACTCTGTATTCCAAACCACATTGCTCCTTATGTTTCTACTTGTAAGAAAGAGAAAGAGGCTAAATTTTTGGAATAAGCAATTTCTTCACAGGGATTCCCAAGGCTACACTGATATCAAAGCTAAATAACCTCTCATTCTAAGGGATGTTGGTCCCTCAGGCCAGAGCTGAGGTCATTAGCAGGGCAGGAGGGGGAAGCGTGGATGGTAACTGAGTCCATTCATCCTGGTCCACACATATAGATACCCTCAGCCTCCTTTAGGCCAGCAGCCTTGCCAGCTTCAAGAGTCACCTAGAAAATTTTAGCTCCTTAAAGGACTTCCTTCCCCCTTCCCCCTTCCCTCTTCCCCCTTTCCTCTTCCCCTTCCCCACTTTGTCAACTGATAAAAAGTATGGTAAACTCTTCATAAATTGGAAAGTGCTCTGTAGTTGTTGTCTGCCACAGAGTTGATTGCAACTCACAATGACCCTATATAAAAATGTCTTGTGTATTGCATATTTTCCCTGTCGGTTTCTTTTAAAAACTGAATTCAGTAGGGTGCAAAAAGACATTTTCGTAAATGATTGCAGCTTGTGATGGGAATGTTTTTCTTACATTTGTTGTCAGCCATATCCCCTTAGACATTCATACTTAAAGCTGATGAACTGTGATCCTAAATGTTCGTGCTCTGTGTAGGAACAAAGACTTATATGTACAGTGTGCAGTAAAAAGTAGGGTGGGGAGAAATTTTTTACTATTAATTTTTTTATAAATCTGGTAGTTTTAAAAATAAAAATCTATATGTAATGAAAATTAAGTATCCAGTATATCCATACACTTGAAAATATAAAGTGTGTCATTAGGTGCCGTCGAATTGGCTCTGACTCATAGCGACCCCATGTACAACAGAACAAAACACTGCCCAGTTGTGTGCCATCCTCACAGTCCTTGCTAAAATTGAAACCATCTTTGTAGCCACTGTGTCAGTCCATGTCGTTGAGGGTCTCTCCCTTTTTCACTGACCCTCCACTTCAGCAAGTATGATATTTTTCTCCAGGGACTTGTCCCTTCTGACAATATGGCCAAAGTAAATGAGACAAAGTCTGGCCTTTCTCACTTCCTAGGAGCATTCCAACTCTACTTCTTCCAGGACAGATTTGTTCATTATCAAGTGTATTAAGTGTCAAATATACCACATGGTGTCAAAGAAATTCAAGCTACAGGTACTCTAAAGCAGTTACAAGGAATCATCCAGTGTGGACAGCAGGCAGTACTCCATTTAGCAGTCAATTCTGTTTGGAGTGTAGCCTCAACCTGGGAAGGAGGGAAATGGCTAAGGCATATTATGGAATGTTTTTTGAAATAAATAGCCACAAAAGATCTAAAGAGATTTGGAAATGAGTTCAAAAGCAGGGTGTAAACTAGCTGATCATATCTTCTCCTCCCCCCTCTCCATCATGGTCAGTCTAGTGATGGAAATTACTGTTAAGACTTTTACAACTAATGGAAACTGAGGAGTCACAGCCAACATGCTATTTACTTTGGTCCATGTCTTTGGTGCAGAACGTTCTCAGTGTTTTTGCTGCCACGTGAAATCAAATCCCACCTTCCTTCGTCCAACTAACCCGTGACACCAGGGCAAGATAAAGGGTAATTTGTGTGAGACACCCTACTGCTGGAGGTATCCATTTGGTGAATGATTACCTGCCCAAAGACTGACTTAATGGAGAGAACCCCTTCATCATCTTTACTCTGCTGGAGATGCTTCCATTCCCACTCATAAGCAGAAAGTCCTACAACAGAAACAATAAAAAAAGAGAGCCAAGAAAGGTCATTCCAGAGCTGCCATTTTTAAAGAGAATCTTCCTTTGGAGCAATATCTTTCTGACAGCCATTCTTCCAATTCTACTTCTCTTCCTCTTCTTCTTACCTAAAGCCTAGAAACTCTACTTCTAATGTCTCTGAAGAAATTTGAGGCACTGATCTTTACTCCCATCTATTCCCTTCTCTTTAGGCCTCCAAGACCATTTCCACCAAACAAGAGGCCAGGACCCTCTATTTTTCCCCTATCTCTTGTGTCTGACCTACATTTATAGGCCTTACTTTGTGGAATGATAATCCCATGAGCCAAAGACTCAGTTACACTGTCCACCACTGAGGCAAAGGTCCGTGTCAGAGTGCGTGCTGTCCCTGTGACCAGCACAGGAAACTTTTTCAAATGTGCCATGTAGTGGTTTAGAACACAGATTTGAAGCCAAAGAAATTGAATTGAAATATAAACTCTATCTCCAGAAAACTTTGGTACACTAGTTAGGTTCCTTAGTGTTTCTGACTCTACATCCTCATTTTCTAAAAACAATAAGTAGTGCTGGGAGGTATATGGGAGGTCCAGGCAACAAAGATGAACCCATTTGCATGTACAGTACTGCTATGTCAGTGATGGCAAGCATTGATCTACAGGTGCATAGGTGGGTCATAGGCTGAATGATCAAGTATGTCTAGGCAAGGGGGGAAGTGCCCATAACCATGTATAAGGTTGGCAGATGATGTTTCTACATGCATATTGGTGCATGCTGTAAGAATGTCCAGATGTATAGTAGAGCTGACAAGTGGCAAAGTTGTGGTGACTTCTTGGCCACAACCAGCTACACTGAGAGAGTGAGTAACTGGACCTGAGGGTTTGGGACCATGGTCGCAGGGGACATCAAGCTCAGTTGACATAATATACTACACAAAAACATTGGTCCACATCCTACTTTGGTGAGTAATGACTGGGGTCTTTAAAGCTTGCAAACAGCCATCTAGATGCAATGATGGGTCTCTCCTCATGCAGAGCAAAGAAGAATGAAGAAAACCAAAGACACACAGAAACTAGTAGTCCAAAGGACTGGTAGACCATGTAATCCTCAGCCTTATATGACCATGAAACCAGAAGAACTACATGGTGCCCAGGTACCACTGTCAACCACTCAGAGGGGGATCAGTACAGGAGATCCTGGATAGAGTGGGAGAACAAGGTAGAATAAAACTCAAAATCATTAAATAAATAAAAAGGGGGTGGGGATCAAGTCTGCTGGTCTGATAGATCCTGGTGAGACCCGTGAAACTATGGCCCCTAGTTACTGTTCAGGTTTGGAACTGAACTCACTTCTGTCACTTCCAGTCAAACCATAGACAGGCATATGAAGTGAGCATTTACATCAGGTAGATACACTCCTTGGAGCTGATCAAAAACAGAAGGGCAGTGTTTTCACAAGGAGATAGCTCTGGGGGTGGGAATACACAGGAGGGAAGGACACAGGGAAGAGGTAACTACAGGGAGGAAGTGGGAAGAGAGCTGTTACATTGTGGAGAATTGGAGTCAATGTCATGAAATAAAATGTATATGAAGTGCTGTATGGAAAATGAATTTGTTCTGTAAACTTTCACCCAAATCACAATAAAAAAAATAAGTTGTGCCTCCTTAGCAGGGAAGCTATGATGTTGAAATGAACTATGTGTGTAAAGCACTGAACATGATGTTGAACATGTGGTAAAAGCTCGATGAAGACAGCTTAATTACTACAAGCTCTCACAGAGACAGACTTTGGTGGTTTAGTGGTAGAATTCTCACTTTCCATGCCAAGAACCTGGAATTCCATTCCCAGCCAATGTACCTCATGCACAGCCATCAGCCATCTGTCAGTGGAAGTTTGCATGTTGCTATGATGCTGAACAGAATTCAGTGGAGCTTCCAGGCTAAGACGGACTAAGAAGAAAGGCTTGATGGTCTACTTCCAAAATTCGGCCAGTGAAAACTCTATGGGCCAGAATGGTTTGATCTGCAACTGGTCATGAGGATGGTGTAGGACCAGGTAGTGTTGTGTTCCATTGTGCATTGAGTCACCATAGGAGCTAACAATAATATCACAGAGACAGAGAATCCAGGATCCCCAACCACCTCTCAATCACAAAGACTTACCTTTTCCAAAAGTCCAGCTTTGTCACAGATGTCTTAGATAAGCTGTTTGACAAAAGAGCTGCAAGGTGGTTCGCATCACTAAAATGGCATGTCGTGGTGTATTAAACTTCAGCAAAGAAGGATTTTGCTATTCATAACTCACATCTACTCAAAATAATGCCACTTGACTTCATGAAGCTTGAAGAATTGTGCTTTTGCTTCATCCCTTTCTTCCTCATATTTACTTAGCCTTTGTAACTCAAAAGATAATTGCACTATTAACAAATGTTTTAGAATAATAAAGGAGTAAGAGGGAAGGAAAGGACTTTTTTTTTTTTGGTCTGGGCCATTCTCTTCACTTTCTTAGAAGTACTCTAGAGCAATGGAATATGCCATAAACAATCTTTGGAACGGGGATTCAAACTGGTTCGTTGCAGTTCAAACTTCTGATGAGAATTTGCATTTCCACCCCAGATACACTGAATCAGAACCCACATTTTAACAAGATCTCCAGGTGATCCATTTTATATATATATTAAAATGTATATTTTGATTCAGTATAACTGGGTGGAAAGGTAAATTCTCAGCATGGGGTCAAACCAGAATGAACCAGTTCGAAGACCTACTTTGGAATGAAATCAAAGGATTCCCTTTCAGCCACTCGCAAATAGTTCTTAGTAAAAGGCTCAGAAACCTTGTGGGGAATGAAGCTACCAGGAATTTTCCTAGTGGCTGTGCAGATGCCACCACAGTTCTGAGCTGTGAGGAAATCCTGGCTTTACTGGAAATCAGGAAAAGGTCTTGGTAGGAGCAGTGGAAACCTCCCACTGGATCCTTTGGTTGGAGATTGAAGAGAGCCTTCTGGAAAATGTTTTCCTCTTTTTCAGGCTTATGAAGTGTTCGGCTGCTCAAATAGGAATTTCCTGTAACTATGTGAAGGCGCTCATGACTAGGGATTTCTTCATGGTCTCCCCCAAAACACTATGAAGGCTTTGCCAGGAGAATACACCTGACCTAGGGCTCCAACTGGGCACATAGTAACCGTGTCCAGGACTGAGAGGTGCCCCTGCTCATGCGGTTCACCTTCTTGAAGTTACTGTGCTTTATTGGTTGATAATCAGTCTCTTGGGCTGTCTTGACCCCATTTTAGGATGTTGTTATTTTTATAAGTGCCTCTGACAGGGAAGAGTGTATTAGCTCTCTGCTTCCACCTCTGTGTCCCTCCTCGCACTTACCCTTTTCTTGCTCTCTCAAAGAACATGAACTTTGATTTGTCTTTGGCCCAATGATGTTTTCCTTGTGAAAATGTCTCATCATCAATGCCCAAGTCCTCTCCTCACCTCTGACCGTGGAATTTTCTACACATTGCTCATATGTTGAGGGAATGATGGCAAGAGTGTTGGTAAGGAGACAGTTTCTGTTCCGCTGCAGATCACCTATGTCACACTACGAAAACCTTTCCTTTCTGGAGTACCTTCCCCTTCTGGGGGAGGGGAAGGTATTTGAAGCAAACTTTTCTTTAAGATCCCTCCCATCATTAACATTTATAGATTCTAACCACTTGCTCAATAAAAATGTACACAAATACATACATACATGGAGGCATCGGGTTCTCCCCTTGGTTCACAAAGAACCAAACTGAAGAAGATGAGTTTGAGTTCATATATTGAATGGTGTGCATTCTGGAAAATAAGTTAAGCAATAAGCTGCACTCACAGAAGAGAAGAGAGCCATTAATAACCCCAAATAGAATGATGAACTTTTCTTTGTACTTGGGTTTTTAAAGGCTGTAAAAATGCTTGCCCTAAGTCTTAGATATCATAAGTCATAATTTAGGAGAGATGTGTGAAAATGCTTGATCCAGATGTTTTATTTGATATTTTGGTGGTTTCAACACACACAGCTTGTTGCACACTACCTTTTACCCGCTGCCATGGTTCAGCCTCTGAGGATAACTAAGAAAAACCTCTGAGATTGTTAGAGGGGAGCTTCACCTGCCAGTCTGGGCTGCGGGATCTCTATAGCAACCAAACATAAATCAAGGAAATGGCCCCTTTTGTAAGTTGGTTAATAGGCACAACATGCTTCTTTAGAAAATCCAACCATTCTTTCAATAGACTTTGATTGAAAGTCAGCCTTTTCTTCAGACACATTCACATTCACATCTAGTAGCAGCTTGTATGGCTGTCCACGGGCTAATTTATTACCCTTTAAAGATCGGGCCAAGAAAAAATGGCTCTCAGAACAATGTTTACATTCAGAAGCATAAGCACAGAGCCACAAAAGAGCATCCTTTTGTTCTACACTTGGAATATTAATCTTTAACCTAGGACTTTAATTTTAGCCCTTTTATGGGGTTGGACAGAGTCTCTCCTCTCATTAAAATTTTACCAATTTAATACATTGTTTCTAATATGTGGCAAGGGGAGGAGGGGGTAAGCCATCCTCCCATTGTTTTGCCAAACCTTGATGTAGAAGAATTGTTTCTCAAACTACCCACCCTTTGCTCAGAGAATGCTCTGCTTCAGGCACGCTGAGGAGGGGAGATGACTCTCTGATCCCCACTAGAAGAATATGGATTATTAACAAAAATGCAAGGGATGTTCCTCACCTCTCTTAATGCAGCGTGACAAGACCTGTCATGTGGGGAGGCAGCCCCCTCACCATCCCCATCCCACCGAAACGTAATTTGGAAATGTAACCAAGAAAGGTCCCTACTGAATAAGTCATCCCAAATGTCACAGACTACAAAGAGAAAGTGGGGGCCCACACGGAGCACTTCCTTTCTTGTGGGCAGGGTCACTTCGATAAGTGAATGGCAAACTTTCTCTCAAGGCGGGAGCCCAACACTCAGTCCTGTATTCCTTTGAGGTACAGAGATGGGGAAAAGCCTACAGAAACAAACCTTTGTAGTTTGGTTTTTTTTTTTCAGTAGATTATGAGATGAAAAGTACTTCTAAAACAAGAGGAGCTCCCGTTGCTCTGTGTAGCTTCATATCACAGATGGGGCTAGACCAGGAAAGATTTATATTAATGCCTCCCTCTTTAGCTTTCTTAAATCCTCAGAAGCCAAAGTCTTCAGAAACCAGACTCATCAGGAGCTCACTTCCCTTTGATATGGTCAGCTGTCCCCACTGGCAAGAGGGGGATAAAAGGCCCTCGCCTGGTTTCCAAATGCACGTGTTTTAACGTGCTCTTTATTTTAGTTGTAGTGGTGTTTTATGAGAAAAAGTGGTCTCGCCTTATTCACAACCGTCCACTTAGAAATAGCTTTTGCTATAGCTTTTGCCCTACCATTAACCTGAAAATATCTTTGAGGTCTGTGAAACTGAAAGGCCCCCTGAAATACAATGTAAAATAAGCACAGTGAGAGCAGAAGGAGATCCTAGAAACACAGCAAAGGGGAGTTAGTTCAGTTTTGTTTTGTTTTTGCTGTGGTTGGGACAGGACATGGAGCCAAAAGATTCACTGTCCTTTGTGACCACACAACCAGATCAGACACTTCAGACATTACGGATAATTTCTACCACATGCCTCTACTCATATTCTGACACATCTTTGAGAGTCGATACAGTACAATAGTTTAAAATGAGAGCAAAGCACTGAATTGGCAACATTCAAATCCCAGCCCTGCCACTATTGACTATATCACTTCAGGCAAGTGACTTCCTCTCTCTGTGCTCTGTAAGATGAGGTTATAAGGACACCTTCTTCGCAAAGTTGTTAAGACAATCGTATGTGTTAAAATAAACCACTTAGAACAACACCAGTGCATCTGAGCCTTCAAATGTTAGTTGCAATTACCATTTTTGATGCTTTTGTTGCTTTGATGCTGTTGTTATTATTGTTGACTAAAGGAAGAACACACATTACCTAACATATTCACATTTGCCAAGTTCAGATAACATTTTGCAGAATCCTGGACTAAAAAAAATTCCCTAAGGATAGAGTTACTCGGTTATGAAAGTCCAGAGGTATAGAGTAGCTGTGTGTATGGCAATGACTCATTCCGTTTGCCTAAAACCATCATCATCTGGGATCCCAGTCCTTGCCTGCAATCAGATTGAATAGAAGTGTTCCAGCCTTGGGAGTTTTAGCTAAAAGACTTTGTACACTTGTGTGTTTGTGAATATTGTGAATGTACATAGGAATGTGTATTTGAGTGTTGTAAGATTGTGCATATTTATTTGTGTGTGGGTGTGTGTGTCTCCTGTCTGTTCTCCACCATGAAAATGGTGAACTGGTTTTCTCCACCTATCCTTTCCAGTCTCACAAGATCACAACTTTGTTGCATTTTTGCAATTCAAGCAGGGAATACTGGAACTCACTTTCACATGTGCTGTAGCAAAGAGTGGCTAATCAGGGCTCATTCCTCCTCAGTCCTCAAGCTGCTAATTTTTTCTACAGGCTTTGTTCCTTTCAGTAGATTTCCGCAGCATCAGCCCAAAGTATCAAGGAGACAATAACCTCAGAGGAAGCAAGGAGGAGATGTGGAGGTAGTTCACCAAAGGAATCAACCAAGGGAAAGGTAGCCTATTTCCCTGGAAAGAACCCTACATCTGTCAGAATTTTATGAACAAATCAAAACTACCCAAAGGAATCAATGGAATTAGAACACCAAAGGAGACTGAGAAAATGTCTTGGTTATTTGTCATTGGTTAAAAACTAAATTTATAAAATCAGGTACCCGCTGAAAAACAGGCTGCACTTATGGGAAAAGTTCAGGTTTTGGAGAGAGGCTCTTGAACTTTGAGAACTTTAGTACTTAGATACATGACCTAGGCAAGTCACTCAGGCCATAAAGCCTCAGTTTCTTCCTCTATATAATAGGAATAAGATCCCCCCACTCAGGGCTGATCTTCAGCTGGTATTGTTTATCGCTCTGTTATGATTGCTTAATACTCATGCTTGCCAAATTATTAAATATGTTGACAGTCACCACTGCCCTTGCAGGGTTGCTGAAAAATTAATTACAGTGTCAGGTATATGGTATGTGTTCAGGAAGTTATAGCAGTTATTATTCCTAATTTTTATATAATGCGCTAGAGAAAGATGACTGCTGGTCTTGAATTCCTTCCAACTCTCTGCAGCATCCAGTAAGAAAATATCTGCACCATTCTAGATATTTCTAACAGAGGAAATTTAATACAGATTTGGCTGTACAGATGAGAGAAGAACTAAAAGAGGACCTGGATAAAAGTAAGGAAACCTAGACATTAGCTTCAGCAAGAGGCTGCCACGAACCCTAAGGCTGAAAGGACTTTGGGAACTGATGGTGCTGTAAGAGACCAAGAGCTGGGGCATGTAGTGGGAGAAAGAGATGCCCTGACTTCTCCCTTCTCCTGCCCTTAGTCTTCTGCCAGTGCAACACATTGGTGGAAGCCAGTTGGTAACTTACTCATGCTTTCCCAGTTTTCTCTCCCCACTGCTCCTGTCAAAATGGAAGGAAAAACCACAACTTTGATCATTTGCTCTCAGATTCATTCCCTGTCCTTCCCTCCACTGCTCTTTATTACAGGGTACCATGGAATATGTGTAGGTAACAATACCCCAGTTGACCCAGAGCTATGTAATCAGTCCTGTACTACATGCAATATCCAAAAGCACTTCTATGTGTTTTCCTCTAGGACAATTTTCTCCTGTTCATTTCTCCAAAAGAAGCACATATAACCCTAAGTGGTAGACTTGTATTTTACCATTTATTGTGTAGCTCCATTATGCTAGAGAGGCAATATAGTGTAGTTGTTAAGAACGAGTAACAAGGAGGAAGGAGCTCTGGTAGCAAAATGCCTAAAGCACTTGACTGCTAACCAGAAGGCTGGTGGTTCAAATCCACCAGCCACTCCTCGGAAGGAAGATGGGGCAATCTACTTCCGTAGTGATACTGCCTCAGAAACCCAAGGAGGGGTCGCTATGAGTCAGGTCTGACTTGACAGCACATAATAGCAACATGAAGGGGGGAAAAAAGTTGCTGTCAAGTCTATTTTGGTAAGTGAAAATCTCATGCATGTCATAGTAGAACTAGGCTCCATAGGGTTTTCAATGGCTCATTTTTTGGAGGTATATCACCAGGGCTTTCTTCTGAGGTGCTTATGGCTACATTTGAACTTCTAACCTTTCTATTCGCAGCTGAGCCTGTTAACCATCTGTGCCACCCTGGGACTCCTTGTGATTAAGAACAAGAGCTCCTAAATATTTGGATTCAAATCCTTCCTGTGCCACTTAGCTGTTATGTGTTGCTGAGCAATTTAAACTCATTATTCCTCAGTTTTCTCATCTGTAAAGTGTGGTTAGGAATAGTATTAATCATGTGGAAATTTTTTTATCTGCCTAATGATCCAGAACTGGGTTCCCCTAAGTAATAAATGACACTTTTCCCAATCCCTGCCTGAAGTTTTCCTATGTCAAGGTCCTGTTTTTATTCTATAATAGGATGACAAACATCTCTGTACGCTAGATGTCAGATAGCAACCTCCATGTAAGGCAGATCATCCAAAGCACAAAGGAACATGTTGAGAACAAATTCCGCAACTCTGAACCTGATCACCACTACCATCCTCTAGAAGAATATATGGGCACCAAGGGGAAGAGAGAGTTGAGATACATGGAAGCTTTATTTGGAGAAAGGAGAGTTTTGCCTCACCCACCAAGTTGTTTTATTAACTAGCTCAATAAATGTTCATGGCTTTCTACATCAGGGACTCAGGGTCTATTTAAGTTGACTGTGTAAGAAAAGTACTTTCAAAGATGCATAATCCTACATAATAGAATAATGGGGGCAGTCAGACACCAAAAGAGGCAATATTTGAGATGAAACTTGGAGAGAAAATTAGAAAATACTCAGAATAAGGACAACTCGTAAAATGTTCCACAAATAAAAATCCTCTCTCCCACAGTACACACACAGACACACACACAGACACACACACACACACACACAAAGGGCAAGGCATCCTGGAATATTCCAAAAAGACTCTTTCTCAAAGAGCTGGGAATTAGAGTTTTGCTGGAAGCTACTACTTAAAGGAAAATTGGGACAGCCGTGTCCAATGGGAAAAGCCATGTGAGAAATAACGTCATCACTTTCTAGCTCTGGAACCGTAAGCAAATTATATTCTTGTACATCTGTTTTATCCTCTGCAAAATATTGGGTTTAATTCTACCTAAAGCTTGAGGTTGACGTAAGATTAAAATAAGTTCATACATGAAAGTACTTTACCATAATATCTGGCACATAGTAAGCATTCAAAAAAGTCTTAGCAGAATTATGTTAGTTAATTAATTGATGGTGAAGGTCAGGTACTGTCCTTATACACTCCTAGAAAGGAGTGGCCTGGATCCCTGGAAAGCAGAGCTAATTCAAAAGTCCCATTCTTCCTGGAAGAGTCAATTTATTCCATCCAAATTGTTCTGTTGTTTAATTTAGTGGTTCTCAGGGTGAGGTCTTAAACTTGACCCATGAACTGGTGCATGGCATTGATACTGGTTATAATTTAGCAGTCCCTGTACTTTCGTATGGGAGCTCTGGTAGCATAGTGCCTAAGGCACTTGACTGCTGACCAGAAGGCTGGTGGTTCAAACCCACCAGCCATTCTTTGGAAGGAAGATGGGGAAATCTACTTTGATAGTGATACTGCCTCGGAAACCCAAAGAGGGGTCGCTATGAGTCAGGTCCGACTCGATGGCACATAACAACAACATTTTTCTTTTTTTTTGCTTGAATCTGTTTTTAAGTGAACTGGTTGTCTCACTAGTGTCCCATCCCTACAATACTTTACTTTCCAGCTCTTCTGGAGATGGTGGTGTTCAGGGAAAGGAAATGTGCCTCCCATATCTTGGGAGGTCCATGAGGCCCATGGATCAAGATGCTTCCTGGAGACTGTTTTTGTACAGGGCTCTTATTCTCTGCATGTCTATGTTCTACAGAGATAATTAAATAGTTTCTAAAATGGCTAAAGATTCAAGTCATTAATGTGGCCTCTGTTGCATTTTAGGAGCTTCATATATAGATTTTAGGAGCTCTGGTGGTGTATTACCTAAGGTATTTGATTGCTGACCAGAAGACTGGTGGGTCAAACCCACCAGCCACTCCTCAGAAGGAAGACTGGGCAATCTATCTCCATAGAGATACCACCTCGAAAACCCAAGGAGGGGTCTCTATGAGTCACATTCAACTCTATGACTGTGAGTTTGCTTTTGTTTTATATGTTGTTATGTGCCATTTAGTCAGACCTGACTCATAGGAACCCCTTCTTGGGTTTCTAAGGTGGTATCACTGTGGAAGTAGATCATCCAACCTTCCTTCTGAGGAGTGGCTGGTGGGTTCGAACCACCAGCCTTCTGGTTAGCAGTCAAGTGCCTTAGCCACTACGCTAGATGTTAGGAAATTCAGGAACACCTGTGATAGGATGCAAAATGGTTTATGTCCACTCAAGTGTTCATCTGTTTTGGGAGAGGAATCATTGCTTTCTTCATACTCTTAAAAGGTTGGGGGGGGGAAAGTAACTTAGAATAAAGTTGGAGGATTAAGGTCTAGATACAGTGAATAATCAGAACTGTAACTAAATTATAAACTATTAGAGAAAGGTGCTTATAATCAACTCATTTAACCCTTCCACCTCCTTCCTCACACCCCTGACACGGCATCATTGGAAGAACTGAGGACCCAGCAATCACTTCCCTTTTTCCCAACTTCAAGCTTGCTTTTCTTTTTTTTTTTTTTTTTTGGATTTAGACTGGTCAAAGGCTTTCCTGCCTTCTCCACAGAGATGTAACATAATACAAATTCATAAGAATCATGGTTTGCTTATTTTCTTGTAATCTGAAACAGCTTTAATAAAAAAAAAAAAAAAAAGCTAATTCACTAGGAGAAGATAATTATGTACAAGAAAAAGCAGATCCTGGTTTTTTATTATTATTTTTTTTTCCTTTAAGATACCAGGACTATAAAGTTTTTTTCTTTTGTTTTGTTTTCTTCCCTATCAAAAGCAAGAGTTGATCCAATTTTTTTCCCCCTTATCCTCCAGTTTAGTCTCACGCATGGGATTAATTAGACAAGACAAATGACTGGAAGAATATTTATCTTTAACCAGGAGGTTGTTTTCAGAACATTTTTATGTCATCCTAACATTTCCACTTTTTCAGTGACTTTTTGTAATGATGGATGGGCTCAATGGCTTTAATGCCTGGTGAGTCAAGTAAAATCGGCATTCGCTTGTGTGTATGTATGTACATATGAGAAACATTAATTTTTAATTTACTCTATTTACCTTGAGAAACTGCCAGTGAATGATTCAGATATTCCACAGAAAGGGGCTTTTCTTTTGTAATGTAGGACAAAAGACAGCTAAGCATGTGTTCTCTCTTCAAAGCAGAGGTTCAGAGGAGGGGAGACCACATTTATTTGTGCAGCTTACAAAAGGACTATTTTGACTATGTAAACACTCATATAATTTTATTAAGAGTTGCTACCAAATCTTTTCATCTAGTATGTGCTTAAAAAATAAGCTTAGATGCAGGGATAAAGAGCCAGCATAGACTGTTCCCACGTTCCATTAGTTCAGTGATCCATTGTGTGTCTGTGTTTAAGAATCAAACCTCAGGGCAGTGATTTGCATTGTGGTGAGTCAGGCTGGTCTCTGATCTCTAATCCCAGGTATGTCACTAACACGGAAGATTCTAGCAATTCTCCTCTCTTGTCTAGGTCAGCGCTTGGTCACTAACTGAAAGTCAGTGGTTCAAACCCACCTGCCACTCCACAAGACAAAGATGTGGCACTTTGCTTCAGTAAAGATTACAGCCTGAAAAACCTTATGGAGCAGTTTTACTCTGTCCCGTAAGGGTCACTATGAGTGGGAAGCAGCTCGACATTGGATTTGGATTTTTTGTCTTGGACTTAGGTGCTCCTGGAGGCTGGATCCATGAGGCCTGCTGCTTCCAAGAAGGATCAAATTTTCCAGCTTCCCTGTGAAGGCTTGGGAATGAAAACTAGTGAATTCCAATTGGCTTTCCAAGAACTGTTGTGTGCAACCTGATTCATGGGACTAGAGGCCTCTTCATCTCTTCCCAAATTGCCCAAGAACCCCAGGGGTTGGTCCCAAATGCCAGGAGAGAACCAGAAATCTGAGAAATTCATGACTGCTGCTGCTATGTGTGGTTGTGGTAATTCACTGTACAAGGGCAGCGCCTCTAAGGGTACAGCATGCACATCATAGACATTGTAGGTTTATGCAGTTATGATAATTTTCTGGAAGAGAACAATAGAGTGCCTTGTTCTAAAATCAGTGTACAGCCTCATTTTCAAGTAATGTAAAAACCATTTTTATTATTACTGAAGCTACTATTTTCATAATAAATAGCTAATACTTATAAAAAAAAAAATAAGTTCTAGTTGAGTTGATTCCAACTCATAGTGACTTCATATGTGTCAGAGTAGAATTGTGCTCCATAGAATTTTCAGCGGTGGAGTCTTGGGAAGCACATGGCAGATCTTTCTTTCAAGGTGCCTCTGGGTGGACTTGAACCTGCAGATTTTTGGTAAGCAGCCAAGTGCATTAACCATTTGCAACACCCAGAGATTCCATCAAATAATTATAGTGAAATATTTGTATGACTCAGAGACTCTTGCTACCATTTAGTGAATATTTATTGAGGAATAATGGTTAATTGCTTTTGACCTCTCCCCTCAGGACAGAGGCTCTTAACCTACATCCAGAAGCTCTTTAGGCTTATACAGGAAAAAGAAAAAAAATGAATCTTCATTATTACTCACTCTTAACTGAAATTTAGGATTATGGATAGAGGTAATCAACCACAGTATAAAGCAGTGTTTATCTTTTTTTTTTCCATATCACATTTAAATTGTTATAATATCTCAAATATTGTTAATGTTCATTACTGTTTCAAAATTATATTAATTGATGAGACCTACCACTAATATAGAATATATGAAGTATGAATCTAAGAAAATTTGTTGTTGTTGTTGTTACGTGCCAGCGAGTCAGATCTGACTCATAGTGACCCCTCCTTGGGTTTCCGAGGTGGTATCACTATGGAAGTAGATTGCCCAACCTTCTTTCTGAAGAGTGGCTCATGGGCTTGAACCACCAGCCTTCTGATTAGCAGTCAAGTGCACTACACTATCAGAGCTCCCCTAGGAAAATTATACATCATCAAAAATGAAATGGAATACATAAATATCAATATTCTAGGTATTAATGAACAGGAATGGACTAGTATTGTTCACTTTGAATCAGGCAAATATATGGTCTACTTTGCTGGGAATGACAAATTGAAGACTAGTGTTGTATACATCATCAAAAACACCATTTCAAGATCTATCTTAAAATAACAACACTGTCAGTGGTAGGATAATATCCATAAGGATATTACAAGGAATATCAGTTAATACAATCATTATTCAAATTTACACACCAATCACTAATGCTAAAGATTAAGAAATTGAAGATTTTTACCCAGTTCTGCAGTCAAATAGATCAAACATACAATCAAGATGCATTGATAATTACTAGTGATTGGAATATATATAGGAGCTTTGGTAGCATAGTGCCTAAGGCACTTGACTACTATCCAGAAGGCTGGCAGTTCAAACCCATCAGCCACTCCTCGGAAGAAAGGTTGGGCAATCTACTTCCATAGGGATACTGCCTCGGAAACCCACTTCAACTCCACGGCACGTAACAACAACAACAACAACAGTGATTGGAATGCAAGAGTTGGAAACAAAGAAGGATCAGTAGCTAGAAAATATGGCCTTGTTGATGGAAACAGCTTTGGAAATCACATGATTGAACTTTGCAAGACCAATGACTTATTCACTGGAAATACCTTTTTTTGACAATAAAAAAGGTGTTTATACATGAGGACCTCATCACATGGAATACACACAGGAATCAAATCGAATACTTCTGTGCAAAGACACAATACAGAAGCTCAATATCATCACTCAGAACAAGGCCAGGGACTGACTGTGAAACCGATCATCAATTGTTCATAAGCTAGTTCAAGTTGAAGCTGAAGAGAATCAAAATAAGTCCACAAGAGGCAAAATATGACCTGGTTACATCACCTGAATTTATAAATAATCTCAGGAACAGATTTTATGCATTGAATGCTAATGACCAAAGACTAGATGACCTCAAAAAACATTATACATGAAAAGGTCATTAAAAGGACAGCGAAGAAAGAAGAGACCAAAATGGATGTCAGAAGAGACTCTGAAACTAGCTCCTGAACACAGAGTAGCTCAAGCGAACAGAAGAAATGTTGAAGTAAAAGAACTGAACAGAAGATTTCAAAAGGGTGGATCAAGAAGACAAAGTATTATGATGAAAAGTACAAAGACTCCAAGATAGGAAACTAAAAGGAAGAATATACTCAGCATTTCTCAAGCTGAAAGACCTGAAGAAAAAATTCAAACTTTGAGTTATAATATTGAGAGATTCTATGAGCAAAATATTGAACACAGCATCAAAACAAGATGGTAAGAATACACAAAGTCACTGTGTTGTTGTCTCCAACTCATAGCAACCCTTTGTACAACAGAATGAAACACTGCCTGGTCCTGCACCATCTCCATGATCCCTGCTGTGCCAGAACCCATCATTGTAGCCACTGTGTCACTGTATCAGAAAGAATTAGTAAACGTTCAACCATTTCAAGAGGTAGCATATGATTAAGAACCAATGGTACTGAAGGAAGAAGTCCAAGCTTCAGTGAAGGTATTGATGAAAAGTCTCCAGGAATTAACAGAATGCCAATTGAAATGTTTCACCAGATGGATAGAAATATTCACTTGTATATGCCAAGAAATTTGGAAGAGAGTTACCTGGCTAAGTGACTGGAAGAGATCCATATTTGTGCCTGTTCCACAGAAAAGTATTCCAATAAAATGCAGAAATTATTGAACAACATAATTAATATCACATGCAAATAAAATTTCACTAAAGAACAGTACAAAAATGGTACATCCACAGAAAACTTCCAGAAATTAAAGCCAGATTTAGAAGAGGACATGAAATGAAGAATATCATTGCTAATGTCAGAAGGCTGACAGGTTACTTGTGTTTTATTGACAATGCAAAGGCATTTGATTGTGTAGATCATGACAAGTAATGGATAGCATTGTGAAGAATGAGAATTCCAGAACACTTATCTGTGCTCATGCACAATTGTGCTCACCTGTACATAGATTTGTGAGCTCTGATGATGCAGTACCTAAGGTATGTGACTGCTAACCAGAAGGTTGGTGTTTCAAACCCACCAGCTGCTTTGTGGAAGATGGGGCAATCTACTCTCATAAAGATTTGCCACCTCAGAAACCCAGTGGGGGTCGCTGTGAGTCAAAATTGACTCAATGGCAGTGAGGTTTTTTTTTTTTTTTTTTTTTTTTGAGTTTGATACATAGATCAAGAGACAGACATTTGTATGGAACAAAGGGATATTGCATGGTTTAAAACCAGGAAAACTTTGCATCAGAGTTGTATCATTTCACCATACTTAATCAATCTGTATGCTGAGCAAATAATCAGAGAAGCTGGACTATGTGAAGAAGAATGTGGCATCAGGATTGGAGATAGACTCATTAACATCCGATGATATGCACATGACACACCTTTGCTTACTGAAAGTGAAAAGAACTTGAAGCACTTACTAACAAAGATCAAGGACTACACCTTTGATTACACCTAACATAAAGGGAACAAAAATCCTCACAACTGGACCAATAAGCAACATCATGATAAATGGAAAAAAGATTGAAGTTGTCAAGGATTTGATTTTACTTGTATCCACAATCTACACCCATGGAAGCTGCAATCATGAAATCAAATAATATATTGCATTTGGGCAAATCTGCTTCAGAAGACTCTTTAAAGTGTTAAAAAGCAAAGATGTCACTTTGAAGACTAAAATGCACCTGACCCAAGCCGTGGAATCTTCAGTTATCTCACACGTATGAAAAAGCTGGAAAATTAATAAGGAAGACCACAGAAGAATTGATGCATTTGAATTATGGTATTAGTGAGGAATATTAAATATACCATGGGCTGCCAGAAGAAGGAACAAATTTATCTTGGTAGAAGCACAGCCAGAATGTACCTTCGAAACAAGGATGGCAAGACTTCTTCTCACGTACTTTGACATTGTCTTAGGCAGGTTCTCTAGAAAAGCAAAACCAGTGAGGCCTAGAGAGAGAGATTGAATTACCTCAATGAAATGGTTCACACAGTTGTAGAGGCTTGCAAGTCCCAGGTCATGGGTCAGACTACAGGCTGGAGACTTCTCCTGACTCATACAGCTGCAAAGGCTGACAAACCCAAAATTGGCAGGCAGAATAAAAGGTTGCAGGAGCTCTAGTAGTGTAGTCCCTAAGGTACTTGACTGCTAACCAGAAGTCTGGTGGTTCAAACCCACCAGCCACTCCTTGGAAGGAAGATGAGGCAATCTACTTCTGTTGTGATATTGCCTCGGAAACCCAAGGAGGAGTCGCTATGAGTTGGGTCTGACTAGACAGCACATAACAACAACATGAAAGGTTGCAGGCTTCAGAGGCTGACAAATCCAAGATCAGCCTGTTCACAGGGTGTGAAAGCAATGATCCCAAGATTGGCAGGCAATACGGCAGGCCACTGGTTCAAGTCCAGATGATAATAAACCAGATGCAGGATGCTGAGCAAAAAACCAGAGACCTTCCTCAGAGCTTTTCCCTATATACTGGAAGCACACTACACCATGAAGGAAACTCCCTTTCAACTGATTGACTGGTTATAACAGATTTCATCATGAAGGTAATTATATTATATCATCATGGGGGGTAAGTACATCATAGCTGCTAAACCACTTAGAATCATGGCCCGGCCAATTGACACACAACCTTAACTATCTCAGACATCAGGATGGGCTAGTCCCTCGAGAAGGACATCATGATCAGTAAAGTAGACAATCAGTGATAAAGAGGAGACCTCCAATGAGATGGACTGACACATCTGCAACAGTGGGCTCAAACACAGCAATGGTTGTGAGGGTGGTCCAGGACCAGGCAATGTTTTGCTCTGTTGTACATATAGTCACTAGGAGTCAGAACTGACTCAATGGCACCTAACAACTACTACTACTACTATGTTGTTTAATGGGTAAATAAAGAGCAATGTCTATTACCATATGACATATTTTTAAAACATTTTAATAATTATCATTTTATAAATGTGGTTTCCTTTATAATCTATGTATTTGATTTTAAGAATTTACAAATCATCCTGAGAAGGGGTCTATAAGCCTACCAGTCTACTAAAGAGGTCCTTGATGTGCACGTGCGTGCACACACACACACACACACACTCACCAAAAAAAAAAAAGAAGAAGAAGAAGAAAAAGAAAAAACATTAAGAATCTGCTCTAGGACCTTAAAGACCAGGAGTAGTAGTTCTTTTCTCTCTCCTTCTGCAGAACAAGTTCCCCCCCTCAACTGATGGTGGAAAGTCATAATAATTGGAGGAATCTACCTGAACAGTTTATCTTTTATACCTTATTTCCATTCAGTATAATTATAACTGTGCAAGGCATTAACTGTGTATCAGATTGATTTTTAGCTCATCTGATTCAATTTAAACACCAAACTTTCTTCATTTAAGCAAAGTCTTCATAGTTTTGTAGTCTGTGCCTAGATAAGGTTAAGAAATAAAAGATATGATATGAAATAACTTGAGAGCCACTGCTCTAAATTTAACCTGTGTTTGCACTATCTCTGTGTCTAATAAACACTCTCTTATATGAAAACAGATGACAATATTTTCTTCTAAATATCTTTGAATTATAATTTGTTCAGCACAAACACATACTCTTCAACATAGAAAAATGATGAGATGCTGTAAAATGTGGCACAACTTTTAGATTGTGGTGGGTTTTTTTTGTTTTGTTTTTGTTTTTTGGTGGAGGAAAAAGAATGATTATGAGCTGAATAATACTCTGATTTTTCACTGTGCACAAGAAGAAACATGGTCTACCCACAGCTCCTAAACCCACGTGGTCTTTTGGTCTGAGCAGTAACACAGATAGCTTAGTTTCTGAATCATTAATACCCAACCCGAGAAGAAAGAAGATGAGTAAGTCTCATGTCCTCTTGGGCCCATTCAGGAGGCTAAGGGGACAAGGTCCCATAGTACAAACAGATCTACAGAGGCCACCTGCTAGCTGGAGGGAGTTCTTTGAGAAGAATGGAGAGAGCCAAAGCTTTCTGTCACAGGGTCATGAAATGCTTAAAAATGAGAGACCGCATGGTCACCAGCAGAAGCCAGGACTGTATGCCTCCCTGCCTTTGAGGATGCCTGTGACTAGCACAAAAAACCGAGCAAGAAAGACTACACTGATGGTTCTTACACTTTCAGATTTATATTCAAGGAAGATAAAAGACCTTTTAGGTGAATGAGTCTGTTAAACAATTTTTATATACATTGTACCATATAATCCTCAGATTTCCTCGGGCCGTAGTAACCAGTCTTTCTCTGATGTTAGCCTCCTTTATGAAATTCCTTTATAGAATTGTGGCCCTCTCCTGTAAAGTATCCTTCAGCTGTTTCTGGGAGTCCCTAGACCCACCCACATAACAGTTTCTAGTTGTCTCCTTTGAGTGTCTCTCGTGTTCTCACCAATGTAACCCAAATGGGCCTTTTTCCTCCTCTCTTACTCTTGAACCCTTGAAAGACAGCAGTTGCTGAGACCTCTGTTGTTACTGGGACTGCTTGAGAGTGTTTTTCTACCACCCTGATCCCAGTGCCAATGCCAGCAGGGCAACATTTATATTCTGCCAGGATAGTAAAATGAAGCACCCAGTTTGGAAAACAGTATGGTGGTTCCTCAAAAGTTAAACAAATGACCCAGCAATTCTATTGCAAAAGCATGGATCCAAAAGTTCATGGCAGAATTATTCATAATAGCCAAAAAGTAGAAATAACTGACATGTTCTTCAACTGATGGATTGATAAATAAAATGGTTACATGCATGCAATGAAATATTATTCACCCATAAAAATGAGTGAAGTATTGATACGTACTATAATATGGATGAACCTTGTAAACAGTAACTAATGGCTACATTTTTTAAGATCCCATTTAGAGAAAAGTATCCCAAATACGCTAATATGGCAGAAAATTATTAGTGGTTGCCAAAAGCTGGGGAGAAGGGTGAACAGACAGTGACTGCTAATGAGTCTGAGTTTCTTTGGGGGAGTGATTAAAATGTTAGATAGTGGCAATGGTTGTACAACTATTTGAATATAATAAAAATGAAGTGAAAAATTTAAACAAGAAAATTTCAAGTTATATATCAATTAAGCTATTATTAAAAAAAATAAATAAAACTTAAGTCCTCACCAAAGTTGGGAGGTGCTTTTTCGTAGAAGGTGTACTGGGTCCTCTGAGAAACACTTCTGTAGGTTGGGTGTCAAAATACTGTTCCCTATTTATCACAAAATTTGTGTGAGAGTGTGTGTGTGCATGCATGTGTGTGTGAAAGACAGAGAAAATTTTCTGTATTTTTCATTACATCATAGTTTCTCAATTTCTAAGAGGGCTAGACTACAAGTTAATTATATTGACAGGTCAATGCTCTCCTTAGAATGGTTCTAATTCTCCATGGGCCCTCAGAACCTACCTTCATTTCCTTGAGTTCTTTCCCAGGAGGTTCCTGGGTCCTTTATACAAGTAGCCTCTTGGCATGCACAGTGGTTCCAGCCTCAACGTCCAGTTCACTCAGACCTTTAGGAGAGGTATTATTATCTCCATTTGCAGATAAGAAAACCCAGGTTCAGAGAGATTGTGACCCAAGAAGTAAAGAAAACTGACACTGATTTTTATCCTCAGAAGTTTGCCGAATCCCCTTTAATCTGATTCTTCAAGTGCTTTTAACAATGAACTCCTGTTGACTAGATTTGTCACAGGGCTTTCTGTTCAATAATGACTACAATTAAGCTAGAATATAATATTTGACAACAATAGCAAAGCAGTTGTTTTCAGGTAGCCCAAAGAGTCAGTAAAACAAAATGCCGTAACACCATGAATGCTGAGATGAAGACCCAATATCCACTCTGACTTTTGCTTCTCTCTCTAATGCCCCATTGTTTCACCAGGGTTTAAGGTCACCATCAAAAGACACAAATGGTGTACTCTGATAATGCTTTACACACAGAGAGAAAAGACAGAGCAAGATCAGCTTGAGTTGTGGGCACTGGTCTCCCATGGCTAGCAAGTCCCCTCATGACTGGTGAAGGGCAGATGTCTAGATTCACCCATATCATGCAGTGATATAGAGAGAGATCCTGCTTCCTCCCTGACAGGAACAGAGACAGAAATGGGGCTGGCCAGGTTCCATATGGTGCCCTTGGATGTGCAAGAGGCAGAAAAACTTACTGTGTGCTCAGAACAAGGAAAACTACTTTAATAAAGAGAAGGGACTGAGAGAGAGAAAAAGACTCAATTCCCAGCCTCCTTATCAGAGAAGGTCCTGGGCCCAACCAACCAAACCCAAATCCACTGCCACTGAGTTAATTCCAACTCATAGAGACCCTGTAGGACTGAGTAAAACTGCCCCATAAGGGCAGTAAATTATTATGGCAGTAGACTGCCTCATCTTTTCTCCTGTGGAATGGCTAGTGGGTTCAAACCATTGAACTTTAATAGCCCAATGCTTTTAACCACAGCACCACCAGAGATCCTTCCTGTGTTCAAGGCCACTGCTAATGTCACCTAGATAAGAGACTTAGAGGCAACCAGCCTCCCAACTTTCAAGATATTCAGCTGGGTAGATGCTGGCAGGCACCCACCCCACAGTTTAAACATCATCAAAAAAAAATAACTTTTTTTTTTTTTTTTTTCCTGGGGCTGCTCATTATTTCTTTTTCCTCAATAAATGAGTTGTTTAGATAGATGCTCAGGTTTCCTCCTCTGTGAAGCAACTTACCACAATCACTGGCAGTATTTCAGTAGTGCTACTTTGGAGCCCAGTAGAGTCACGTCCAGCCTAATAGAACACATTTTTTTTTTTTAATTTTGTTTGGTTTTGGTTTGTTCCTTAATTGCAAACTGCAGAGTCCAGGGCTTGAGGATGGAAGTGTGACTGTGGGTGGCCCACAGGTTTAACATGGCTTGTGAATACAGCCAGGTCATATCCAATACAGTCCTGAAGCTTGGTGTGATACAGGGTATGAAAAGAACACAGACAGCTCCAAAGCTCCAGAAAAATTGAAAACAGTGCACTGCCTCAGAATACTTCTAGGTTCATCTCATCTGCACCATAGACACCTGGGACCTAACAGAAGACCTTGCCCTCAGAAATGTTCAACTTCCTTTTGCTAACCTTCAAAACAAAGCACTCTTAAAATTGGTAGACTATGTTCAAACCACAGTTAGAATCACCTTGGAAGATTCTGACAATCCTGATACCCGGGCCCCAGTGCAGATCCGTGGAATTGAGAGCTCTGGGGGAGAGACTGGGCATTATGAGTTTAAAGCTCCCCAAGTGATTCCATTGTGCAGCCAAGTCTGAGAACTAGTGTCTTAGAGAAATTCTGCATCTTATTCAAGGCCAACATTGGGTTGTCCAAGGTGAAAATGGAGAAAAGAAAAACATTACCCTTTAAAAATTCTTTAAATTGTCCATGATAGAGAATATAAGGGGCTTTAAAGTGTAAATGCACCAAGAAATGCACAGTGTATATTAAAGAGTACATATGTAAAATATAATTTTGCCATATTAGTGATAAAACCAAAAGTACATTCAGATTATTTAATGCACAGAAGATGGGGTTCTGTTGTCCAAAACTAGAGGGTCAAAATAGTATAAATGATTAATCTTTAAGTTGTGGGTGACCCAGTGTCTTTTTTAAGATCTGAAAGTGTTCAAAACATAATAGTATTTCTGTCGTAGAAACAAGTATTTGTACAAGTTTTCTGGAGCTCACAAAAAGCCCTGGTAACACACAGAAAGTTAAGTGTTGGGCTGCTAACTGAAAGGTCAGTGGTTTGAACCCACAAGCTGCTTCATAGGAAAGAGATGTGGCAAGTGTGCTTCTGTAAAGATTGACAGCTTTGAAAACCCTGAGGGACAGTTACACTCCGTCCTATGGGGTCAATATGTGTTGGATTTGACTCGACAGCAATGGATTTGTTTTGGTTTGGGGTCGTGGGACTCACACAGTGAAGTGACCATTTACGGAACATCAGAAAACCTCACAGTTGAGCTGAGTATCAAGTGTCCTGACTCCCAGCCCATTACTGGACAGGATTAAATTTGGCATGTGTTCAAGGTCTTCCAAAACATGATGATACCTGATTCTTCTAGCCTTGCTTTTATTGCTTCCTAGCAAGGCTTCCGTGTTATTCACTTCAGTCATTATCCTCTTGCTTTGACATTAGATGTTAACTCTGTCTCTATATCTTTCCCAAGCTTTTCCTCCCTCCTTTGAATTTCTCTCACCTACCCATCATCCCCTAGGAGTTCTGGTAGCGTAGTGTCTAAAGCACTTGACTGCTAACCAGAAGGCTGGCAGTTCAAACCCACCAGCCACTCCTTGGAAGGAAGATGGGGCAATCTACTTCCATAGTGATACTGCCTCAGAAACCCAAGGAGGGGTCACTATGACTCGGGTCCAACTCTATGGCACATAACAACAACAACAAACCCATCATCTCCAACCTGCCTGTCCTTAGGCCCAACTGAAGCTGCCACTTTTCGTGCCACTTATCGCATGGACTCTGCCTTCAGTGTTCTAGTATCACCCCTCTTAGACTGCCATACTTAGGCTCTTTCTTCAGTATCCATTCAATTTATCTCTCATTTTCAATCTTTCAGGCTTTTTCATCACCTTTGATCAGTTTCAGTTTATCAGCCATCCTTGGAATCATTTTTGATTCTATTTTTCTCTCATTCACCATACTGAATCCTTCTGTAAGTACTAAGGTTTTATCTTTAAAGTCATTCAGAATCTAACCACTGCTTACTGCTTCTGCCATTCTAGTCCTAGCCACCATTTTATCTGACCTGGATGAGATAATAGCCACCAAATAAGTCTCCCTGTATCCACTTTTGCCCACATAGACTACTTTATGCACAGCAGCCTGAGTGACCCTTTAAAAGTGCATGTACAGTCACATCCCTTCCTTATTTAAAATCCTCCAATGGCTGCCATCACTTTTAGAATGAAATCCAAACCCCACCAGGGTCTGCCATAGCACAGTAGCAATTCACATTGTCTCCATCTGGAAGTTAATAATAAAAGTAGTTGCAGACAAATCAACTACAACTCATGACAAAGCCCTTAGGTGTCAAAGTAGAACTGTCCTAGGGTTTTTAGTGGCTGATTTTTCAGAAGTATATTGCCAGGCCTGTGTTCCAAGGTGCATCTGAGTGGATTCATACCTCCAGTATTTTGCTTAGCAGCTCAGAAGTTTAACCATTTGCACTACCCAGGAACTCCATGTTAATATTCCAAAACTAAAAACCAAACCCAATGCCATCAAATTGATTCCAACTCATAGTGACCCCTGTTGAGTTTCCTTAAAGTAGATTGCCCCATCTTCCTTCTATGGAGTGGCTGGTGGATTTGAACCACCAACCTGTTAGGCAGTCAAATGCCTTAGGCATTGCGCCACCAGAAGCTAGCATTTAACGAGTGTTTACTCGACACCAGGTACTCCATGATTTTTACATTTGCAGTTTTGGTGAGCCCTATACTTGACTGCTAACCAGAAGGCTGGTAGTTCAAACCCACTAGCCCCTCTTCAGAAGGAAGTTTGGGCAATCTATTTCCGCAGTGATACCACCTTGTGAACCCAAGGAGGGGTCGCTATGAGTTGAGTCCGACTCAGTAACACATAACAACAACAACAAAGGAAGCATTACTATTAGAAAACAGAAGCACAAAAAAGTTAAGAGATTTCCACAGGGTGCACAGCCAGTAAGTGCTGACCTGGGATTTGAACCTGGTCTACACACTCAACCACAGCCCCACCAGGCATCTAGATATAGATACGTAAATATGAACTGTAACCTGGACTGTCAGACCTCATTTTAATTTAAAATATTTCTCCAAGTAAGCCAGTACTCTTATTTATTATCATATATTTGCAAACTTATCAATTTTGCATTTGACTGTAGGAGAAAAGGTTTAAATGAAAAAAGGACTGGAGCCCACATCCCTCAAACAGCAATGCACCAGAGCCAAGCTGGAAGCCAAGAAATTTGTTTTAAAAATATGATATCTCCCAAGCTGAAGATTACGTCAAATATATGGTGATATACCACCCAAAAGGCAAAACCACAGTTTGCTTGTTTAAAGACTGTTTTAGGTTGGCTTGGCTGCTTTTCAGAGCTACACCACAAGCAGTGGGCTGAAGCTGCTTTTGAAGGGTTGAAAAGTTGTCTTGAGAAAAGGGATTGTGATCCCTGGCCCAAAGCTCTGCTCTTTAGAAGGATCCCCCACCTTCTGCCACACATACATCAGTCAGGTCACCCATGTTACCAACTTTCATTAAGACCAGCCTTGAGCTGTAGTATCCACCATGCTCTCTACCTTGTGAAGGTTGGGGTGATCCTATTGGTTGAGCTAAAGAAAGAGCTTGGGCATCTATTAAAATTCCTTCAGAAGGAATAAAATGTTACCCAGTAATATAAAAAACAGTAAGGGAGAAGAGTCTTCAGATGGCCCATTGTTAGCAAAGCGCAAGAAATCAGCTTCCATTAAGTCATTTTCTACTCATGGTGGCCCCATGTGTATCAGAGTAGAACTGTGCTCTACAGGGTTTTCAGTGGCTGGTTTTCAGAAGTAGATCACCAGGCCTTTCTTCCAAATGCCTCTGGGTGGACTTAAAACTGCAACCTTTTGGTTAGCCACTGAGTGCATTAACCATTTGCACCACCCAGGAACTCCAAATGTAACTCAAGAGTAGAGAATAAAAGCAAATGATAGGTTATTTGAAATACTTGAGTGATTCTACCTTTCGGGTACCATCATCTTGTCCTGAGTACCAAAGTTCTTCTGTTGTTTCTGCTGCTTAAGAAAGACACCATCCACTTTGCCACACAAGGGCCTAACTGAAGCCTTGTGAATATGTAGGGGGAAGAGTTTAGGAGGTTTAGCCTGGTTTCTCCTCCACTATATTATACTTACCTGAAACAATTGAGACCACTGGAGGAAAAGGCCCAATTACACACCAGGAAGTACAGTGCCCTGTTTTTGGTGAAAGGGAGTTTGAGGGCATTGGGTTTCATTGATTTGGTCTCTGTAGCAGGCCAGCTGCCCCCCAGGAAGGCTTGGTATTCCTGTCCTCTCCGTGAACCTGCCTGAAAGGGATACAGGAGTTATTGGGTAATCAGGACTTGTCAGCACCTCGGTTATGCAGGATGGTTCAATCCGATAATGTGAATGGAACCTGTAATAGTGCTGATGAAAAGCACTTCAGTTTCAAAAGGGCCTTGAATGATTTTTTGTTCATTTTCTGTTTACATGTAATGTGTTATTGATGTCATTACCTTATAATACAGCAGCTTGTTTCATAGAAAAACCAGGAATTATTCATTCTTTAAAAAAAAAAAAAGAAAGAAAGAAAGAAAGACAAAAAGAAGAAAGAAGGAAAGAAAGAAACCCTGTTACGTGAGGAAAATTGCATTCGAATGCTGCAACTGAAACATATTGATTTTCTGGCACCAGACTTTTTAGATTAAAAATGCCAATACTAAATCCTTTCATGACCTATAGTTCATATGAAGTTCGCATGTCATTTACTATTATTCTGGGGGAAAAAAAGTTGAATCTATAATGAAAACATAGTTGGAAAGAATGTCTGCCATTTCCATAATTTGCATACCATTATAATAATGCCTGATTATGAGCTCAACGCGCTGATAGTAGGGTGGGTTGAACATTTTTCTTATTTCAAATCAAAAGACATTTTTGTCTATTTAATTGTCTGCTTGTCTTGGCTTCATCCTTGGTGAGATCTTTGGATGTGCACATTTTCGTTGTCCAGGCTTATGCATGGGTGCATTAAGCTACCCAATGCTAAGAAACTCCTTCACATTCTACTAAGGCCCGAGACCTATGTCTGGTCTTACTGTATTCCATAAATCATTAAGGGTACCTATTAGTTATTTTTCCAAGCTAGCTAAGAATTACAATATAGCCACATAAATTCTTGGCAAAGTCTTGATTTTATTACACAGTTTCTGTTGATCTCAACAGTCCTTTAGTCTCAATGAATGCCTCAGTGGCATTTTTGGCTGCCAATTTGTTTTCTAATCATAAGCCAGGTTTGAAAGTAAAGCAAAAGTATCTTTGCAAAAACCTATTTCCTTTTACCATAGTCTTCTGTGTTTTCAAGCCATTAGCACAAATTTTTTTGCTTTGTTCAAGGTTCTTTCTATCTCTTGCTAAGCCAGGAGCTATTTAAATTCTTTGTCTTTGGACAAAGATGAATGGGTCCTATAACTTTTGGGCTTTAGTATCTTCATGACTAAAATAAGGATGAGGCTCTCAAGGGTGTAGATTTTTGGATAAGTAGAATTTTCCAGAATTCAGCCACAGTCCCCCAGAATTCTGCCAAAATCTGGCTGAATGTCTACAATAAATGTTGTCAAACTACAATCCACAAACCAAATCCCACTACCTGGATTTATAAATAAAGCCTTATTGGAATAGTGCCATATCCATTTCTTTACATATTACATCTATGGCTGTTTTTGCATTAGAACAACAGCATTGAGTAGTTGCAACAGAGACCATATATATATATATAGCCCACAAATGCTAAAATATTTTCTATCTGACCTTTTACAAAAATGTTTGCCCATCCCTGATCTAGAATAGTATATTCCTCTCTCTTGTTGTTGTTATGTGCTGTGGAGTCAGAGCTGATTCATAAAAGACTCAGGGAGAAAATAACAATAGTTTTCAATACCTGAAGGGTTTTTGTGTTAAAGAGGGTTCCTGTGTGACTGTATGCCTGCAAAGCATAGGAATACAACCAATGGAAAGAATCTATAAGGAAAAAGGTATTTGCTTAATACAAAAAAGAATTCCCTAACCAAACCAAACCTACTATGGTGGAGTTGATTCTGACTCATTGCTATACTACACAACAGAGTAGAACTGCCTCACAGGCGCAAGGTTTGCAAGGCTGCAAATCTTTATGGAAGCAGACTGCCACCTCTTTTTGCCAAGGATGGGCTGGTGGGTTTGAACTGTGGACCTTTCAGTTAGCAGCTGAGTGCTTTAACCATTATGCCATAAAACCCACTGCCTTTAAATTGATTCTGACTTATAGAGACCACTACTGGGTTTCCAAGTCTTTAAATCTTTATGGAAGTAGATAGCCTCACCTTCCTCCTGCAGAGCAAATGGAGGGCTTGAACTGCCAGCCTTCTGGTTAACAGCCCAATGCCTTACCCACTACACCAGCAGAGCTCCTTTTGATGCCATAAGAGCTCCTTAATTCTCTAACAGACCTATCAAAAATACAGGATGACATGTTTTGGGATTTAATAGTTTTTTCATTACTGGACATTTTCACATGGAGATATTATTGAGAGTAACCAGATATCAGTCAAGTAGCAGCAGTAGTTGCCTTCTAAAATTCCATGTCATTCAAAAATTCCATGGTTTAAAATTCTATCATCTCTAGTGCTCACTGTTTGTGTTGCATTTCTGAAAAGCAGCTGTACCTACCTGAAAAGAAGCACCATCATTTAAGAGACAGCTATAAACCCAAGGAAAACCCATTGGTGGTGGTGGTGGTGGTGGTGTTCTGTGCCATGGAGTCACAGTGACCCCTCCTTGGGTTTCCCAGGTGGTATCACTACGGAAGTAGATTATCCACCCTTCCTTCCGAGGAGTGGCTGCTGGGTTTGAACTGCCAGTCTTCTGGTTAGCAGTCAAGTACCTTAGGCAGTACGCTACCAGAGCTCCTCATTTGTGTTGAGTAGACACGAGTTCATAGTGACTCTATAAGACACAGAAAAACTGTCCCATGATGTTTCCAAGGCTATAATCTTTATGGAAGCCAACAACCATGTTTTTCTCCAATGAAGCGGCTGGTGGGTTCTAATTGCTGAACTTTCAGTTGGCTGAGTGTTTAACTACTATACCACCAGGGCTTTTTAGAGGATGGTAGAGAGAATTATGGGAGCTCTGGTAGTGTAGAGCCTAAGGCACTTGACTGCTAACCAGAAGGCTGGCGGTTCAAACCTACCAGCCACTCCTCAGAAGGAAGGCTAGGCAATCTACTTCTGTAGTGATACTGCCTCGGAAACCCAAGGAGGGGTCACTATGAGTTGGGTCCGACTCAATGGCACATAACAAAAACAACAACAAGAAGTTCTGGTGGCATAGTGCCTAAGGCACTTGACTGATAACCAGACGATTGGTGGTTCAAATCCACCAGCCACTCCTCAGAAGGAAGATTGGATGATCTACGTCCATAGTGATACTTCCACAGAAACCCAAGGAGGGGTCACTTTGAGTCAGATGCAACTCAGTGGCACATAACAACAACAACAACAAGTTCAAGTCTATAGTTTCTGTTACGATAGAATATTGAGTGTCTTTATCAACCTATTCACATTCCTCTGGATTCATTAACCCATCACCAGAAGTTAATGCAATGTTCCAGTTATGGTTCTACCAACAAGGTGTTAGGCAGAATCACTACCTCCATTATTCTAAAAATTATATTTATGTTAATTTAACTTAAAATCCAATTAGCCTTTGGGGAAACTGACCTCACTGTTAAGTCAGACTTTGAATGAAATCAACAAAAACCCCTTTGTTGATATATAAAAAGTTATCTTGCTGCTTTTCCTACCTTTGTCCTTTTTCTACCCCCAATCCTACCTCCCTAGACAGCCTGCTGGTCCCCTGCCCTGCTTTTTTCTTAAAAAAAAAAAAAAAAAGCATAATTCTTTAACAACTTATCAATTCTTAACTGGGAAGAAATAAAGCAAATACTTTCATTCTTTCTCCTTTCTTCCATCCATATGAAAGTTCCCTTTTTCTAACCTATTTCCTCCTTTCCAACCTATTTACCCACTTCAAAAGGAAGTAAAGAGGCTAAAGTCAATGATACTTCATAGAAGTCACAAATGCTATTCTGCACATATTTCTGACTCTGCTTTTGGTAGCATGATAGGATCGACCTTGCTAGTTCTATACAGTTGGGTGGAGCCATGTGACTAAATTTGGCCAGTGAATTGTGAATGGATATGACATGTGATAAGGCCAAACTTTTATGTGCCTTCGGAACTCTCTTTCTTTCTGGCATGGTAACCAGTGGCATTGAAGGTGGAGTCAGTTTCATCAGTCTGGTCTCAGAGTAAGGGGACATGGAAAAGAGGCCTCCCTATTTTTGATGGATGTAGAACATGAGTGAGAAATAATTCTCTGGTTTAGGAAGTAGCTGAGATTTTGGGTCATTTTTGCAACCTAGTCTAGCCTATCTGACTCATACTCACATTTTCTAGGCATTCATTCATTCATTCAACATTAGACAAAATTTGTTTATTACCTACTGCATAGGAATCTCTGGGTAGTGCAAAAAATTAATGTGCATGGCTGCTAACCAAAAGGTTGAAATGTCAAGCCCATCCAGAGGCAGCTCAGAAGAAAGGCCTAAAAAGGCTAGAAAAGTACTTCAAAAAAAATCATCCATTAAAAATTCTATGGATTACAGTTCAATTCTGACACACAAAGGGTCACCATGAGTCAGAATCAGGTTGATGACAACTAGTGGTTCAGGTTAACCTTCTATGTGAAAAGCACTTGGATTATTGTAATGAACAAAACAAAAATCTCTACCCTTGTGGAGATAATAGAAGATTTGGATATTTAATATTGTGTCCACATCAGATTGTGACCCTTTCAAGTACAATATGGTGGACAGAATGCAATATGTTTATCCTGAATGCCTTCAAATGTGTAATTATCAGTAAATATTATAGAATGAGTCCAGAATGCCAAGGTTTAAGTACTAGTTTTACCACTTACCTATGGTGTGATTTTAGACTGACCACTTTACCTGTCTGGCTACCATTTCCTTTATCCTCTTCCGTTCACGCTTAATTCATGCCAGTGCTTGTCCCGCCTCCACTTGAATCCTTTCAGAAACTGAAAACTCACTATTTCCTGAAACAGCATTTCATCCCTGGGCACCTGTGTCTGCTTGGTTTTTTTTTCTTCTGAAGTTCCTAAGCTTTGCACTCCTGGAGATATAACCAATTAACTCTTTATGATGGAGCCCCAAGGCCAGAATTTGCATGTAAATCAAATTTTTATTGAGTTCCTATTCTGTGCCAGACATTGCCTTGGACTAGAAGTGCTGATTGGAGAAGTATATGCCAGTTATATCTTACATTCCAGTTAGAGAGATAAGAGTGATATTTAGGTACCAGGGTACGATGCATGGTGTCACACCATGAGGCAGATTCAGAGGAAAGGGAAATTAAGTGGAGATAAGGGTAATAAAGGAAGACTTCAAGAAAGGTGTTAGAGTTATACTAAGTCTTGAAGGATAGATTTTAAGTTGATGGACAGCATAAGGGAGAGGTATATCAGAAGGGGAGGCAGAAAGAGGATGAATGCTGTTTATATGTGAAAAGAGAATGGAGACCCACCTGGCAAGATAGAGAATTGGAATAAGGACCAAGATTCTGATTGGGTCTGTGTGGACCATAATTAGAATGGTCCACCAATATGAAATTTGAAATAGACATAATTCCAGCCACCTATACTAACTTGGTCTGTAGTAAAGGATATCTTCACTTCCTTTTCCTCAAAAAAGCCTCCAATCACTTAAAAAATCTTGAAGATCTGGGCCTTTTCCTAATGTCACAGATTCTCCCTGTTTGTTTACAGTTTGTATTTAAATAACAGTAGCTACAGAATTAGCTACAGAATTACTTCTGTAACAGTAGTTACAGAATTAAAAAGACACAGCCTTGAAAACCTTATGGAGCAGTTCTACTCTGCACACTGAAGGTCGCCATGATTGAAATTGACTTGACAGCAACTAACAGCAACAACAGTATCAAATACTTAAATGTCCCCATGAACGGTCCCTGTGTGGTGGCAGATATTGCCAAGTCAGTATAAACGGATTAACTGGGGTCTTCTGGACAGTGAGCAGAGTTGGGTTGAGCCTTTCTTTGTGTTGTAACAAGGCATTTGGAGGGGACAAATACAAAAAAGAATACCATTGCCAAATGGGTTTCATTCTTCACAAAACTGATGGGTTTATTTTGCCTTTCATCGTGAATGGCTTTCCCCAGGGCACATATGGAACATAGACAGTTTCAAGCTTATGATACAAACACTCAGAAAATGTAAGGAATGACAGTGGGGGATATGGATATACACACTCACGGTGCCCTGCTTTGCCTCTCAGTTGACCTCATAAGTAATTCCCTCTCCTTAATCAAGTCCGTTAGTTTCACCTCTCAAAAAAAAAAAAAAAAATCAAGTTAATACAACTCACTAATGCAGTCCTTGGTTTACGAGGATATGTAAAAAATAAATGCCAAGTTCAAAATGTGAGTTAGATGAGGCAGATGAGTTGTATCCTGTGATATTCGGGGAAGTGTTAATGAATTTACTGAATCCGAGACAATCATTTTGAAATGCCAAGGAGAACAGGGATAGAGTCAGAGATAGAAGAAAAATTAATGAGCTATTTTCTATAAATGGAAAGGAGGAATATTGGTTAATTGCTTTTCTGAAAATTAAGGTTATCACAAAAATAATATATACTGACAATAGTTATAGACGGTTTTCAAAGCACGTTCACATCTACTCTTTCATTTGATTCCTACAACAGCATTGGGAGGTAGGCGGAGTAGATAATTTTTGTTAAATTGTTACTCTTCATTTTACAGATGAGCAGCTAAATCTTTGATAGATTAAAAGACTAACTCAAGATTACGTGGCTAATAAGCAAAAAGGTTGGGACTATGCTAGGGGAGAAAGGATCCCGGATTCAAACATTTTTTATAGAGACTCTTTTATTAAGCCTTAAACAGGACAAAGACAATCATCCAGATGAGAGAAACTGTCAGCATGAGGCCAAAGGAATCCGCTGACGCACAGCCAGGCTTTTCATATATACAATAGAGAACAAAAGAAATCAGCACAAGATCATGATTAGTGGCAGCTCAATCCATCACAGTTGTAGGTGGGACTAAGGAGGAACAGAAGGGTAAGGGGGTGAGGGTGGGGGAGCATGATAAGTACACAATTGCAGGTTAAAAAGCTTACAGGATTGGTTCTGGGCTTCGACTAGCTGGCTACTTGGGGGCTAGGGTATGACTCATAACCCTGCAGCCCTGCGTCCTCCTCACCAGGGCTGATTTTAACTTAAATCAAACATGCAGCTCTTGCATGATTTTCTTAAGTCACTAAAGACAGCCCAGGCAAGTTCCCTGGTCCTTTGTGTAAGCCTGAAGGCAAACTGCCTCTCCCTGGACTAGCCTGAAAGTTGTAATCTACTTTCAACCACATTCTTTCTGAGGGCAAACTAAGATTCCTTGGGCTTGCCCTAGACTTGTCTAAGTGTAGCCATATTGCTGGTTTAATGGTAACTCATATGGCATCTGAAATTTTGTCAAGGCTCAAAACATAGTTAGGGTCCCACTGTAGCCCTCATGCAGCCTTCCACAAACCAAGTGCTTTAGAGTTTAAGCTCTAATGCTGGACTAAAAACCCAAGCCTTCCAACTCTGTTCCTGGTAAAGTGTAGAAGAAAGGTAAAGCTCAGGAATGAACAGTCTATAAAATGCAATCCACTGAAGAGAGAAGATAGGGAGATATAGTTTAGTGGGCATGGACCCACTCTGGAGCAGAAATTGCAAAAACAAGTGTAAACTCATAATCTGGCAGCACTTGTTGGTGTCACGTGCCATCAACTCTGTTTCAACTCATAGCAAATATGACTGTGTACAACAGAATGAAATACGGTCCAGCGCTGGACCATCCGCAACAATCCTTGTTATGCTTTAGTCCTTTGTTGCAGCTACTGTGTCAATCCACTCATTGCAGGACTTACCTGTTTTTGCTGACACTCTACCAAGTATGATATCCTTCTCTGAGAACTGGTCCCTCCTGATAACATGACCAAAGTATGAGAGACAAAGTCTTGCCATGCTCACTCCAAAGGAGCATTCCATTTGTATTTCTTCCAAAACAGATTTCTTCCTTTATTTGACACTTCATGGAATATTGCATAGGTTCCTCAACACCACATTTCAAATGTATCAGTTCTTCTGTGGCCTTTTTTATTCATTGTCCAGCTTTCACATGCATATGAAGCTATGGAAAAGATAATGGCTTGGGTCAGGCATACCATAGTCTTGTAAGTGACATCTTTGCTCTCTCACACTTTAAGGAGGTCTTTTGCAGCAGATTTGCCCTATGTAATATGTTCTTCAATTTCTTGACTGCTGCTTCCATGGGCACTGATTGTGGATCCAAGTAAAATGAAATCCTAGACAATGTCAATCTTATCTCCACTTATCATAATGGTGCTACAGTGGGACCCTAACTATGTTTTGAGCCTTGACAAAGTTATCTTTATGTTGAGGTCTAATCCATACTGAAGGATGTAATCTTTGATCTTCATCAGTAAGTGCCTCAAATCCTCTTCACTTTCAGCAAGCAAGAATGTGTCATCTGTATATTGCAGGTTGTAGACGAGTCTCCCTCTAATCCTGCTGCTGCATTCTTCTTCACATAGTCCAGCTTTTCAGATTATTTGCTCAGCATACAGATATTGAATAAGTATAGTGAAAGGATAAAACCCTGACACACATCTTTCCTGATTTTGAACAATGTAGTATGCCTTCTATTGGAACAGCTGCTTCTTGGTCTATATACAGGTTCCTCATGAGTACCATAAAATGTTATGGAATTCCCATTCTTCCATAATTTGTTATGATCCACATGCCAAATGGCTTTGCATAGTCAATGAAATGCAGGTAAACATTTTAATGCTATTCTCTGCTTTTAGCCAAGAGCCATCTGACATCAGCCACGGTATCCCTTGTTCTACAGCCTCTTCTGAATCTGGCCTGAATTTCTGGCAGTTCCCTGTTGATGTACTGCTGCAACTGTTTTTTAATTTCTTTCAGGAAAATTTTACTTGTGTGTGATATTAATGATCTTGTTCAATAATTTCTGCATTCTGTTGAATTACCTTTCTTTGTAATTGGCACAAATATGTATCTCTTTAGTTGGTTGGTCAAGTAACTGTCTCCTAAATTTCTTGGCATAAACAAACGAGCACTTCTAGCATTGCATCCATTATGTGAAACATTTGAAAAGTATTCTGCCAATTCCTGGAGCTTTGTTTTTCATCAGTTCTTTCAATGCAGCTTGGAGTTCTTTCAATACCATCAATTATTGATCATATACTACCTACTGAAATGGTTGATTGTTGACCATTTTTTTGGTACAGTGATCCAGTGTACTCCTTTCCTCTTCTTTTGATGCTTCCTGCATCATTCAGTATTTCGCCCATAGAATTCTTCAATATGACAAACTGAGGCTTGAATTTTTTTCTTCAGTTCTTTCAGCTTGAGAAAAGGCAAAAGTATTCTTCCTTTTTGATTCTCTAACTCTAGGTATTTGCACATTTTGTTATAATAAGTTATTCTGTCTTGCAATCCGCCTTTTGAAATCTCCTGTTCAGCTCTTTTATCTCACCATTTTTTCCATTCACTTTAGCTATTCTCCTTTCGAGAGGAAGTTTCACAGTCTCTTCTCATGTCCATTTTGGTCTTTTCTTCTTTTTCTGTCTTTTTAATGACCTTTTCCTTTCTTCAAGTATGATGTCCTTGATGTCATCCCACAACCCATCTTGGTCATTTGTATTCAGTGCATTGAATCTATTCTTCAGATGGTCTCTAAGTTCTGTTGGGATATACTCAAGATCATACTTTGGCTCTCATGGGCTTATTTTAATTTTCTTCAGTTTCAGGTTAAACTTACATGAGAACAGTTGATGGACTGTTCCACAGTTGGACCTTGGCCTTGTTCTGAGTAGTGATACTGAGCTGCTCCATCACTTCTTTCCACAGATATGGTCAAATTGATTCCTGTGTATTCTATCTAAAGAGTTCCCTGTCATAGTCACTGTTTATGTTGTGCAACAAATAAATCACTGGTCATGAAAATTACATCATGCAATCCCCAGCATCATTTCTATCACCAAGGACATATTTTCCAACTACTGATGCTGTTTCCAACTTTTGCATTCCAATCTCCAGTAATTATTATTACATCTTAATACATGTTTGGTCAATTTCAGACTGCAAAAGTTCGTAAAAATCTTCAATTTTTTCATCTTTGGCTTTTGTGGTTTGTTCATAAATTTGACTAAAAATAGTATTAACTGGTCTTCCTTGTCAAACAAACTCACTGCTGTAGAGTCAAATCCAACTCGTAGCAACCGCTTCTTAGGTTTCTGAGGCAGCATCGCTATGGAAGTAGATTGGACATTCTTTCTTCCAAGGAGTGGCTGGTGGGGGTTTGAACACCCAGCCTTGGTCTTCCTTATAGATGTTTAGATATTATCCTGTCACTGACAGCGTTGTACTTCAGGATAGATCTTTTTGACGATGAATGTGATGACATTCTTCTTTATCATCCCTATAATAGTAGACCATAAGATCATCTGATTCAAAATGGCCAAAACCAGTCCATTTCGGCTCACTTATGCCTAGGATGTCAATCTTTATGCACTCCATTTCATTTTTGACATGTTCCAATTTTCCAAGATTCATACTTCATACATTCCATGTTCTGATTATTAATGGATGTTTGCAGCTGTTTCTTCCCATTTTGCATCATATCCCATCAGCAAATGGAGGTCCTGGAAGCATCCACCTACATTGTTAAGGTTATCTCTACTTTGAGGAAGCAGCTCTTCCCCAGTTGTATTTTGAGTGCCTTCCAAACTGATGGAAGGCAGCAGATGGGCTTACCTAAGTATGGCCCAAACCATACAATATTTACAGGGTTTTTTTTTTTTTTTTTTTTTTCAGTATTTGAGAAACATTTTAAAATCAAGACATTTCATTTAAAAATCTGGATTTCTCACCTCTCTTGGAAAAGCATCATATTTAGCTTCACAGGTTGGTTTTCATATGTGACCAAAATGAGCAAGAGCTTAGAAGCAGCTGCTTCTCTGAGATAGACATGTTCTTTCCAGTTTGAGTCCCTACTACTCCCTGTTGTCCCCAGTCCTGGAGGCCAAGAATTAGTTTATATTTCTCCTCACACTTGCACTATTGTTTTTTTCTCCTAGTCCTCTGCATCACTCATTGGATTCTGGAGGCTTTTGAACTTGTGCCCCAAGTCTGGAGGCAGCCTCCCAGCTCTATCAATTTCTAGGTATGTGAATGTAGATTACTTCCAATCTTAAAGATTTCATTCCTGATTTCCATTCTATAAAACAGGAATGATGAAGTTGAGGCTGTAATGGATATTTAGGAATTTTTTTTTCCTAACATTCTAAATGGGCAATCCTACTTCCGTAGTGATACTGCCTTGGAAACCCAAGGAGGGGTCGCTATGAGTCGGGGCCGACTTGACGGCACATAACAACAACAACAACAACATTCTAAAGCACTTGACTGCTAACCAGAAGGCTGGCGGTTCAAACCCACCAGCCACTCCTCGGAAGGAAGGTTGGGCAATCCTACTTCCGTAGTGATACTGCCTCGGAAACCCAAGGAGGGGTCGCTATGAGTCGGGGCTGACTTGACGGCACATACCAACAACAACAACATTCTTCCTGTCCTTGAAAATTCTCATCTTACAGAGAGAGAAGACCAAACACACTGCCATCAAGTCAGTTCTGACTCATAGCGACACTATGGGACAGAATAGAACTACCCCCAAAGGATTTCCAAGGTTGTAAATCTTTATGGAAGCAGACTGCCACATCTCTCTCCTGTGGAGCAGCTAGTGGGTTTGAATCACCAACCTTTTGGTTAGAAACCAAATTCCTTAACCACTGTGCCACCAGAACTCCCATATGGAGAGAAAGAAACCCTGTTGTTGTTGTGTGCCATTGAGTTGGCCCCAACTCATAGCAACCCTTCCTTGGTTTTTTGAGGCAGTATCACTACGGAAGTAGATTGCCCAACCTTCCTCCCAAGGAGTAGCTGGTGGGTTTGAACCACCAGCCTTCTGGTTAGCAGTCAAGTGCCTTAGGCATTCTGCTATCAGAGCTCCTGAAAGAAACCTTATGAAAGCCCAATACTTATTTTCCAGCATCCATGGCATGTAGAGGAGAGCTCTGGTGGCGGAGTGCCTAAAGTATTTGACTGCTAACCAGAAGGCTGGCAGTTCAAACCCCCTAGCCACTCCTCAGAAGGAAGGTTGGGCAGTCTACTTCTGTAGTGATACTGCCTCAAAAAACCAAGGAGGGGTTGCTATGAGTCAGATCCAACTCCATGACAGTGAGGTTTTTTGGTTGTTTTTTTTGTTTTGTTTTGTTTTTTTGTTTTAATGGCATGTAGAGCAAGAAGATTCCTCAAAATAAATGTAAATGGGCCAGACTTGAGAGCTAGGGACCCAAGAAAATACATGTGTGTGTGGCTTATTTTGACAAGAATTATGTGGAGTTTCTGGGCAGCCATGACAGTTGTGTTAGTGGTACCACTCAGAGTCCATCATCAGCATGTTGGCCATGTAAATGATGATAACTGTGCCCAATGTGGGAAGCATCTGTGCCTCCTCCATTCTTGCTGAGGATGTTAGGAATTATTTCTGGTTGTGTGTCCTCCAAGCCTGGTTCTCTTGCCTTTCAGAAAATCTCTGACCTTAGCCCCTTAAATAACCTTTATTGCTGGTCTTCTGTCTATTGGCTCTCAGGTCTACCCTCTACTCTTTCTCTACTCTGGTTTGTGTCACAGGAGATGACTCCTATTAAGTGTGTTTCCCAAGCTCCTGTGTCAGCACATTTGTAGGGCTTATGCTTATGTAATCTGGTGGACCCTCTTTAATAAAAATAACAAAATTATCAATGCAAACTTCTGTACAAAAGGAAATATTTGAGAAAAATATCACAACAAATTACAAATCTTAAAAATATACTCAGAGTGAGAAAAATTAAAAACTAGGAAAACAAGATGATATTTCTATTAAGTAACTGCTTAAGGAACCTCTCATATGTTTTCCCTAGAATTTTGACTGCATACTTTTTGGTTGTCTCTTCCTATGGGAATAATATTCTATAGACAAAGTAGAAATATAATTCTGTCTTTCCTCAGTATGTTGATCATATTTTCTTTACTATCAACAATTTATAAAAGTTTTAATTTCCAAGTTATTGTGAATATTTGATATAAATTTTTAGGATCATTGTCCATTGTGGGGAAATCCCTATCAAGTTGCTTTCATATTATAGCTATAAGATTTCAGGGAAGTATAAGGTTCTTATGTTTTAACCAAATAGTTCGTTAGTGGTTTCCCTACATTAAGATATTCCAGGTGAATGGCAGGAATTGGCATAATGGATGGTTGTGTATTACTGCAGGCCATTCTGATACCAAAGCACCAAGAAAAACCTCTTTTCACCTATCTAAATATCTAGTGGAACATGAAAATTTATATAAAATTTAAATTTAACATTTACATAGAAAAAAATTTTAAGGACAGAGAACAGTCTGATTGATATCCACAGGACATCTAACCTCCCTACCCTCTCCACATTAAGTGATACTAGCTTGCAACCTTCAATCATTATGACAACCACAACTAATGACTTGACTTTACACAGAAATGACTGTGAACTACATACACATGTCCCACTAGACCCTAAATAAATGAATCCTCAACTGAACTTCCCCTAGCCAGCCCCTAAATATGCCCTAACCAAGAAATATATTTTGGTTACTCACTGCTGTCAAGTCTGATCCGACTCATCATGAACCCTCCTTGGGTTTCTGAGGCGATATCACTATGGAAGTAGATTGTCCAAACTTCCTTTCAAGGAGTGCCTGGTGGGTTTGAATCACCAGACTTCTGATTTAGCAGTCAAATGCCTTAGGCAGTAAGCCACCAGAGCTCCCATATTTTGGTTAAGATATATATATATATATATAGGTGTCATCGAGTTGTCTCTGACTCATAGTGACTCTCTGTACAACAGAACAAAACACTGCCTGGTCCTGCATCAGCCTCACAATCCCTTCTATTCCTGAGCCCATCATTGCAGCCACTGTGTCATTCCATCTCATTGAAGGCCTTCCCCTTTTTCGTTGACCCTCCACTTTACCAAGCATCATATCCTTCTCCAGGGAAGGGTCCCTCCTGACAACATGATCAAAAATAGGTGAGACTAAGTCTGGCCATTCTCTCTTCCAAGGAGCATTCTGGCTGCACTTCTTCCAGGACAGATTTGTTAGTTCTTTCATATATATGCATGTGTGTACGTGTATCAAAAAAATCAAATTCACTGCCGTCAAGTCAGATCCGACTCATAGCAATCCCTCCTTGCGTTTCCGAGGCGGTATCACCACAGACGTAGCTTGTCCACCCTTCCTTCTGAGGAGTGGCTGGTAGGTTTGAACCACCAGCGCTCCATAAATACATACATACATATATATATATATATATATATGTGTGTGTGTGTGTGTGTGTGTGTGTGTATGTATGTGTATATGTATATACACCAAACCTATTTCTTTTGAGTTGATTCCAACTTGTAGAAAAACTTATGTGTTACAGAGTAGAACTGAGGTCTATAGGATTTTCTTGGCTATAACACTTACAGTAGCAGATGACCATGCCTTTCTTCCATAGTATTACTGGTTGAGTTCAAATCTTTTAGTTAGCAGTCAAGCACAAACAGTTCCTGTCACCCGAAAAGCAAAACCATAAATATGCCCTAGAGCATTCTGATACCACCTAACTTGAGAAGTATGATGTAGGGGAAGTAGGTGGAAACAGACAGCAGTTGTAACCGTTTGAGTTATATGTCTTACTTTGTCTACTTTTATACAACATATGACCCTGTAAACAAGTTGCTATGGCCACTCCAGGGCCTCAGGAGGGGCCTGCACAAGTGAGCATCTCTGAAGTTTGTACCTCACTAGCTTTCCTCTCAATCCACTTCTTGTTCCTGTCTAATTTGGCCAAACAGAGGCCTTGCTAGAGACAGAAGCCTCCTGATCTTTGATAACACCATCTCTTCTGTTTTTCCCTTCAGCCCTAGGGCAAGTCGTGGCTTCCTGAGCATATTAATTTCTATCACTGTCCCATTTGGTTTTGAACTCTTCCAAAGCATTTGTAACTAGTTGCTGTGTTAAATTTATTCTATCGGACCACCAAGAATGTAATTGTTTCCTACCTAGACTCTGGCCATATCCATATTCCATTTAAAGGAATATGCTCAGAAATTTCTGTTCATTTCTGAAATGAGCCTAATAATTCTATACAGATAGAGGTCTGTCCTCTTTAGTAAATTTTTTTATATCTGGCATATAGTTGGACACACAAGCTAATCTGAGGAGATATATATGTATATATCTGTATGTCTATAATGACTATTTTTCTCCATAATTGACAGACCACACAAGAGCTGATGTATTATAGTAGAGGAAAGCTTTAATTTTCAATGAGCACAATCCAGATTCCCTTGAAAGCAAAAGATTTCATGCATGCAATTGGGCCCAATTATAAAAAATTATTAAAATCTGGTGTCTATAAATATTTTAAGCCAAGGAGTCTATTGGGATTAGAACTAGAAACAGAAAATCAAATTTCTTTTCATTGAGAAAAGCATATCTGGAGAAAACAATATATAATTTAGATATTTCAGTAGAAGAGAAAAATCAGAAGGCCCTGAGGCTAAAATGATTAGCATGGTGATGAACAGCAAATTTGGTGTTAATCACTGGCTATAATCAGCAACAATTTTTTGAAAGCATAAAATAGGTTGCAAACCAATGGATGGACAGTAAATTTGGTATTAGTAGTATGATTATATGTTAAAAAAGAAAAGACAAAACAATGTGAATTGAATTGAAGAGGACTAAAATGGGGCAATCTACTTCCGTAGTGATACTGCCTCGGAAACCCAAGAAGGGGTCGCTTGGGTCCAACTCAACAGCACATAACAACAACAACATAATATAGCAACAGTGAGATTTTGTGCTTCTTTTAGTTTTGTCTTTTTTGTATTAAAAACATTTTCAGAAATGGGACAGATTATAAGAGACAGCAAAAATTATTCAAATTATAGAAACTACCTGATAACACCCTCATTTTACAGGTGAAGAAATAAGGACCAGAGAATAGATAATTCACATTAAGTTCCTTAGCCCCAACAAGATCTTCCTTTTCTCTTGCTTTTTCCCCACTCTGATGGGAACACAGAATTATATATATGTATGAACATAAGACTCCATGAATGGTAAATGAGGAAAAAAATTACTAATCATCTCTAAGTATTTGATTATTACAAATGGAATTTAAACACACTCACAAACCATCTGTTTCCATTGATAAAAAGGATAATGTAATCGTTGAAAATACCTTGATCTAAGGCTAGCTTCCCTGTCTTCTACTTCACTGTATCCTTCTTGCCTACCTTGGTTCTGACATAAAGAAGGCATTAAATAGTTTTTGGATATTTATTAGATGGATGTTGGTTGAAGAGTAGATGATTACTTGGTTGGTTGGTTGGATAAATGATCAAATGGTTGGAAGGAAGGAACTAAGACAGGGAGGGAGGGAGGGAAAAAGGAAAGAAAAATGGATATGTGGATAGGAGGGTGATGGACTTACAATGGAGAAATTTAATCTGTCCTGTAATTTCCTGAGGAAGTATCTACTACTATGTCAATTCTCAAAAATGCTATCTCAAACTGAACACAGTAACAGACCTACTTTTAAAAAAATAATAATAATTCTGAACACTAAGGACTTCATACCAGATAACTCAATAAGCTTAGTGTCATTTTCATGATCAATACACTTAAAATGCCAAAAGAGGTACATAGGAAGTGTCGATCACATGAATATTAAATGCTTATCTGAAATTACAAACAAGACCCCACTATCCATGACTAAGTGGAGGAAGATCGAATTAATAAAGAGTCTGAGTTACAGCTTATAATTTTACACCTGTAAGAAATGAGTCTAGGCTAATAAAATATTATCTAGAAGAAAATCATTGGGGAAAACTATTTTCATTAATTTATAAGAATGTTGATTATCTTAATTGCAAATAAAATTTAATTTACTTATTATTAATTTAACCCACCAGCCACTCCATGAGAAGAAGATAAGGCACTCTACTTTCATAAAGATTTACAGCCTTGGAAACCCAATTGGGGTGGCTGTAAGTCAAAATCGACTCCATGGCAATGGGTTTGTTTTTTGTTTTTTTTGTGGGCATGTATTATAAATTTACTTACTATAAATAAAAAGCAAGGATGCTTTTAAACAGTTCCCTGGTATAAACATGTTCTCCTACACCTCTTTTACTGTATTAATGCAGACTTGCAAACCTTTTTTTTTTTTACCTAGTCTCTGAATTTTCACAAATTTGGAATTAATTAAATTACTGAATTGATGGAGTTTTCCAGTACACAACTGTTACTGGAAACAACAGGCATCATTGAAAGCTTAACAAGAGATCTATCTTAACATGAGTTATTGAAAAAGAAAAGTTTGGATTGTGCATACCTCTCTCTAGCAAAGTTTCTATGTCTCACCAATTAATTGTGTATTTATTAATCTTGCACATTTTTTAAACTAATGAACAGAAAATTGGAGGAAGGTTTGTCTCTTCCTTTCCTCTTTTCTCTTTATGTATAATTGAGTTCAGTCACCATCATCACTAAATTCCATTTGGAGTTCACAGCCATTACAATAGCTAGTGCAGTTTTAGGTTAAGCATATTTTATCCATAAATTTCTATATTTGGTTCTCAAATTATTACTGCAGTTCCTTGGGGTACATTTAAATCCACCTTATTGTAATAGATTATGGAATATAGTGGCTAATGTGTCTAATGTAAAATAAATGACTATAATGATTTATGATGCGACACTTCAATTTTATTGAACATAAGGATCATTGTACTAAAATGGATGGTGTATTGCTGGTTTAGCATAAAATACTGAATAACATATTCAAGAAAATGAATGGCTTGGCCGGTTCATAATATTCTGCCCCTTCAGCTGAGAGGTCTTTAATAAGCAAGAGTGTCATTACACTTGAAAATGTATGTGTAGGTAATCCATTATCTAGAACAATGACAGGGATCTGCTCAAGTCCTTATTAAAGAAGGGACGGTTTAGGAGAAAATGCAGGGTTCTTTGGACTTCCTGAAAGGATGCTTTCCATTCAACTACACACAACTAGTCCTTAACAGGATTACAAGTGGCCCCCACATTTAAAAATTATCATCTGAGACTCTCTCATGACTTTCAAGAAGAGGAATGTCAGGAAGGTTCTGTTTCCTTCAACATTGACTTGAGATAATATCCTTAATGTTCTTTTCTGCAGGTGTCCATTAACCAACCTTTTACTTTAATTCTTGCAGTGCCTAGCAAACACAGCAACTCATGCTGCATCTTTGCCCTGAAATTTTTGTTTGTGTTTGATATACAAATAAGCTAGATTTAAAAAGACCTGATTTATCTGTTAATTCATATTGACTATAAAGATAGTCTATTAAGCAAATGTATTTATGTCCTCAGTCTGGGAGATTTAAAAAAAAAAATCTTTTATGACAAATTATGGGTTTAAATGAATGGTGAAGTTCTATCTTCCACAAAGATGGGGAACAGAGAGAATAAGGCAATTGATAAGAGTTTTTTTCTGACCCTCTCATCCTTACTTACCGTAGAGCCCCATGAATCTCCTGCGATATCATTTGATAGCAAAACCAATTCCCACTTAATAACTAAATCCTCATGGAATTTTCTTAGTAGCATGTATCTCTTTCCCTGGAAAGATAACATTGTTATTCCTGTGGAGTAGCCATGCTTAGAAGTAGTGAGGAAGCCTAAGTATTTTGAACCCACTACTGCTACTGGTTTTTGTTGTAGTTGGGTACCATTGAGTTGATTTTTACTCATGGCAACCCAGGTGACACAGTAGAATTGCCCCATAGGATTTTGTTGGCTATAATATTTTACAGAAGCAGATCATCAGGTTTTTCTCCTCCAGAGCTGCTGGTTGAGTTTGAATTGCCAACCTTTCAGTTAGAAGCTAAATGCTTAACCATTTGCACCACTAAGGTTCCTTGCGTTAATGGGTAAGCCTGTCATGAACTTCATTACTTATACTCCTCTTCAACATTTTCTGAGTATACACCCATTCTGCATCCTTTAGCCCAGACAAGCTCATCTGATCAGCTAAAACTAAAGAACTGCCACCTAGCACACAAGCCCATGATTGGCTCTTTTCCTCAGTGGCCTAAGAACCCAATTCAACATGATGTCATGGGCATGTAACGGTTTTGATTTCCTTCCCCTCAACAGTAGATTTTGTCACTAAAAAGATCTGGGTCATGATGACAAAGCATGGTGATGAAGTGAACACTGTGTTGATGGAGTTAAGGAGCTTTATATTCCAGAACAGAAAAAAATAATGTTTACAGTGGATTCTGCACTGTGTGGATTTCAGATGTTTGTTTATGCTCTCGGGCCATTTTTATTATTATTCTTTTGAGAAGGTGACATAGCCTGGAACTGTTCACTGCCTAAAGCAACTAGATGTCTTGATATTGTAACTTAACTTGCACATTCAAAGGCTTGTTGTGTATGTCTACTTCTGAAACAGTGTGGATATTTTCTCTCTAATCAGCAACTGAAAATGAAAACTGATAAGGACCATCTTTCTGCTAATGGTTGTGTTGATTTTAGATCTCTTGCTTCACTAAACTGGAGAAGACCAAAGCAGGCGCTGTACAGACACTGCTGACCCCAAAAGATCCCTCAACCTCCAGAACCCACAAACCTCCACTTTCTAAGGTTTCCTTTCCACAGCAAATTCTGTGCAATCCTCAAACATTGTCAGGATATCTTCATAAGAAATATTAATATGTTTTCTTTTTTCCTCATGCCTTTGCTATTCTCCCTCTAAATACTATAATAGACTAGAATACCACCTTCTTGTAAGACCTTGTTTTCTCTACATCAGTACTCTCACACCAGCTTCAACTTTGGATCCCTGTCTGATCAGGATAATAATTAGAAAAAAAAAAAAAGCTTGCAAAGGCCAGAAGACATAATCTAAAGTTTGGCCAATGAGAATCCCTTTCACTTAGATTATATTCTCAATTCACCCCACGTCCCCCACCCCCACTATGCAATATTTCAAACATCTTGTCCCTTCGGCCATTGCCTCATACTGTCTTCACCTTTGCTTTGTATTTTAAATTGTCCATAATGTCAAATATCTGCCTCAATCCTTCTAAATTCTTATGCCTTACCTCTAGCACCAAAGTAATATTTAGAATCCAGACTCCCACTTACACGAGTCCACAAATAGAATTACTGATGTTAACATATGTCTCAAAAAAGGGGCTTTTCTGAGACCTAGGACTTATATACATTTTTTACTAGACATGTCATTTGGCTTCTTTCCCAGTGAATTCTTCTAACTACTTTTTTCTTCGTATAGAAGCCTATATAGTGAGATCCCAGGTAAAGCCTCAATATTCATCACTTAATCCCTTCAAAATACTTTGATTTACAGAACAGAGGCTTATACCTGGGAAATTTTTGCTACAACCACCCAACATTGATATTCGAGTGTTTCTCCTCCCTGTGTCCTCCTTCAAGCAATAAACTACATAAACTCATCAAAGGACCTTTAGGTTCTCTTTGTGAACACTGTATTTTTGTTTTGGTACTCTAACCCACGTGTAGAAGTCTGTCTGGATTTAACAAGCAGACCCTTCAGTACTGGGTAGGCTAAGCCCAGAAAAATTTGGAAACCATCAGTGCTCTCCAAGTACAATGGTCTCTGAGCTAAATAGGACAAATGACCCATTAGGAGTTAGGTGTGATACATTTAGACTTCAGAAAAATTACTAAAATTACTTAGAATTGTATGGGAAAAGCCACAGACATTTATATGGATCAGGTTGAATCCAAGTAAAGGATGTATCTGCTTCTCCCAAGCCAGTGGTAACTGAACATTTGTGTTATAAATTGTCTTACTTGTTGAACAAAAAAGCTAAAATATCTTGACACAAACTTAACAAAGACCAAGTGAAGAAAAATTTAAATCCTATCATCAACTATAGTAGCTCTTGAACATGAGCTTATAAACATTATAAATTTATAAGATGCCTTATTCTTGGAGAAGAGGCTCAGTATTATAAAGTTGTAACTTCTCCACAGTATGAAGTACGCATTTAGTGTAATCCCAAATAAAAGATAAAATTAGGGATTTTGTGAAGACAGACAGTTGTACAATGAACATTAACTTAATGTAGTAACTCTTAAGTTCACTGGAAAAATGAAAAGATGGTAACAGTTAAAAGGAAAAAGTCTGTGAAAACAGAGAACAGGCTTTTCCATATAATAAAATGCAATTATAAGCAATATAAATCAAAACAACAAGTTACTGGTATAGAGTTGTAATGTCAGTGGGGCAGCACCGGGTCTAGAGGTAGTCTCAAATATATACAGAAATTTAGTATATGAAGTAATAATTCAAATAAGTAGTAAACAGATGTACTATCTAATAAATGTTATTAGAAGAACTGTCCAAAAATAAGTCAAGCTTCCTACCTCATTGCTTCCACCAAAATAAACTTCAGAAGAACTGTAGAGGGATATAAAGATTATATAGATTATAATACTAATGATAAAAAAAAGAGTTTATGCTACTAACTTCCAAAATAAATCATAACTATATTTTATAGTAAATATGGAAAGACTTTTTTAAGAGCATCATAAAACACAGAAGCTACAAAGTGAATATTTGACCACTAAACAAATTTAATTTCTCACCAAAAGTCAAAAGACAAACACTAAAGTAGTACAATTTGTAGCACACATTTCAAAGTTCTTATTGTCTCAGTAAAAAAAGTACACTCATTATATATATGTTTATACAAACAGACACACACACACACGCACACACACACAAATACCCTTTTAATGTACCCAAATGGATTCTTAGTATATGTACATGCTGCCTATGTATAGAAGGTATCTGAGATGATATACAGCAAATATTCTTCCATGATTTGAAGACTTTTATTTCTATAATTATGTGATCTTATGTTTATGATAATACAAGCATACATTATTTTTATGACCAAAAACTAAATCCTGTGTTGGCACTGTATTTGATTTTAAATGGCCTCTAAATCAATGGTTCTTAATCTTTTTGGAGATGAAGGGTCCTTTAAGAATCAGACAGAAGCTGTGGACCCTATCTTCTAACAAGTACACATAAGTACAGATACTCAGAATGCTTCATGAGTCATAAGCCACTGTTCTCAATAGTTCTTCTTAAGTAGGTTAGTCACTGTCATTTATTGTTGCACAACAAAACCATAAATAAATAAACCATTGCTGTTAAGTTGATTGCAACTCAGGGCAACCCCCATGTTTGTCAGAGTAGAATTGTGCTTCACAGAGTTTTTAGTGGATAATTTTGGGGGAAGTAGCACCACACCTTTCTTCTAAGATATCTCTTGGTGGATTTGAACTGACAACCATTTGGTTAGCAGCTGAACACTTAATGATTTACACTAACCAGGAACTCCTGCTATAATAATAAAACACACCTTTATTTAGTAGCTTCAAATAAGAACCATTTTATTGCTCATAATTCCATGACTGAGAAACGCAGGCAAGACTCAGCAGAACCAGCTCACTCTGCTTCATGTGGGGTTGGCTGTACTGTTCTTCTAGGGTTAGATGATCCAGTATGGCCTCATTGACGTACCTGGAGCCTTGGTCCTGTCTGTCAGTTGAGGTGCCTCAGTGTTCTTCCATGTGGCCACTCCAGCAGGATACCCTGGACTTACTTCCAGGGAGGCTTACAGAAAAAAAATGAAAGCCACATACTCTCTTAAGGCCTAACCCCTCCAGACACATAGAGTCACTTTTATACATTCTGTTAGTCAAGGAAAGTCACAGGGCCAACCCAGACTCAAGATAAAAGGAAATGCTATTTCTAGTGGGAAGAATGGCAAATTCTTTGTAGGATGGAAAGAATTACTACACCATGTTTGGAAACAATTCACCATGTATATCTCTGAAAATGTGTCACTTTACCCAGTAGATGGATTTGTGCATTTGTGCCCCAGTATTCACACTCAACAAAACATTATAATCTAGGAGTTATCATAAACTGTGAGTATGGTTTTGTTTTTTGCTATTCCAGTTAAATTACCCAAGCTATTATACCCATATATCTTGAGCCAATAAAGATTTTTGAGGACTTTGTGTTAAGTACAGGCAGCCCTTGGGTTATAAAAGAGATCCATTCCTAACTGTATCTTTAAGTCAAATTTGTATTTAAGTTGGAACAGGTGCATACTTTTCTTATTCAGCCTTCCTTTAATTCAGAGAAAGGAGCTCTGGTGGTACAGTGGTTAAGGCATTTGGCTTTTAGTTCATAAGTTTAAATTCATTAAACTTATGAACTAAAAGATCAGTGGTTCAAACCCACCAGCTGTTCCATGGAATAAAGATGAGGTAGTCTGCTTCCATAAAGATTGACAGCCTTGGAAACCTTATGGGATCACTATGAGTCAGAATCAGCTTGATGGCAGTGAATTTGGGGTCAGTACAAGAAAAGACTTGAAGCCTTTTCACTTGAGCATGCAGCAAGTGAAGGTGATTGTGATGAAGAATTTGTTGAGAGTAGGAGTTAGTTCAGTTGTTTCAAAGTGAGGACAAATTTGCATAACATTAAAGGGCAAGTATGAGTTGTTCATAAACTGGATGTATGTAACCCAGGGACTTACTGTACTCAAAATTCCCCAAAATAAGAACTATGATCGTATGTATGAATTGGAGAAATAGGTGCCAAATTATGGCTTATATATTACCTGTTTTGAAATAAAAATACTTTGCCTATAACATTGAAAGCTGTAGTTTGGACACTCTTTAGAAAAATCAAACTTCCCTGGATAATGAAGGGTCCCATAATTTTTTGCTGGACTTGTATGCCCACATCAAGAGGAAGAACTGCAAGTGAAACATAGACTATGACCCTAAAATCGATTAATATGGTAATAAGATTTAGAGAATAAATTGAGTTTTTGAGAACTTCGAGTTAAATGTAACAAATGTAACCATGAATTCATCCTCCCTGTTGAAGTACTACTCAACTACTAGTACTTCACTCTTAAAATAATGACAGTTAAAATTCATTAAACTTATGAGGAAAACCTCTGATATATAAAAGAGAGATTAAAAGTAAATAAAAAGGAACCCAAAGGAAACAGAAAAATAATGAAGATTATTAATTTGTACTCTCTGAAAAATTAGAATATATTGTATGTTAATAACAGGAAATGGGAGAAAAGAAATAGGAAAAAAAAAAACTCTTGGAAATAAAATTGCCAAAGCAAAACAAAATGTTAAATGCAAATGTCCTGATGTTTGTTTTAGCTAAATCTGAAATTAACAGATTCTAGATCACCTATTTAATTCATGCAAGGTAATGTGAAACTGAGTTTACTTGCATCCCTTATCATCACCCATCTTAAGGATGTATGAGAGAAGTTGAGGAGATGTATGGAGGGAGACCAAAAGTGAGAGTTTCTTTGGAGAGAGTTATCAGTGTGTCCTTGTTGCTCATCTCCTCCTGAGGAAAGGAAGAGGTATGCTCCTTCTACTCCACAGGTCAAGTTAGTTGTGATTTAGTGAGGCATTCAAAGACATTGCCATCTATCCCCCTCTGTTTTGGGAAGACAGAGTAATTGTTACCTAACTCAGTCTGAAAATGTCAAAGGTGAGAGGCTGTCTGGTGCTGGCCCTAACAGCAGAACAAGGAGAAAGGGCTGAAGTGGGAGCATGCTGCATCTTACAGGTAACAGCACAAAGATTTATAACACTTCCAAAGGGTTACAGGTGAGAACTATGGGAAGAAGCATAACTTGAGTCATGCTGAAGAGATTCTAGAAAGGGACAATATCCAAATCGTCTATGAGACAATTTTACTGACATTATTTTTAATACCTGGAAATGGCTGAGTTCTGTCCAAGGGTTGGGGAAAAAATATTCAAGACAGCTTGGTTGACAGGATACGGTATTAAGAAATGAATAAAATCTTTTCCTAATTTCATGATTTGAACCTCACAACTCTAACTTTTATTCAACAAACTAGTTATATGTGTTGTTTCGTCATACTTTAACATCTCTTCAATGGCACTTTTGGAACCTCCTGTTCTCAGCCCCTGGGGTCACTCCTGCACTTCTGAGACAATCTGAAAAGTCACAAGTAACATCCTTTAACAGAATGAAAGTATTTACTAGATAGGCTGGATGACAATATCAAGAAACTCCCAAAAAAAATATAGGATGAAAGGACAAAGGGACTGTAAAATGAGAGAAGGAAATAATTTTTTTTTTTTTGAAAAAAAAAAAAAAGAAGATCTTTAACAATCCAGAAGGTTTAACATTTGACTATTAGGAATGCCAAAAAGAGAAAACAAACGAAATTTTTTTTTTAAGGGAAAGTTTTTAATAACTGACAATATGAAGTTCCATACTTAAAGGACACAACAAATGCTTAGGCACAGTGATTAAAAATCAGTTAATAAAAAGATGCATATCAAGGAACAATATCAGGATATTTCAAAATAATAAGACTCGAGAACCATCTGAAAAGGGGGGGAAGAGTCATATTCAAAGCTATTGGGACAGAAGGACATGAGACAGTTTAAGCAATATTTATATAACTTTGAGAGAAGATCATTTTCTAACTAGAAATCTACCCTGGCCTAAACTTTTAATCAATTATAAGCATGAATTAAGGACATCTTCAGATGAGCAAATATGTCTCAAAATAGTTATCTCCCATGCACCCTTTCTTTATATAATCCTGGGGGTTTTCCTTCAGCCGAATGAGGCTATTGACTATAAATAGACATAAGAATCATGAAACAAAGTCTCCAATACAGGAATTCAAAAATATAAATCATTATCCAGATGAATGGAAAGGAAAAGTCCCAGGCATCCAGAGAGAAACTAGCTTAAATTCAATCAAGAGAAAAAAGGACTGTGGAAGGGAAATCTAGGAGAAAGAAAAATGGAATTGATATGTAGTCTATTTGACTACTGGAGAATAATATTAGTAATGAGACATTGGAAAGAAAATAAGGATAGTACTTGAAAATTAAGCAAGTTTTTAAAAAGAAGCAATGTAGTGAGTGAACTCCCAGAAATTTAGCATTCTTACAAGAAATAAAACATAATCATAGTACACTAGTTGGCTCTACAAGGAGCCCTGGTGGTGTAGTGGATAAGGCATTTGGCTGCTACGCAGAAGCTGAGCAGTTCAAACCCACCAGCTGCTCTGCAGAAGGAAGATAGGGTGATCTATTTCCATAAAAATGTATAGCCTTGGAAACCCAAGGGGGCTTGCTATGAGTTGGAATTGACTCGATGGCAGTGAGTTTTGGGGAGTTGTACAGTAAATAAGGCTAACTGTGCCTATAATATAAACACTGGCTATTGATTTAACAATACTTTATTAGGAATTATAAATATTACTAATACCTAATTCAAAATATATATTCAGATGATGGAGAGTGGTGTAACAGAGCTCGATCCTTATTCTCATGAAGAATATCAGTATACAAAGTATAAAACTGGTATATCAAGAAATAGCAATAGAAGACATTATTTGGCAATCTGTCAACCAGAAGAAATTACTAAAATAAATTTAAGCAGCTGCTTAAGAACAGTGGAATGGAGATGGGAGAGGAGTAGGAATATAGGGAAATTGGTGGGGACAGTTAAAAAATTTTATGTCTTGTGTTGCTATTTTATTTTTCAACTATGTCATACATATATTACTTCGACAAAAAAAAAAAAGAGAGAGAGAGAGAGCAAGAGGAAACAAAAGGATATGTGTAAAACCACACTTCAACATGGCTTGATTCTAACATTTCAAATAAAATTTTATCAATCACTTTCTATTCTCAAACCAATTCTTTTCTTAAATCAAAGACACAGCCATGTCCTTTGTAGGGATTACTGAAGCAGAGAGAGGAAGAGGAGCAGAATGGTGAAGGCTCTATTCAAGCTGGCTGACTGACTCTGGGCAAATTGCACAACCTCTCTGTGCCTCTGTCTCATCTGTAATGTGGGAAAGGTGACAGAACAAAAATACCTTGTATATTTGTTGGGAGGATGAAATGAGCCAAATGCGCGTCAAGTGTGTCAGTGCTTAATATATACTAAATGCTCAGTAAATAGAGCTATCACTATATTTGGGGACAGTGGTGGTTCAGTGGTATACTTCTTACTTTCTATATTTGTTGTTGTTATGTGTTTTCGAGTCGGCCCTGACTCATAGTGACCCTTCCTTGTATTACGAGATGGTATCACTATGGAAGTAGATTGCCCAACCTTCCTTCCGAGGAGTTTGAACCGCCAGCCTTCTGGTTAGCAGTCAAGTGCCTTAGGCAGTATGTTACCAGAGCTCCTTACTTCCTATATGTTGTTGTTGTTGTTGTTGTTGTTGTTGTTATGTGCCGTCGAGTCAGACCCAACTCATAGTGACTCCTCTTTGGGTTTCCAAGGGAGTATCACTATGGAAGTAGATTGCCCCATCTTCCTTCTGAGGAGTGGCTGGTGGGTTTGAACCGCCAACCTTCTGGTTAGCAGTCAAGTGCCTTAGCCACTATGCTACCAGAGCTCCCTACTTCCTATATTGTTGTTGTTGTTGTTATATGCCGTCAAGTCGGCCCCGACTCATAACGACCCCTCCTTGGGTTTCCGAGGCAGTATCACTACGGAAGTAGGATTGCCCAACCTTCCTTCCGAGGAGTGGCTGGTGGGTTTGAACCGCCAGCCTTCTGGTTAGCAGTCAAGTGCTTTAGCCACTATGCTACCAGAGCTCCTACTTCCTATATAGGCAACCCCAATTCAATTTCTGACTAATGCACCTCATGCACAGCCACTACCTGTCTATCAGTGGAACCTTGTGCATTGCTGTGAAACTGAAGACATTTCAGCAGAGCTTCCAGACTAAGGCAGACTAGAAAGAAAGGCCTGGTGATTTACTTCCAAAAATTCAGCCAATGAAAACTATGGATCACAGCAGTTCATTCTGTAACCAGACATGAGAGTGATGCATTCTACGCTGTTTTGTTCTCTTGTGCCTGGGGTCATCATGAGTCAGGGACTGACTTGAAGGCAGCTAACAATAAGAAGATCACTATATTTAAGTTAACAGTAATTCACATTATGAAATGATAAGTGCAGTGCTAGAAGTTCCATCTGAAATGCCTAAGAATCAGAGCCCATGGATTAAAAAAAAAAAAGTCCCAGATGAAAATGTTTGTTAGTTACAGGGACATGATTATGAACTGAAGAGCTTTGCAGAAGTGATCTACCACTTGACAGACATGTCAACATATGTTTTCTTAGCTTCTGTCTCCTGCATTGTGATGTCAGGCCAATTTTGGCACTTAATTACTTTCTCTAGGCTCCACTGGTTCCACCCATGCAGCCAGCTCTTACGGTTACTGCCCTAGTGTAACTGCTAACAGCATTCACCCTATCTTCTGGGTGTCAGCTGAAATGCCACTGTGAGTTCACTTCCTGAGAGGAGCCCTACTGGAGACCAGATAACTCAGCTGAATGCCAGAAACCTATATGTTTATTCTTTGCAAAGACACACAAGCAGCTCCGAGCTTCTGTCTCTGAAGACCTCATCTCTTCTATTCTCTGCTATATTCCTTTCTTGAGGTGGTATTTTGTCACCTATGTGACCGAAAACCAGACCACAGGAAAGCACAATAGAATGTGTGAAGTGTACAAATGTCAAAAAAATTTTGGAGTATTTGGTAATATAACCATACATAAACTTTAAAAATTTAATTAATTTGTTGGATATCATTCAGTCAATAAAACAGTTTTTAAAGCTGTTATCTTATGCTTAAATGCTGTAATCCTATGAGGAAGAAAATGAAATAAAGTTTTGTATTCCATATCATCTTATCTATGTAATGGGGAAAAAAAGACAATAGGAAGGAAATAAACTAAATGTTATGAAAGGTCATTCTGGGTTCAGAGATTATGAATAGTTTTTATTTTCTTCCTTATATACCTTTCTTTCACTCTTTTTTGTTTTTGTTTTAATACAGAAAGTCTATTATCCTAAGGAAAAAAATACATAATTAAAAAGTGAGCAGTAATAAACGAACGATAAATAACACAAATGAATTTAATTCCACAAATACCTGAGTCTCTAACATCACGATTTTCTAAAGTTTATCATATCAGTTTTAGAATTCCATGCACTTTGCTAATGAAATTTATTTTATTCATTTAGTAGTTTAATGGGCTCTTCCTACTGCCATTTTTGCTCACTAGATTTTAAACGTCTCATGGACAAGAACCAAGTATTAGACTTCTCTGTAACGTAAGCACCTGACAAGTTCTTTTCTGACATTAAGTGCTTATAAAACTCCCAGCTTTGGGGGACAGGGAATGATGTTCCTTTCTTCCCACCAACTTGAGATACTTGGAATAAAATCTCAACAGTGACTCACCCCCAGCACTTACCATTTGAGCAATTATGGCTATCCCTCGCATTACCTAAAACTACACTGAAACTGTTCTAACGTTAGTGTCAATTATCCAAAGGTTAATGTGGCCAAGCAAGGCTGGGAGGATTGGGGTTTTTCCAAGAAATGGTCCATAACATGTTACATTCAGGATGAGAGGGTATGATGATACTGTACAACTGCTCCCTTTGAAGACCCATGGTGTCATGCAGTGCTCATCTCAGAGCAGGGTCCCACCCTGTGAGGCAAAAGAAAGGATATGCCAACAACAAAGAAGTCAATGAAGCTCACTCAGTAACTATTTGCAATTTACCATGGATGCATGGGCAATCTACTTTCATAGTGATACCACCTTGGAAACCCAAGGAGGGGTCACTATGAGTCGGATCTGACTCAACGGCAATGCATTCTGTTGTCGTCGTTGCCTTCAGAGAGATTACATTCTAATCAAGCTTCACTAGCTCCCAGTGGAATGGAATGGGATGTCACTGAGAAGAGAGACAGTGTGAAGAGATCTTTGGGGCTGTGTGCTGCAGGAATTAGAAATGCATATTTTTTTGCTCTATTTCCAGAATAAATACATCCACTACTAACAACACCAGCCTGCTCCCTCTCCAAATTCCCAAATAAAAATTAGAGTATGTTCAGTAATGAGTAACATGTGAAATCATTCCATGTGGAACAAAAATTAAGAAATATTTTTTTGAGAAAAATGATGCTCCGATTCAAAATCTTATCACCATCACAGTAGCTAATTCAGGAAGCACTTACTCTCTGGTGGAATAGTGCCTAAGGCATTTGACTGCTAACCAGAAGGCTGCTGGTTCAAACCCACCATCCACTCCCCGGAAGGAAGATTGGGCAATCTACCTCTGTAGTGGTACCACCTTGGAAATCCAAGGAGGGGTTGCTATGAGTTGGATCTGACTCCACAGCAGTGAGTTTGGTTTTTGTTTTAGTTTAGTTTTTCAGAAGGAGCTCTGGTGACATAATAAGTATAAAGCATTTGGCTGCTAACCAAAAGTTCGGCAGTTCAAAGCTGCAAGCAACTCCGAGGGAAAAAGATGAGACAGACCATTCTGTAAAGATTTATAGCCCTTGGAAACCCTATGGGGCAGTTCTACTCTGTCATATAAGGTTTCTATGATTCCGAATCAACTTGACAACAATTGGTTTCTTACAGTAGTTCTTCAGATCAAACTTGTAGCATCTAATTGAAAAGTTCCCTCAGTCTGACTGAAGATTGAATCTTGAGAGGATTTAACAAGCATTGCATCTAGTCTCATCCTCTGTACTCAGACCCTTGTTCAGTGTATTCTAGACACAGGATTTCTTGACATGACTTGAACACACCAAGGTCATTCCCATCTCAAGGCTTTTACTTTTATTTCTGCCTGGAATGTTCTCTGCCAAATCTTTCTAGGTCTTTTTCTCCCTCACCAATTCCTTTTGGTGACTCTGTGTACTCCTTCTATCTTCTTTTAATGTTTCCTGAATCATTCAATATTTTGCCCATAGAATCTTTCAATATTGCAACCTGAGGCTTGAATTTTTTTTTTCATCAGTTCTTTCAGCTTGAAGAATGCCGAGCATGTTCTTCCCTTTTGGTTACCTACCTCCATGGCTTTGCACATTTCATTGTAATAATTGACTTTGTCTTCTCAAGCTGCTCTTTGAACTCTTCTGTTCAGCTCTTTTATCTGGTCATTTCCCTCATTTGCTTTAGCTACTCTCCCTTCAAGGGCAAATTTCAGAGTCTCTTCTGACATTCACTTTGATCTTTTCTTCCTTTCCCGCCTCTTTAGTGACCTTTTGCTTTTTTCATGAATAATGTTCTTGATGTCATCTCACAATCCCTCTGATTTTCAGTCATCAGTGTTCATTGTGTCAAATCTATTCTTCAGATGGTCTTTAAATTCAGGTGGGATGAAATCAAGGTCATATTTTGGCTCTCGTAGACTTATTTTAATTGTCCTCAACTTCAATTTGCACTTGCAAATGAGTATTGGTGGTCTATTCCACAGTCAGCTCCTGGCCTTGTTTTGGCTGAAGATACTGAGCTTCTCCATTGTCTTTTTCCACAGATGTAGTCTATCTGATTCCTGTGTATTCCATTTGGTGAGATCCACTTGTATAGCCGCTGTTTACGTTGTTGAAAAAAAAGGTATTTGCAATGAATAAGTCATTGGTCTTGCAAAATTCTAACATGCAGTCTCCAGCATCATTTCCATCACCAAGGCCATATTTTCCAGCTACCAGTGATTCTTCTTTGTTTCTTGCTTTTGCATTCCAATTACCAGTAATAATCAATGCTTTTTGATTGCATGTTTGGTCAATTTTGGACTGCAAAATTTGGCCAAAATCTTCAATTTCCTTACGTTGGCTTTGGTGATTGGTTCATGTGGTGGTTATGTTTGTGTGTCAACTTGGCTGGGCCTGGTTGAGTGACTGGACATCTGATGGTAGTTATTCCCCATGATGAGACTGGCAACCAACTCCATGGTGGGATCTACCACAAGCAGCTGAGTAACTGCCTTTGGGATGTGGTCTGCTTCCTGTACATAAGGAGAAGCCTTGGGAATGGTCTCTAGCTTGTGGCATGCTTGAACCCTACATGTAGTCGTGTTGTTGTTCAGCAGCCTGCCATGTTCTGCTGACCTGGGGACTTACAATGGACTTGAATTAATAGCCTGCCATGTGGTTTGGTAACATCAGGACTGTGCCTTTTTACTGATCAATCTTGGGCTTGGCAGCCTCAGCAGCTAACAGTCATCGATGCTGGCCACAAACTGTTTCCATACTATCCGTCCCCTCACCCAAATCAACATGTGACCCGCAACTAGTCTGAAATTTTCCCTCCCCTTCCCCCCCAATCCCCAGTAACCTACAAACTGAGTTTCCTTCCCTGAGTAAACCTTTCCTTGGCTCAACAACCAAAAAAGAAAGAGTGGCAATAGTAATTTCTGGTAAAATACTTCAAGGTGAAAAACAGCATAAGACATGAAGAAGGATGTTGTATTATGCTAAAAGGATCAATTGGCCAAGAATACATCACCATAATTAATATGTATACACCCAATGAAAGTGCTCCAAAATACATAAAACAAATATTAACTGAATAGAAAAGAAAAGTAAACAACTCTACAATAGTAGTAGGGGACTTTAACAAATCACTTTCAAGGAGGACAGAACAACTAGGAAAAAAAAAAAAAACAGAACAAAGCTACAGGAGAACTCAACAACACAATCAACCAACTTCACTTCATAGATACAGACAGAGCACTCCACCCAACAAAAGCAGAATTCACATTCTTCTCCAGCGCATATGGGTCATTCACTAGAATAGGCCATATGTTACGACACAAAACAACACTCAGTAAATCCAAAAACATTGAAATACTACAAAGCATCTTCTCGAATCACAATGCTATAAAATTAGAAATCAATAATAGGAAGATCAAAGAAAAAAAATATCAAATATGTGGGAACTGAATAATACACTGCTTAAAAACTACTGGGTAACAGAAGAAATAAAATGTGAAATAAAAAAAAAAAAATCCTGGAAACAAATGAAAATGAAGATACAACTTACCAAATCCTTCAGAACACAGCAAAAGCAGTACTCAGAAATCAATTTATAGCAATAAATGCACACATGAAAAAATAGGAAAGAAAGAAAATCAACAATCTAACTCAACAACTCCAAAAATTAGAAAAAGAGCAACTAAAGAACCCTACAGTACCCAGAAGTAAGGAAATAATAAATAAATCAGAGCAGAATAAATGAAATAGAAAACAAATAAACAAAAAAAGAAAACATAGAGAAAATCAACAAAATATGAAGCTGGTTCTTCGAAAACGTTAACAAAATTGACAAACCACTGGCAAATTTAACAAAGGAAAAGAAAGAGAATATGAGAATAACACAAATAATAAACAAAAAGGGCAACATCATGACAGAACCAACTGAAATAAAAAAGATAATAACAGAATATTTTGAAGACCTGTACTCCAACAGATTCAAGAACCTAGAAGAGATGGACAAATTTCTAGAAACACAATATCTATCTAAACTATCCCAGTCAGAGATAGAATACTTGAACAGACCCATAACAAAAGAAAAAAAAATGAGCAGGTCATGAAAAAACTTTCCACAAAAAAAAGTCCACACCCAGATGGTTTCACTGGAGAATTTTACCAAGCATTCAGAAAAGAGTTGACACCTGTACTAATCAAACTACTCCAGAACATAGAAAAAGATGGAATATTTCCAAATTCATTTTATGAAGCAAGCATAACACTGATACCAAAAGCAGGGAAAGACACCTCTCAAAAGGAAAACTATAGTTCAATTTCCCTCGTGAATATAGATGCAAAAGTCTTCAACAAAATCCTAACCAACAGAATCCAACAATATATCAAAAAATAATACATCATGACCAACTGGATTCATACCAGCTTTGCAAGGATGGTTTAACATCAGAAAAACAAACAATGTAATCCACCACATAAACAAAACAAAAGAACCATATGATCATATCAATTGACATAGAAAAGGAATTCTATATAATCAGAACTCTCAGGAAAACAGGGATAGAAGGCAAAATCCTCAACACAATAAAGGGCATATACGCAAAGCCAACAGCCAACATTATTGTTAACAAAGAAAGACTCATCTCACCTACTTTGGTCGAGTGGTCAGGAAGGATCATTCCTTGGAGAAGGATATGATTCTTGGTCAGTGAAAAGGGGGAAGGGCCTCAATGAGATGCATTGACACAGTGGCTGCAACAGTGGGCTCAGGCATAGTAGGGATTGTGAGGCTGGCACAGGATGGGGCACTGTTTCATTCTTTTGTACATTGCATTGCTATGAGTCGAAGCTGATCCATCAGCACATAACAACCACAAAACTCACCCTCACATCATTCAGTTGTTTATTCAGACTTCTTTACAAAGGCCCTCTCTGAGCACTTCAGCTAAGATATCTCTACCTGCCTGCTTATTTTTCTTTGTAGTACTTATCATTACCAGAAATTATAAGATTTTCTTTTATCTGTTTTTCCCTTACAGTGTGAGTTCTGTGAATATAAGTTCCTTATTTATCCTATTTTTTCTACATCACCAGGGCCTACAAGAGTGGATTGCTTAGAGTGGGACACAACTAATATTTGTTCAATGGTTAAATGAATGAATTGCATTGAATTTACCTGGAGAGCATAATTGAAAGCTCAAAAAAATGAGATTTAAAATTTGTGAGCTACATCTATAGCTATTTAAAACTACATCTTTCATGAAGCCACAGCCTTCAGAATAAAATCACCATTATTGATTAGTACAGACACACATAACTAAGCAAAGCATCAATACATGAAAGTGTTCTTGGGTCTTTGAGCTACATTTTAGTCACATAGAAGCTATAGCCCATAGTTTTCAGTGAACTTTGAGTTTCAACCTCTTTTGTTGTTAGACTGACTTGAGAGATCTAGAGATAACATCTAGAGGCTGTGTTTACCAAGAGAATGCTCAGGGCCGAAGGTCCCCTGGCTATTGTTACATCATTTGTTTTTCATGATTGGAATGTGTGATACTATTTGAGGGTGGGCTGATGTCTAAATTGAATGGGTGAAGAGATGCAGAGAGACATTTTGTTTGCCACCTTCCTAGAAAAGCAACTGGTAAGTCTATGCACTGAATTACCCACTGTCAATTATTTATGGTATTGGATGGGATCATTTACTCTCTCCAGTTACTTTGACATGTGACCAAAATGCAGCTGCCAGCCTGCTTGATTCTTCAACTCTTTTTATCCAAAGGGAAGTTCAAAGAAAAGACTCAACTGACTGAACTTACCCAAAGGTGTAGGTAGGATGTGGCAGATATGGCATATGCCCTGGGTGCCACTTGAGTGGGGTAGCCAATGAGCAGTTTCTTTTCACCATGGCAGTTTCCATTGCCAGCTATGAGAGATCATTCAGCTCTGGTGGCACAGTGCCTAAGGCATTTGACTGCTAACCAGAAGGTTCAAACCCACCAGCCACTCCTCAGAAGGAAGATTGGGCAATCTAGTTCTGTAGTGATACTGCCTCGGAAACCCAAGGAGGGGTCTCTATGAGTTGGATCTGACTCAATGGCAGTGAATTTGGTTTTTTTTTTTTTTTTTTTTTTTTTTTGCCATCAATGCTATTTTCTGTAGATCTACCTCTGTCATCCATAGATATTCCTGTGGATTTCTAGAAGATTCAGAACAACCTATCATTCATAGGAGGAAAATTTATCTGTTCATTCATTCATTCATTCACTTTCATCCAGAAAAGCAGAATGATATTTAGCAATTTGTACCAATACACCTCTAAACTAGTTGCCACTGAGTTGATTCTGACTTCTGGTGACCTGATGTGTGTCAGAGTAGGGTTTTCATGGCTGTGAACCTTTCAAAAGGAGATTGTCAGGCCTTTTCTTAAGGGCCCTCTGGGTGAATTTGAACCTCCAGTCTTTCTGTTAGTAGCCTAATGTTTAACTGTTTTGCCACCCAGGGACTCTAACACATCTCTATTGATTATTAAAACATTGAAATACTTGTGTACCACTTGGAAAATGGCTGCTACCTTGAGCTCATCTTCACCAAGGGTCAACCTGGGTTTTTCCAGAAGACCTTCTCATCAGACCCTCTGAAAATTAACTAACTTAAATTAGCTAGAAGGTTAATGCCTGGCACAGCAGCAGCCTTTGGGACCAGGCCTCCAGGAGAATGCCTGAAGTCCATTCTGAGTGCATGCTACCTTCTGTGTGATAAGTATTTTGAATATCATCTTATTCAAGTCTGTAATAGTAATGAAGCTTTCATTTGAAGGTTCAATATCCTTTACTTAATAACAAATTCAAGAGTAGTTTAACAAAGATTGAATTCACATAATCTGAAAGTATTAAACTGTTTTGAAACACCCTAAAAGAAAAGGATCTTGGGATCTAATTCAGTTGCCTTGCCCTTCCAAGACAAACCTCATACCCTCTGCCTAATTTGAGAGAATTTCCAAAGAAAAGACAGTCTGGTTTAAATACATACACCCACAAATGCACATGAATCTCTTCTCCCTGGTTCTGCATTGCAGCCATATCTGAGATATATGAGTCAACAGTATTACATTCCCAGCTCCATAGCACTTCCAGGGAAGGTTTCAGGACTGGGTCCAACTAATAATACATATATATTACAATGCTTGGCAACCTATTCATTTTCTGGGAGGGAAGTTTGCCCTCAGCACTTGCCACATAACACTACTTGAATCTTGTACAACTCTGGCCACAGTTTCTGTACTGTGATTTATACAATTTCCTAGAAGTAAGTTAATAAGACCCCCATTGTGGAGATGACCACAAGCTTGAGGCATGTAAGAGATCCTAAATAAGTTTAAATGCCTCTGCATGACCAAAATCAAAAACCAAACCACTGCCATCGTGTCAATTCTGACTTCATAATGACCCTATAGGACATAGTAGAACTGTCCAATAGGGTCTCCAAGTCTGTAAATTTTTACAGAAGCCGATTGCTTTATCTTTCTCCAAGAGAGGGGCTGGTGAGTTTGAACCACCCACCTTTTGGTTAGCATCTGAATGCCTTAACCACTGCACTACCAGAGCATCTACCCCCTTCATGGGCATATGAGAAAGAAGGCCCTAAGTCTACTAGCTGTTGACTTGAGAGAACACCCGGGAGAAATGTGGTTGATATTAAAGTACAGAGACCTGCTGATGTTTCTCTGAAAGAGTGAGAAGCTTTGGTGCTGATATACTCAGTCATTATGCTGCCTTGATTCCAAAGGATTCTGATGGACCAATTGAAAGAAATAGGATGACTTTATCATGCTGTTACCTCATCTCATTTTTTTTTTTAATGATTTTCATTCTTCCAGGTAGTTCCACTAGTAAGTTACTTTCACCTCCTTGGGATATAAATTCGATCTCCCAATTGCTTGAGTACCAGATTTAGCCAACTTCCTGTTCCAAGGCCTTTTTTCTTTAAAATTTCAGGTCCGTTCTTTAGTTCATAAATGATGTTGTTGTTGTTGTTATGTGCCTTCTAGTCGGCCCCGACTCATAGCGGCCCCTCCTTGGGTTTCCGAGGCAGTATCACTACGGAAGCAGATTGCCCCATCTATGATGAGCCACCACCATTATTAGACTCCCTGATGTAGGAAAGGGAAATAGAAATTTGTAATGTCATCAGTCCATCTGCCTCTGGTTTTATTTTACAAACAGCCTGGACATGTGAATCAATGTGTGGTTCTGTCCAAAACAAAATGTTACTGAGAAAACATTTGCCCATTTAAAAGTATCTGGCTCTACAAAGCAAAAGGAAAGAGATTTAGCCTGGTACTGAGCAAATGACTGAGTTTGACTTGCCTAGACACACTAAGAACAAGAGAGATGATTTTAAGGGGAGGTTCCATCTAGGGGAGAAGGAACAAGTGGGAATTAGGTCAGAATCCTAGCAAGGAATCTCACTTTGGAGTAGCTACTGGCAGAATTTGAAGCAAATGAAAACCAAATCTCAATTTATTCAGCAAATGATTATCAAGAAAGAACCCTAGTGGGATTGCCACTTGAGTTGCAGGTTGTCTAAATTGAGTACAAAATCCTTGTCATTAATCATTTAATATAAGAATTATCATCAATCAAAATTGTCTGCTGAGAATCTAGCTGCAGCATTGTAGGTGCTGAATCTTGGGTTAAATAGGTATTGCCCTTGCCTTTCAAGGGAAGCTCTGGTGGTGTAGTGCCTAAGGCATTTGACTGCTAATCAGAAGGCTGGAGATTCGAACCCACCAGCCACCCCTCCAAAAGAAGACTGAGCAACCTACTTCTGTAGAGGTAATTCCTTGGAAACCCAAGGAGGGGTCACTATGAGTCAGAATTGACTTGATGGCAGTGACTTTGGATTTTTTTTCGGTTTTGCCTATCAAGGTTCTGAAATCTGTTTTCATTTTAAAGGACATTCAGAAAGTAACTGAACACCAAAGTGTTGCCTATACAATTCACTACTGTACTTAAGCAAAGCAAGACAGTGAGCTCTTGGAGATCACAGGTCTTCACTTACTCATATTAATACTGTAGCATCTAAGACAGTGCCTGGTACCAAGCAGATCCTTGGTACCTGTTCATGGAGTGGGCAGAAGAAAACAACCAGTACACAGGGGGTCCATAAAGTCTGGAAACTTAGGTGAATACACATAATGTCATTAAGACATCTTCAGTCTGTGAAAAATTGAAATAATATTAACTACATTTTCAGATTTCATGGATACCCTGCAGTTTGTGAAATAAGTAGAAAAACATTATGAGACTTACATATGTATTCAGGGTGGGAACCAGAAGGAAATTGCCACCTGTTCTCCAGTTATTCAACGAAGACTTCCTAGGAAAAGTGATTTTTAAAGCTCTTTGAATAAAGGAAGAGAGATTAAAAATTTACCAAGGAAAGCGGTTAGGGTGAAAGGTGGAGATAGACACAAAATCGATGACCTCTTTCTATTGGGGTTTCTGACTCTCCTATTCATCTTTCAAGTCTTTGTTTAAGTTAGTGGTTTTCGACTGTAAAATGGTGCAACCATTGTGGAAAGCAGTATGGCGATTCCTTCAAAAGTTGGAAATACAAATACCATTTGACCCAGCCATCCCATTACTAGGTATATACCCTAAAGAAGTGAGAGCCATAACAAGAACAGATATATGCACGCTGATGTTCATCGCAGCACTATTTACAATAGCCAAAACTTGGAAATAACCTAGATGTCCAACAACTGAGGAATGGATAACCAAACTTT
>NW_006921590.1:8249923-8250818 GCF_000298275.1 Orycteropus afer afer | reverse complement strand
AAAAAAAAAAAAAAAGAAAGAAAAAGTTAGTGGTTTTCAACTGGGGATAATTTTGCCCCTCAGGGGATATTTGTCAACGTCTAGAGCCATTTTTGGTTGTAACAACTGAGGGGGTTGCTACTGGCATTTAGGGAGTAGGGGCCAGGGTTGCTGCTAAACATCCTACAAAGCACAGGACAGATCCTCCCAACAAAGAATTACCTCACCTGAAATATAATTAGTGCCAAGGAGCTAGTGATCCTTGAGAAACCCTAAGTTTAAACGCACCTTGGGAGAATGTTCCCTGATATACCTCAAACTGTGCTTTTTTCCTCATCATACTTTGTACTTCTTGCCACAGCACCTATCACTATTTCAATTAAGTACATTATACTCGATTCTTCCACTAAAAACCAAGCTCCATAGAAAAAACTGTATACATCTTGTTCACTACTGGAGTCTTAGCATCTATCATAGTGCCTAGAAGATAGTTGTTGTTGTTGTTAGGTGTCGTTGAGTCGTTTCTGACTCTTAGCGACCCCATGCACAGCAGAACAAAGCACTGCCCGATCCCACGCCAGCTCCTCGATCTCTGCTATACCTGAGCCCATCATCGCAGCCACCGTGTCAATCCATCTCATCGAAGGCCTCCCCCTCTTTTGTCGACCCTCCACCTACCAAGCGTGACATCCTTCTCCAAGGAATGGTCGCTTCTGACAACATGACCAAAATAGGTGAGATGAAGTCTGGCCGTTCTCGATTCCAAGGAGCATTCTGGCTGCACTTCCTCCAGGACAGATCTGTTACTTCTTTTAGCAGTCCATGGTACTTTCAGCATTCTTCGCCAGCATCACAACTCAAAAGGATCAACTCTTCTTTGGTCTTCCTTATTCATTGTCCAGCTCTCACATGCATA
>NW_006921590.1:8243105-8249701 GCF_000298275.1 Orycteropus afer afer | reverse complement strand
ATGCATATATATGTGTATAGGAACTCTGGTAGTGTAGTGCCTAAGGCACTTGACTGCTAACCAGAAGGCTGGCAGTTCAAACCCACCAACCACTCCCTGGAAGGAAGATGGGGCAATCTACTTCTGTAGTGATACTGCCTCGGAAACCCAAGGAGGGGTCGCTACGAGTCAGGTCTGACTCAACAGCACATAACAACAACAAGAACAAGCAAGAAGAGACTACAGGACAAGCAAGGGCAGTTCAGAAAATGGGAGCTTCAAACAGACAACAAGGCACAGATGTCATGAGAAGAAAATTTGAGTTTCATACCTCCATGACAGTCTAAATATGTGTCTTAGCATGGAGACCTAACAAAGTGTGCTGGCGGAAAGTTTCAGCTAAGAATCAGGATTTTGCCAATATATTCCAGAAACTTTCTCTGACTGATTTTGCTTTGTAACTGATTTTCCCCAGGTAATGGAAGGATAATACCCTTCATTTCTCCTTTCATAAAGTTATATTTGGAATGAGTTAGAAGTTCATGTTTATTCAGAACTAGTGTGTTATCTCAAAGACAGAGTCAAATAGCACAATTATGTTTATTAATTTTTGTCTGAGGCCCTGAGAGTCTTAGGCAAGTTTCCACAATATCAAATCAAAAGGATTAATTTCTAAGTAATGCTTAGGTCATAGATATTAGCAAGCAGTTGGGTCAATTAACAAAGAAATGAAATAACTTCTCAAAATACATCTTTGTTCCCTACCATGGTATATGTAATAATCACCATGTCCAAGCAGTAAATTGAGTCAAGATTGGGCCTACCACATTGAGAAATGTCGAGTTTGATAAGTGGTGACAAATGATAAAGTTCAAATAAATAATATGGTTTTTCCTTTTGACTGAATTTGAAAACTCTAAGAGGGAACTCTGAAGCCATAAACATTTACACAGCTTGGCAAAATTCCTTATTATGTAAATACTTTGTGAAGATAACTTTGGTCCATAAAGTATTAATGCTATTTGATAAAAATCAGTTTTTGTTTGGTATGCCTTTTGAAGCTAGTGTAACTCTTGGTCATCCTATATGGCTATAAAAGCTTTTTGGAATCAAATCTTAATCCCAACATGTTTTCTTGTTCATTTAAACCTTTTATATACATGTGGGAGCCACAGAGAGTAGAAGCTTTTAGGGCTTGAGCTTACATTTTTTGTCATTCTCATACATTCTCTGTGAAAAATTTTTGACATGTTTGTGTTTGTAAGTTAAAATATACATTTGTGTTCTTAACCATTTTCTTTCCCCCTCCATTTATGCTTGTTTGTTTGATTTACAAGAAGCCTATATTTGTGCTCATTGAAAAGAAACGTGGTCCAACAGAATGTGGAAATTTATCAAACAATATCATTAGTATAACACATAAATAAAGTTCTGCTGAAGATAATTCAAAATCACTTGTAGCAGGCAATTGACAGGGAACTGTCAGAAATTTAAGCTGATTCAGAAGAGGACATGGAATGACATGAAATGAGGGATATCATTGCAGATGTCAGATGGATCTTGGCTGAAATCAGAGAATACCATGGAGATGTTTATTGGTGTTTTATTGACTATGCAAAGGCATTCAACGGTGTAGATCATAACAAATTATGGATGAGATTGTGAGCAATGGGAATTTCAGAGCACTTAATTGTGCTCATGCAAAACCTGGACACAGTCTAGAAGGTAGTGGTTCGAACAGAACAAGGTGATACTATGTGGTTTAAAATCAGAAAAAGAGTATGTTAGGGTTGTATCTTTTACCACACTTGTTCAATCACTTGTATCTTTTACCAAACTTGTTCAATTAGTTACTGAGCAACTAATCCAAGAAGCTAGACTACATGAAGAACACAGCATCAGGATTGGAGGAAGCCTTGTCAAAGACCTGTGATATGTAGATGACACAGCTTTGCTTGCTGAAAGCCAAGAGACTTGAAGCACTTACTAATGAAAATCGACGATTACATTTGTGGAAAATGGTATGGTATTTCCTTAAAAAACTGAAAAAAGAAAAATCATTTGATCCAGCAATTCCATTACTAGGAATATATCCTAAAGAGGTGAGAGACAGAACCCGAACAGACATACGCACACCCATGTTCATCACAGCACATTTCACTATAGCAAAGAGATAGAAACAACCTAAATACCCATCAACAGATGAATGGATAACCAAATGATGATACATCACACAATGGATCACTACGCAACATAAAACAATAATGAATAATACACAAATCACCTCACAACATGGATGACTGTGGAGGACATTATGCTGAGTGAAATAAGTCAATCACAGAAGGACAAATATTGTATGAGCCAATTATCATAAAAAGTCAAGGAAAGGTTTACTTACGGAAAGAAACTCACTTTGTAGTTTACCGGGTATGGGAGGGAAGAGGAGGGAAAATGTGGGACTAGTTGTGGAGGTCACATGTTGATTTGGGTGAGGGGAGAGATAGTATGGAAAGAGTCTGTGGCCAGCATGATGACATTGGGAAAAGGAAGGACACTGAAACATGCATGTAAGATATAGACAACAGAGGCAAATACTAGTATAAGCACAATACTGCATTACCACTAACACCAAACACCAGGCTACTGATAAATGCATAGACAAATGAGAAGATCATGTGGGTTGTCGGCAAACAGGAATATACCCTAGACCAAGGATAGATTTAGCTGAACATAATATTACGTATGCACTTGTGCTACAAAACTGGCCACATAAATTGCAGAAGTAACACAAGACAGAATTGGTGTAACCTCTCAGAGATGACCAGGTACCTTGAGAGAGAGAATCGCCGGGTCTGCCAACGCAGGACCATAGTCTCGGGACACCAAACTCAATTGGCACAGCATAATACATAAAAATCTTGCTCTACAACCAACTTTGGTGAGTAACGACTGGGGTCTTAAAAGCTTTCAAGTGGTCATCTAAGATGCAACTATTGGTCTCCTCTCATCTGAAGTAAAGAAGAGGAAAGAAAATCAAAGACATCTAGAAACAATTAGCCCAAACATTATATCCAACAAGGATGTAATGATGGATCTCAAGACCAGAAGAACTAGATGATGCCTGGCTACCAATGCCAGAAGCTTAGAAAGGGATCAAACCGGGAGATCCTGGATAGAGTGGGAGGGAAAATTTGGAACAAAATCCAAAAGCAAAAAAAAATGATCAGAATTACTGATTGGATAAAGTCTGGTGGAACTCCCAAGACTATGGCCCCAGGTTAACCATTTTGGGCCTAGAATTGGACTCACTCCATTGGCTCTGAGAGCATTGGCTCTCAGCCCAACAGTAGAAAGACCTACATACAGAACACCTATCCCAAGGTGATGCACTCACCTACTCTTGGGAGATATACTCCTTAGAGTAATCAGCCATAGGGCACATAGGGAAAACATTCACATAGAGGGAAAGTTGGATGGACAGGACTGCATAGTTAAGAATGGCACAGGGAGGGGGTAGTCACAGGGATGGGTTGGGAGGAGACTTTGTTATGGTCAGAGATGGAATTGGGGCATGAAATCATATGTACACCAACTGTTGAATGTAAAACAAATTTTGCTCTGTAAATTTGCACCCAAAAGCACAGTAAAACTTAAAAAAAAAAAAATTCTTTACAGAAGCAAAAACAAAGTAAAAGATTACAGCTTTTATTATGGATTACACTTCAACATAAAACAAAAATCCTCACAAGTGGACCAATAAACAACATCATGATAGATGGAGAAAATACTGACATTGTCAAGCAGTAAATTTTACTTGAATCCACATTCAATACCCACTGAAGTAACAGTCAAGAAATCAAATGATGTATTGCATTGGGCAAATCTGTAAAAGACCTCTTGGAAGTGTTAAAAAGCAGATATGTCATTTTGAGGACTAGAGTGTACCAGCCCCAAGCCATGGTATTTTCATTTGCCTCATATGCATGCTAAAGCCAGACAATGAATAAGGAAGACCACAGAAAAATTCATGCATTTGAATTATCATGTGTATTGAATATACCACAGGACTGATAGAAGAATGAACAAATCTGTCTTGGAAAAAGTATACCCAGAATGCTCCTTACAGGAGAAGATCACAAGACTTCATCTCATGTACTTTGGGCATTTTATCAGGAAGGACCTGTTCCTGGAGGACATCATGCTTGGTAAAGGAGAGGGTCAGCAAAAAAGTGGAAGACCTCCTGTGAGAAGGATTGACACAGTGGCTACAAGAGTGGGCTCAAATATAACAATGACTGTGAGCATGGTACAGGACTGAGTAGTTGTTTGTTCTGTTGTACATAGGGTCACTAAGACTCAAAACCAACTTGATGGCACCTGACAACAATAATCAGTCAATCAATTGGATGGTCCAATGATTATAAATTGATAAGTTAATGAAGTAGTATTTTGGTCCAATTTACACTCTTCATTTTTACTCTCCATTTCTTAAATATCTCGGATAATCTCACCACTCCTTGGCAATATTGCTCTTAGAAAATTCATCCCATGGCTAATATGGGGCATCTCACTTAAAAAACTCTGCAGCTACTACAGAATCTGCCCTAACTGTCCTTCACCAATTAATCAGAAAGCTTGAAGTGACTGATTACAGCCTCTGTCAACACAGGATGTTTTGACACAGCTGTTTGGACAAGGCTGTTTGAGGCCTCCTATAAGGCTTGCTGGCATTCAGGAGGGGGACATGGCCCAAGGGTCAAGGTTGGAAAGCAGCTATTCATCTCTCATCAAACAGCAAATATTCAAATGTGTATTAAAGCCCCAAAAAGGTAACTGTGGTGAGCAAAATTGATGCCATCTCTGCCCTCATGTGCCTCTAATCTACTCAGTGAGAGAATTGTTCATTAGTAATTTTCCAAATATGTTATAACATACTATAATGAGTGTTGTGAAAGGAAAGCACTGGGAATATAGATTGAAGGAGAAGAAAAATCATTTAAGATTATGATTGTTGAGAATGAATGAGCAGGTTGGCTATGAAAGCATAATAGATTACCATATAGTAAGACTGAAACTTACATAGTAAGCATGGTTCCTGTCAACTCAGCTATGTAATTCCCCTCCAGCAGGGCTCAGCTGTCTAGATGTAGTCTAAGAAATTGAAAAATTGGGTGTACCCAGGGCTGGGTTCCATTCCAGTTTTGAGGATTTGTATTTTTTGAAGAAATGAATCAGTGTGGCATTGTGGGAGAGTTAATTCAATGAAAACTGTGCATAGTGACTCCAATTATTCACACTTGTTTATTCATTGTCTGCAAGACACATTATAAATCTCATTAACCAGCACTGTTGTTGTTGTTGTTATATGCCGTCAAGTCGCCCCTGAGTCACAGCGACCCCTCCTTGGGTTTCCAAGGCAGTATCACTACAGAAGTAGATTGCCCCATCTTCCTTCTGAAGAGTGGCCAGTGGGTTTGAACCACCAGCCTTCTGGTTAGCAGTCAAGTGCCTTAGGCACTATGCTACCAGAGCTCCTTTAACCAGCACTAGTGATATCATAAGAGTACTTACAATTCTAGTAATATTGTGTAAGGCTATTATCAGGAAAGTTCTGCCTTCTCTGGCATTACTAACAACTGGTGTAGACTCCTTGAAGGCACTACTAACCCTGTCTTCACGTAATCCATGCAAGCTCTCTGATTAATTCAACTCTCCAACCTAATTCTATATTGTATAGCCCATTTATATATTCTACCATGATCTTCATAGGTTTCAGGTGGTAAAAAGTCACACCTGAAACCTTGAAAACAATGGGCTATGGGAACAGAAAAATGTTCCACATGTTTGATTCTTGCCCTTGAATTTTTGATAAGTGGATGTAACTGCTCTGAATCTCAGTTTTGTCCTCTGTGAAATGGAGTTGAGCAAGTACATATCAAATGCTGATGCTATAAAAGCTAAATTGTTTATCATATATAATATGTCTTAAATCTTAAGTTTGGGAATGTGTCTAAGTAGCAATTTTTACTGATTTTATGGCATTGATTCTGCCAACTTTAACTCTCTTCAGTATTTCATATTTATATATAATATACAGATACTCATGTAGGAGCTCTGGTGGCATAATGCCTAAGGTATTTGACTGCTAACTAGGAGGCTGGCGGTTCAAACCCACCAGGCTCTCCTCAGAAGGAAGATTGGGTGATCTACTTCTATAGAGATACCGCCTCAGAGACCTAAGGAGGGGTCGTTATGAGTTGGAAATGACTTGAGGGCAGTGAGTTTCCCTTTTTTGGTTGGTACTCAGGTATCATCATTCCTACATTGTTCTGATTGTTTTACTTACTTTCTGAGACTTAGCTTGAACAAAGATATAACTCAGTGGTACAATTTCTAGAACTCATTATAACTGAACAAATACTACCAAGGGGTTAGATTTTAAAGAACACACATTTGAGGAAGTTTCAGCAAGATGGCAGACTAGGCAGAAAGACTGCACAGATCCTCTTCAACAAAGAAAAGGGAAACCAATTAACACAGACACAGAAAATAATCCTAGACCCCTGAGCCTTGAAGGGAAGGATATAGAAGTGGACTAAACCCCAACTAGCAGAAGA
>NW_006921590.1:8218400-8239815 GCF_000298275.1 Orycteropus afer afer | reverse complement strand
ACACCCATGCTTGCCTTCACTGACAACACAGTACTGTATGTGCAAAAGGGTTCATATTTGTTGTCTGTACCTCCCATGTACCTCTATGTCTTTCTCATCCTCAGTGCTGCCATATTGGTCACTCACATTTGGTTTCCAGCCAAACCAAAGACAGGCGTATGAGTTGAACATTTACCTGAGGTAGATACACTCCTTGGAGAGAAAAATCATTGAGAAATAAGGGCTGCTTATGAACAGGGAGACAGCTTAGGGGGCAGGAGTCCATGGAGGGATGGACACTGCAAAGAGGTAACTATGGGGAGAAAGCGGGAGGGAAGCTGTTGCATTGTGGTAAACTGTGGTCAATGTCATGAGACAAAGTATATGTAAACTGCTATATGGAAAGTGAATTTGCTCGGTAAATCTTCACTCAAATCACAATAATAAAAAAGAAAGAAAGAAAGAAATAACACACATTTGAGTATATTAGTGGTTTGTACACAATTAAAGGTATTTGATACTGAGTCCCCAAGATACATGTACCAAACCAAACTCACTGCCATCAAGTCAATTCCAACTCATAGTGACCCTCATTGGGTTTCCAAGACTGTCAGTCTTTATGGAAGCAGACTACCTCATCTTTCTTCTGTGGAGTGGCTGGTGGGTTTGAACCACTGACCCTTTGGTTAGCAACCAGTCTTAGCCATTACACCAACAGAATCCTCCTGGATACATATAGATTATTTACAAATGTTCTACGTCAAGGATCTCTGGTGGCATAGTGGATAAGGCATTTGGCTGCTAACTGGAAGATCAGTGGTTTAAACCCACTAGCCTCCCTGCAGAGGGAAGATGGGGCAATGCACTTCTGTAAAGATTTACAGCTTTGCAAACTCAATGGGGATTGCTATGAGTTGCAATCAACTAGATGGCAGTGAGGTTTTTTTTTTTCTTTTTAAGTACTCCTATATTAATATATTTTTATGTTTTCAAACCACATTAAATATTTTAAAGAATGAGATAAATGTGAATTAAGCAATATCTTAAACCATTTCATTTTGTTGAATAACGTTCTATTTTGGTAGTCACTAAAATATTAAAATGGATCTGTGTGATTGGGAGCAGCTTGTGAAAGTGTCAGTTCTGCTTGGTTTCTTATTTGTTTGTGGCTGGCTGTATCTTTGAGGAATCCTCTTAAAGCCACTTGGCCATTTGAGACAAGTTAGTAAAATTAAACTAAATAATATAGTTTGCAAATCCAAACTGGGCATAAGTGAAAAATAATATTTTACAATAAGCTGATTGTGAATGAACAATTAGGGGTAATAATCTCAAATCCTTTTGGTTGTAGAAACTGCATATCACACATAACACAAAATGATGGGTGAAATGAGAACAAGAGAGTTAAACGCATTAAAAACTTTTTGTTTTTCATTGCCATCCTGTCCTCTCTGGCTCATGTTGACCCCATCTGCAACAGAATGAAATGTTGCCCAAGCCTACACCGTCTTCACAGTTATTGTAATGTTTGAGTCCATTGTGTTCACTGTGTGTTTTAAGGGCCTTCCAGCTTAGAAGGCTCATCTTCCAGCACTATATTGAATAATGTTCTGTAGAGATGTGCAGAGATTTAATGGCTAATCGTTGGAAGTAGATCACCAGGCTTTCTTCCTAGTCTGTCTTAGTCTAGAGGCTCTGCTAAAACCTGTCCACCATGGGTGACCCTGCTGGTATTTGAAATACCAATGTCATAGCTTCCAGCATCATAGCAACACAAAAGCCACAACTGTATGACAAACAAAGAGACGGATGGTGCATTTAAATGTTAGTACAGATTAACAGGTTTTTTTCTCTGTTTTAGATTACATATCAGTATAAATAGGAATTCTTCATTTGACTTAGCAAATTTCAACAGATTAGTGGTTCTCAAACTTAAGCATGCATCACTATCACTGAACAGCTTTTTAAACTATGGATTTCTGGCCCAATACCAGTTTCTTACTCAGCCAGACTGAGATGAGGCCCAAAGATTTACATTTCTAACAAGTTCCCAGGTGATGCTGATGCTGTTGGTGTTGGGACCACACTTAGAGAACCCCAACATATATCATGTTGAAGGCCCTCTGAGTTACACCCTCTCCCAGACCTTTGGTATATATAACACAAATCTCGCTAAGATCATGGTCATTTAAAAGAGATGTTCCCTTTTATTATCTGTTCACATCCTAAGTTCTCCTGCCTCCCCCTGTGTGCATCACCCACTGCCCTTCCCCCTGAAGGGAGGCGGAAGGGGCCTGAGGACAGGGGAAGGATGGAGCCTCCTTTCTGTGAGTGCAGCTGACAGTTTGCACTACCTGGTGAATTCGAGGCCTCAGCATGTTTCCCCAGGGTGAATTAATTGCTTTGCTTTTCCTTTTCCTTTGCATAAAGCCAGGCAGATTTTTCCTTTCTGTTTGGACAAGACTTTGCTGCCAGCACTTTCCAAGGATGATCAGCAAGTGGCTGCTGTATGAGGGTGATAGTGTTGTCAGGAATAGCAGGGCAGGGTATTGTCACTCTAGTTGGGAAATGGCAACTGAGGTCAATTCTAGTTCAGCTTCCTACCTACAGAGTTATGGCAGGACGTAAGTTTGGCCCACATGAGATGAATAGGTCAGCAGAAACATATTCTTGTCTTGCTAATAGCCTACAACTTTACTTTTAAGTCATAAGTCAGAACATACTTTTTCACTATTTGAGATCCAGCAATCCATGTCCTTACATGAGATATTTTAAAAATCAAAGGCACGAACAACACACCAACAAAAATCTAAACAACAAAAAGAATTCCAAACCAAAGCTGTGCACAAAATGTTGTATATGCTTGGTATCTGAAGTTGAAAGTCGTTGCTTTAGTTAACTATTGCTGAGTAACAAAAGTACCCCCAATGTAGTAGCTTAACATATAATTGGGACAATAATTGACGAGGACAGCTTGTCTCTGCTCTATATAACGTCAGCTAGGGTGGCAAGACTTGGGCAGTGCCATGTACTTCTAAGCTGGCTTTATTCACCTGGTGGAAAAGCTGGTGCTGGGATTGAAGTCTATTTTGGGCTTCCCACAGCAGCATCTTGGTCTCAGGGTAGTAGAGCTTATTACAAGGCACCTGGCTTTGCCCAGCCTACAAAAGTAGAATGACCAGGCCTTCTTAAGACTCCTGGAATTAACACAGTGTTTCGTCCATCACGCTCTGTTGGTTAAAGTGAGTCACAAGAACAGCCCAATTCAAGGGTGGAGAGAGTCTACAAAACAGCAGGAAGACCAGGAGATGTGAGTTATCCAAGGCCATCAAATTAGCAGTCTACCATAGTCATTGAAAATACTGGATTTTCTGCTCCCACTGTTTAAGGACTCTTGGTATTCCGTACCATAATCAGGTCAGAGCAGCATGAACAGGGGCAGGGTGTTAATCTCAGGATGAACATCAATGCTTCCCAAAGAGAGAAAAATGGCTTTAACTTTAGAGTCTGAGGGCATGTATCTGCTTAACAGGAGTCTCTGTTTAACTTCCAGCCTAAGCACTCTTCTAATTACTTTCTCTCCCCTACTCCTTTCATAGCACTCACTACTGCCTAACGTTTTATTGAGTAGTTGTTTACTTGGTTATTGTCTGTCTCACCCCACTAGACTATAAAATCCCCAGGAGAAGGCACTCTGTCCCTTTTATTCTCTGCCATATCCTCAGCACCCAGAACAGTGCCTGCCATAGTGAAGATACTGCATGAATATGTGTTGGATGAATGAATATATACATTTCATATTGGAGAATATGCCATGAGGCAAACTTGGCAACTCCAAAATAAGTTGCTGTGAGATAAGGGCTGTGGCTGGGATTTGTGTATCTCCTCTACAGGGCCTGGAACTGAACACTCCCAGATATGGTGTGTACCCTCTGCTGTTTCCCATGGTGTCATTGTTCAGAGGTGTCAATGGACATCAATCATGGATTTAGAGGGTTTTTCTCTGAAGCCTCCAGCTCTTTTATTTGGCCAATTAGGCTTTGTGCTCCCGTTTCCAAACACAGAGGTGGGAGAAACATGAACCTGGCTTTATCTAATGCCTCATTTTTAAGGAACCAGCCTCTGGTCAATGCTGTATTATTTCCAATTAAATCTTGGATATCCTCATCCTTGTTAAAACTGGTTAGTAAGCATTAGCTATTCATTCCCAAAAAGAAGCTTAACCAGATAGTTTTTCATTATGTTCTGCCTTTCACTGGGATATTGAAAGGGTTATTTGTTGTTTGTTTTTTTTTTTTTCCTTCTTTCTTCCAATCAATTCTTTCTTTCTTTCTTTGTTTTTTCCTCTATAGCATCCCCTTAAAAACTTGGTGTCATTGGTTAGGCCCCTTATTCATACTCATCCTCCTGTCCCTTTGCTCTTTTGATTGTTTATTGATCACAGAAAAACAAATCAAATTTCCTTAATGAATTCTATGCACTTGCATCTGATTTGGTTACAGGTCACCTATATCTGTCACTGGGGGTGGGGAGTGGGTGTTCATTTGAAAGCTCAGTCTACTTCTTATCATCTAGGGAGTCTTTATCTGAAGCCCATTCATCCTGACTCTACAGAGTAGTGCTCAGTGCTGTGGTTTTCAACTCATTTATAAGCCCAGAAAGCATTTATGAGTTTTCAGAAGAGGTTAAGGAATACTTTTGAAAAAGTATTTTAAATGTTTCTGTTGCGTTGTGCCCTGGTCATTTTCCTCTATGGGCTTTTTTTTTTACCCCCTTGCCTCCCCGCCCCCAACATCTCCTTGCCTCCCCCCCCATCACCACCACCACTACTCCATCCCTTAACCCCTCCCTTTCATGACTCTGCTTGTGTTACTAGAATATGACTCTCTACCCACTGGAATCTCAACTTAATCTGGTTGGAGAAGTGGAAGGTTGCCATCTGGCTAGGAGTGCCCATCAAAAGCACTTAATGTGAGTGTTGTTTCTGATTATGATGACATTAAGCAAAGCCTTAAAATACATTATAGCTGTATATCAGAGTTTTCTGAGACATTGCAGATCCTAGGCCTAGAGTTGCTAGAAGACAATGTATTTTAAGTCCAAATAAGAGGCCAGCAATACCTTGCAAAGTATGAGCCCTGTATGCAAACACTGCTTGGGTCTGCTTACACAGAAACAGCTGTAAGCTGGTGAATTTGGACTTCTGCATTGACATGGTCCAGGTGAGCTCCTAAAAGCCAAACAATACAAAGCCCCAGGCATGGAAGGATCTTAACAAAAATGAGAGTAGGAACCCAAGTCCCCTTGGAAATCCCTTTTTCTCTTCCTCTGCCTGATCCTCATTCCTCCTAATGTGAACTTGTCCTTAGACTCATAAAACCAGGAAAAGAGAACAAGCTCAGATTCTCTTGGGTTTGGCAACAGTTTTGAGGCCCCTAGAAGTATACAAGAAGCTAGTTTAAACCCACATGCTATTTATTTTCTCATCTCACCTCTGCCAAGCAAGTCTGTTTTAGCATTGCTCATGTCTGATTTTTGCGAGTTTAACCTCCCCCAATTTTTAAGGAACTTAATATTTTCCTTTATTATATTTCTCTCTCTCTCTCTCTCTCTCTGATTCCATGTTACTAATTAGCTTATTACTCCTTCCTGTCAAAACTTCCCCATTTAATGTCAGCCAGACACAATTATCAGGTGGCTTTGAACAGGATCAAGTCAACTTTATACATACTTACTGCCCATGATTTACTGCATCCATTTCAGGAATATATAAAAATCAATCATTACTTTTAGTCTCCCTGCTGGGCTGTGTGTATAGTGAGAATAACATTAAAGTAGGAGCTGGAAAGACCTGAATCCTAGGTATGGACCTGCAATATATAATCTTTAATATCTTTGGATATTCATTTAATTTTCCTAAGACTCAGTTTTCTCATCTGTATAATGGGAATAATCTTGCCTACTCCGACTATTATGGAGTCATTGATCAACCAAATGACCAACCAAAACAGGACAATTTAAATTACCTAGGACAACTTAAATTAACTTCCTCTACTTGGCAATGTACATCCTTAGATGAGTCTTACTCTTCCCTGTTTTATTTTATTCTAGTTTGTTTTCACTGGTGTCTTAGTTTGGATTCTCTAAAGAAGCAAAACTGGTGAAATTTAGATAAATAAATAACTTAGAGATAGATAGATACAGATTCATTGATTGATCTCAAAGAAATGGCTAATGCAGTTGTAGAGACTGACAAGTCCAAAGCCCATAGGTCAGAAGTCAAGCTGGAGTTTTCTACTGACTCAAGTAGCTGTAAGGGCTGATGAATCCAAAGTTGGTGAGTAAGATGGCAGGCTCTCGGCTCACAGGCTATGAAGACAGCAATCCCAAAATAGTCAGGCTGTCCACTGGTTGAAGTCCAGATGATGATGGGCCAGGTGCAGGATCCAGAACAAGCACAAAGACAAAGATCTTTGCCAGAACTTTTTCATATATATTGGAAATAGGCCATACCTGAAGGAAACTCCTTTTCCACTGATTGGCTACTCATAGCAGATGATCACATTATATCAGATCTCATCATGGAGGATGACTACATTATAACTGCAAACCACTTAGAATCATGGCCCAGCAAAGCTGGCACACAGCCTTAACTATCACAACTGGAAAGAGATTTTCTCTTCACTTGTTAAAGTTAACTTTAAGAAATTTAACTTATTAAAGTTAGACTCACATCCTTTGAGGAAAAACTGCTATTGAGATTTTTCATCTTACCTCAAATAGATTCAGTAATATTTTTGAAAAACCAGAGTAGTCTAAACCAAAATTTAAATAATTCCTTGGCTTTCTGATGTTGCTGTTGTTGTTGTTGGTTGCCAAAGAGTGGATTCCAACTCATGGCGACTATGTGTATCAGAATAGAACTGCTTCATAGAATTTGCAAGGCTGTGTGATATTTTGGAAACAGATTTCCAGGCCTATCTTATGAGGTACCTCTAGGTAGGTTTGAACTGCAACCTTTTTTCCTAATAATGGAGCACTTAACCATTTGCACCACCTACTGACAGTGGTCTGTTACCATTCATTTGTCACTTTGTCATACTGTAGTGACTTGTGTGTTATTGTGAGGCTGGAGGCTATGCCACTGGTATGTCAAATACCAGCAGGGTAACCCACGGTGGACAAGTTTCAGCGGAGCTTCCAGACTAGGAAGAAGGAAGAGGCCATTTATTTCTCAAATAATTGACCAGTGAAAACCTTATTAATAGCAGTGAAACACTATCTGATATATTACTGGAAAACTGTATGAATAGCTCTGAAACATTTTCTGACACAGGGCCAGAAGATGAGCCCCTTAGGTCAGAAGGCACTCAAAATACAACTAGGGAAGAACTGCCTCCTCAAAATAGGGTCAATTTTAATGATGTAGATAGAGTAAATCTTTCAGGACCTTCATTTGCTAATAGGGCATAACTCAAAATGCAAAGAAACAACTGCAAACAGCCATTAATAATCTGAAGGTGGAATATACAAAAAGTATGAATCTAGGAAAATTAGGACTTGTCGAAAATGAGATGAAGGATGTAAAGATAAGTATCCTAGGCATTCGTTAGCTGAAATGGGCTGGTTTTAGCCATTGTAAATTAGGCAGTCATAAGATCTACTATGCCAGAAATGACAAATTTAAGAGGAATGGCATCACATTCATGGTCAAAAAGAATGTTTCAAGATCTATGCTGAAATACAGTGCTGTCAGTGGTTGCATAATATTCATATGCCTACAAAGAAGACCAGTTAATACTTCAAAAACTAAACCAAACTCACTGCTATCAAGTCGATTCTGACTCATAGCAACCCCTCCTTGTGTTTCCGAGGTGGTATCTCTACAGAAGTAGATTGCCCAGTCTTCTGTCCTAGGAGTGGGTTTGAACTGCCACCCTTCTGGTTAGCAGTCAAATGCCTTACACACTACTCACCAGAGCTCCTGGTTAATAGTACTATTATTCAAATTTACATAACAAACACTAAAACCAAAGATTGAAGAAATGGAAAATTTTTACCAACTTCTGCAGTCTGAAGTTGCAAACATGCAATCAAGATATATTGATTATTACTGATGATTGGAATGTGAGAGTTGGAAGCAAAGAAGAATCATGAGAAGTTGGAAAATATAGCCTTGGTTATAGAAATGGCACTGGAAATCCCATGATAGAATTTTGCAACACCAATGACTTATTCATTGCAAATACCTTATTTTGACAACATAAATGGTAGGTATATATGTGGACCTCCCCAGATGGCTCAGACAGAAATCAAATCAACCACATCAGTGGAAAGAGGTAATGGAGAAGCTCAATATCTTCAGCCAAAACAAGGCCAGGAGCTGACTATGGAATAGACCATCAAATGGTCATATGTAATTTCAAGTTGAAGCTGAAGACAGTTAAAATAAGTTCATAAAAGCCAAAATATGACTTTGATTATTGTCCCACCTGAATTTGGAGACTATCTGAAGAATAAATTTGACACATTGAACACCAATGTCTGAAAACCAGACCAGTTATGGGATGACATCAATAACATCACCCATGAAGAAAACAAAAGGTCATTAAAAAGGCAGGAAATGATGAAAAGACAAAAATGGATGTCAGAAGACACTCTGAAGCTTGTTCTTGAATGGAGAGCACCTACAGCAAATGGAAGAAGTGATAAAATTATAAAAGAGCTGAACAGAAGATTTCAAAGAGTAGACCAAGAAGACAAAGTCAACTATTATAATGAAATGTACAAAGAGCAGGAGTTAGAAAACCAAAAGGAAAGAATACTCTGTGCTTTTTTCAAGCTAAAAGAACTGAAGGAAAAACTCAAGCTTCGAGTTGGAATATTGAATGATTATATGGACAAAATATTGAATGATGCAAGAAACATCAAAAGAAGATGGAATACACAGAGTCACTGTACAAAAAAGAATTGGTTTATCCATTTCAGGAGGTGGCATATGATCAAGAACCAGTGGTACTGAAGGAAGAAGTCAAAGCTGCGGTGAAGGAATTGGCAAACAACAAGGCTCCAGGAATTGAGGGAATACTCATCGAGATGTTCCAACAAATAGATGCCATGCTGGAGGACTTACTTGTTTATGCCAAGAAATTTGGGAGACAGCCACCTGGCCAATTAACTGGAAGCAATCCATATTTTCACCCATTCCAAAGAAAGGTGATCCAAAAGAATGTGGAAATTATCGAACAATATCATTAATATCATACACAAGGAAAATTTTGCTGAAGGTAATTAAAAAATGGTTGCAGCAGTATATTGACAGAGAACTTCCAGAAATGCAAGCTAGATTCAGAAGAGGATATGGAATGAGGGATATCATTGCTGATGTCAGATGGAGCTTGGCTAAAAGCAAAGAATATGAGAAAGATGTTTACTTGTGTTTTATTGACTATGCAAAAACAGTCAACTGTGTGGATCATCACAAACTATGGGTAACATTGAGAAGAATGGTATTTCCAGAACACTTAGTTGTGTTCATGAGAAACCTGTACATAGACCTGGTGGCTGTCTTTCAAACAGAACAGGAGGATACTACATGGTTTAAAATCAGGAAGGGTGTGCACCAGGGTTGTATCCTTTCACCATACTTACTCAATCTACACACTGAGCAAATAATCCAAGAAGCTGAAGTCTATGAAGAAGGACATGACATCAAGATTGGAGAAAGATTTATTAACCACTTGCAATATGCAAATCACACAACGGTGCTTACTGAAAGTGAAGATGACTTGAAGCACTTACTGATGAAGATTAAAGGCTACAGCCTGCAGTATGGATTACACCTCAACACAAAGAAAATGAAGTCCTCACAACTGGACATTAAGCAACATCATGATAAATGGAGAAAAATTGAAGTTGTCAAAGATTGCATTTTACTTGGATCAGCAAACACCCATGGAAGCAGCAGTCAAAAAATCAGACGTCATATTGCACTGGGCAAATCTACTGCAAAAGACCTCTTTAAAGTGTTGTAGAGCAAAGATGTCACTATGAAGACTGAAGTGTGTCTAACTCAAGACATGGTATTTTCAATTGCCTCATATGCATGTGAACTGGAAAGTGAATAAGGAAAATTGAAGAAGAGTTGATGCTTTTGAATCGTGGTATTGGTGGAGAATACTGAAAATACATGGGACTGTCAGAAGAATGAACAAATCTATCCTAGAAGCATAGCTGGAATGCTCTTTTGAAGAAAGAATGGCCACACTTTGTCTCATCTACATTGGTCATATTGTCAGAAGAGACCATTCCCTGGAGAAAGATATGCTTTGTAAAGTGGAGGGTCAGCAAAAAAAAAGGCAAGATCCTCAACAAGATGGATTGACAAAGTGGCTACAATGATGGGGTCAAGCATAACAAGGATTGTGAAGATGGCACACAACTGGGCAATGTTTCTTTCTTTTGTACTTACGGTATCTATGAGTCAGAGCCAACTCAATGGCACCTAAGAACAACAACAATACTGATGATGGCCACTATGACTGGGTGGTTTCATACTCTTTACTCCTAAATTTTCTTCTTTGGCCAGCTGATTATGAGGAGATCAGAGAGTTACTTACTAGTCTTGGGCCTAGTAGTTTTTTACTCAGTTGCAACAATATGCCAGCCTTTGAGTATACTGTACTATCCTCTTAAACCATCTATGGAATTCCATTAGGACCTGTTGTTGTTTATCAACAAAGATGAACCCTTTTGTATATATAGTACTGCGTTGTCAATGATGGCAAGCAGTGATTTACAGGTGGATAGATGGCTGAACAATCATGTATGCCTTTGCAGGGGGTTGTGTGCCCATTACCATATGTAGGGTTGGCAGACAATGCTTCTACAAGTGTATTTGTATATGATGTAAGAATGTCCATGTGTATAGTAGAACTGACAAGGGACAAGGTTGTGGTGGCTCCTTGACCATAAAAGTCCTGGAGGGAGCAAGTAGTTGGACCTGTGTCCTCAGAACCGTGCTCTCAGGGGACATCAAGCTCAAGTGCCATAACATACTACACAAAAATATTGTTCAACATCCTACTTTAGTGAGTAGTGACTGGGGTCTTAAAAGCTTACAAGCAGCCATCTAGATTCAACAATGGGTCTCTCCTCATCCAGAGCAAGAAGAATGAAGAAAAGCAAAGATTCATGGGAACAATTAGTCCAAGGGACTGGTAGACCATGTGATCCTCAGCCTTGTATGACCACGAGACCAGAAGAACTAGCTGGTGCCTGGCTACCACTGTCAACCACTCAGAAGGGGATCAGTGCAGGAGATCCTAGATAGAGTGGGAAAACAATGTGAAGCAAAACTCAAAATTAAAAAAAAAAAAAAATAGGTTTGCTGGTCTGATAAAGCCTGGTGAGATCCCTGAGACTATGGCCTGTAGCTATCCTTCAGGTCTGGAAATGAACTCATTCCTGTGGCTTCTAGCCAAGCAATAGATAGTCATATGGGGTGAACATTACGTCAGGTAGATACACTCCTTGGAGAGATCATGACTTCTAAAGATAGGGTATTATAACTGTATACCTATATATTTTTCTGAGGAATATATCCATAGCTTTTACCAGATTCTAAAAGGAATTCATGCCTCTTCCTCAATAAAAAGATTAAGAATGATTGGTTGAAAGGCCCTGCTTCATCTTAAGAATGTGATTTCTTATGACTAATCTATTTTCCTGTTCCCAGAATTTCCATGTACCAATAACAAAAATGTAACCCTCTAAACTGCCTGGTGGGTAGTTTTCAAATTAGACAAGTCTGTTGTGTGACTCATGGAACTTTCTTAAGCTTTTGCTTTCAATAGTCAGGAAAATTCCAGCAATGTTGTCATGCTTCTGAAGACAGTAATTAGGAAAATCCTAGAGGAGACTATGGTTTTAAAGGATGCTAAATCAGGTTATGATTGTGCGTACCTCAATAGCATGTTTTTCCTCTCTGGAATTTCCTCTTGAGGGTAGTCTGTTCTTGTTTTGAAAACTTGTATCAACATTCTCGTGAACCCAGAAGTGTAAGCTACTTATTTATTTTATGTTATTTTGGACACAGGAGAAAAGTATCATAAGACAAGGAAAACCTTCCCATGATAAAAGCAAAACAGATTATCATTATTCGTCATCATACGTTGCTGGAACTATAAATAGAGTATGCTGGTCTCCCCTCAATACCTGTCTTTCAGCCACTCAGTATAAACCAAATTGTGCGTCCAATTTACCTATTCTGAGTTAAATGCCCCAAATGTTTTGTTTTGCCTTTAGGATTAATTTATTAGTGCTAGAGCTGGACACATGTAGGGAACATGATGGTGATGATACTTAAAAACAGCTGGGGCTTTTCTGCTTCTCAACTGTTGAAGGACCCTCCCTAGTAATACTGAGTTTATGAAGTGGAAAAAGTGGAAGTTTCGAACCCCATAAATCTATTAGCAATAGCTTGTTTTTCCATTTCCTTTAAGATAATATAGTGGCCATTATTGCACACTCTGGATTTAGACTGTCTGTGTTTGAATTACAGCTCCATCACTTATGAACTGTGCAACTTTGGACAAGATACAGGACCTTTCTGTGCCCCTGCCTTTACCAAGACAATAGAGACACTAATACTGCTTTTCTTCCTGGTCATGAAGGAGAATTAAATAATTAAGTAATACTTAATTAAATTAAATAATTAAGTAATACTTAATTAAATAATTAAGTATTCTTAGAATAGTACCTGGCAGGTACAAAATGTTATATAAGTATTTAAAAATAAATAAATCTAGTTACAGAGGGTGATACCAGAGATGTGTATGGATACATATAGCCGGGGTGAAACTTGAGAAGTCTGACGATGAACTGCCATGACTGGAACCAGTTGAATTTTTTTCTCCCATCTTTTTCATCCTTTTTTTCTGAGGGCAAGGTTTTCCTGGCTGGCCTCCCCGTGCTCCAAAGCTTTCAGATCTGAAATAATCAGATGGAATTCCATTTGATGCACAATGAAGCATTTCAATAAAGGCTACTTAGCCTCTTCATGACACTAGCTTTTTTTGATGGGAGCATTTCTTTGTTTGGTTTTTGGTTTTGTCCTTCCCCCTGGGGTTGACTTCCACTCCTAACCACTGAGCTTAATATAGCCTTTAGAAGAAAATATACGAGGGGAGGGGAGGAAACGCTGCTAAATAGGTAGAGACAAGTACTGATTTGGATGAAACAAAGGACAATGTACCAAATGTGAGTTATCAACACAGTGGCACTGAGGAGGAGGAAGACAGAGAGGTACATGGGAGATACAGGCAACAAAGATGAAACCTTTTGCGTATGCAATACTGCATTGTCAGTGATGGCAAGCATTGATCTAAATGTGGATGGATGGGTGGACAGGCTGAACAATCATGTATATCTATGCAGGAGGTTGTGTGCCCATGACCATGTATAGGGTAGGCAGACAATGCCTCTACAAGCATATTTGTATGTGCTGTAAGAATATCCAGGTGTATAGTAGAGCTGACAATGGACAAGGTTGTGGTGACTTCTTGGCCACAGCCAACTACGTGGAGGGAGCAAGTGGTTGGACCTGTGGGCTCAAGACCATGGTTGCAGGGGACATCAGCCCAATTGGCATAATATACTACACAAAAATATTGTTCAACATCTTACTTTGTTGAGTAGTGACTGAGGCCTTTAAAGCTTGCAAGCAGCCATCTAGATGCAACAATGGGTCTCTCCTCATCCAGGGCATAGAAGAACAAAGAAAACTAAAGATTCATGGGAACAATTAGTCCAAGGGACTGGTGATCTTCAGCCTACATAACCATGAGACCAGAAGAACAAGCTGGTACCTGCCTACCACTGTCAACCACTCGCAGGGTTATCAGTACAGGACAGATCAGTCAGATACTGGATAGTGTGGGAAACAATGTGAAGAAACTCTAAATAAATAAATAACAGTTTTGCTGGTCTGATAGAGCCTGGCGAGACCCTAGAGACTATGGCCCGTAGCTGTCCTTCAGGTCTGGAATTGCATCCACTCTTGTGGCTTCCAGCCAAACAATAGACAGGCATATGGGCTGAACATTTATATCAGGTAGATACACTCCTTGGAGCGATTAATCATGGAAGAATAGAAGGGCTATGTATGCACAAGGAGACAGCTCAGGGGGCAGGAGTGCATGAAAGGGAAGGAAACAGGGAGGAAGTGGGAAGAGAGCTGTTTCATTGTGGGAAATTGCAGTCAATGTCATGAAACAAAATGTGTATCAACTGCTGTATGGAAAATGAGTTTGCTCAGTAAACTTTCACCCAAATCACAATATGTATATATATATATATAGAGAGAGAGAGAGAGAGAGAGAGAGAGAGAGAGAGATTACAGATAGGGTTTTCACATCAGTTTTGAGAAAAGTCATGTGTAAGTCATGATGATGTTAATAATTAAATATAACCTTTTACCAGACTGGAAGGAAAAAAGAAAGCAATACATTGCAAACATGACACTTTTCAAGACCTCATAATAAGCTAAAATAGTTTTAATGTAAGAATCTAAAGATTCAGTTTAATCATACAGATTGTATCCTCAGTCTCATGAAACATACTTGGGCCAAAACAGAAAATAATCTTTTCTTCAGATTTAATCTTTTTTTTTAAATGAGATTCATCTATAGTAGAAAAAAAGTTAAACAAGAACTCAGAAAAAGGCTCTTTTTAACCCTTACATAGTTAAGTTTTCAATATCAGTGTAAGAAATCTTTTATTTAAATACCCTTTACTTACAAGTTAGTAGGAAGGAGTTAAAGTAAAGATTATTATTGACTGCAAGTTCTATTTCTTACTGGTACTTACTCTAATCACAATTAGTTTTGATCAGAATAAATGGATTTATTCAAGTATATTTCTAGAAGTTTCAGTAATTTAACAGAGCCATTCTGAATTTTTCAAAATGAAGTACTTAGGGAATTTTATAATCTTCTAGTCCCATTTCTTCATTTTTTGGATGACAAACTTGAGACTCATGGCAGCAGCAAAGAGCACCCCACTAGTGAGAACAGAACATGAGTACTAATTTTTCAAGAAACTATGAATGGAAAAAAATATGTGTAAAATTTGCTTTTTGGCACTTTTTTCCACCTTTATTTACAGTGAGTATTTGTAGTGCTTTAAAATTAGTCTATTTTAGAGAGAAAACTGGTTTGATAATAATTTACTTTAAAAAGAAAATGAAAATAGCTTAGATTTTATGGCAAATGGAGAATAAAAAGAAAAATATTAAATTGCTTCTTTTAATCCATCTATAGATCTTGGCAATTGAAATGTGAACGTATAATGGAGAGGAACTTAAAAGAATATTTTGATTCAACTTAACCAATATTTTTAAGGCAAAATAAGGAATACAAAGTTGGATAGGACACAATTTGAGAACTACATTCCCTAGAAATGAGAATAAGAAAAGTATATAGAAAACTATAAGGACAATGCTAAAACTTTCACTAGAGGGATACAAATTAAATGTTGGAGGGGATCACAGAAGGACTCTTGGCTGGAGGGCAAGCCGGAAATTTTTCTGTACTATCTCTAATTGATGAGTCCCAAATGTATATCAACAGCTTAGCTTTCCCTTGAACTTCTGACTCATATATCCAGCCAACAACCAGACATCTCCACTTGGACATTTCCTTTAGCATGTTCAAAGCTCAACTTCCACTCTTGGCCTAAAAACCTACTGCCCCAGAGGTTTTGCCATCTCAGTTAATGGCAACTCTGTTCTTCCAGCTGTCAAGTCTCAAACCTGGTGCTATCCTTACGTCCTTTCTGTCACACTCCACATCTGTTCCATAAGGAAATTATATTGGCTCTACCATCGTTATGTATCCAAAATCTAAACACTTCATCAATCCTACCATCCGGATCCAAGTGCCATTGCTTCTTGCCAAGATTTAGTAGTAATCTACTTGCCTCTACCCTTTCCATAACCCTCTACCTTTTCTCAATACAGTTCAGAATCAAATCACATCACTCATTGTTCAGAAAACTCCTATGGCTCCCCATTTCTCTCAAAGGCCTATACAATCTGCTCTACCCCAACTTCATATTCTACTATTCTCTCCTTCCTTGATTGGCTCCAACCACACTGGCCTCCTTGCTATCTGTTTTTGTTCTTTAGTGCTGCTATAACAGAAATACCGCAAGTGGATGACTTTAACAAATAACAATTTATTCTCCTACAGTTTAGGAAGCTAAAAGTCTCAGTTCAAAGTGCCATCTCTAGGGGATGAGTGAAGGCCCCTTGACCTTGAGCTTCAGCTCTGCCTCTTGATCCTGGAGGTATCTCTTAATTCAGGCAGATGCTGGTAATATAGTGCCTAAGGCATTTGACTGCTAACCAGAAGACTGGTGGTTGAAACCCCCCAGCCACTCATCAGAGGGAAGGTTGAGCAATCTATTTCTGTAGACACACCACCTTGGAAACCAAAAAGGGGCTGCTATGAGTCAGGTTCAACTTGACAGCAGTGAGTTTTTTGGTTGTTTTGTTGTTGTTGTTGTTGTTGTTGTTGTTGTTTGGCTGACTGATGAGGCTGACAAACCCAAGGTCAGCAAGTAAAATGGTACCGTCCTAAGATTGGCAGGCGGCATGGCAGGCTGCTGAAGACTAGGCTACACGCAGAGTCTAAGCACACCAAAAACCTCAGACCCTTCTCAAAGTTGTCTTTTTATATACTGGAAGCAGATCATATGCCTAAGGCAGCTATTCAGCTGCTCTCAGCAGGTTCCATCATGGAGTTGATTACCAGTCTCCTCATGGGGAATAACTACATCCAGCTGCCCAGCTAGTCAAAACCAGGCCCAGCCAAGTTGACATATAACCTTAACTACCACACTATCCCTTTTATATACCAGGTAAATTTCCATTTGGGGGCCTTTGCACTGGCTTTCCTTCCTAACTGGACCATTTTTCTTTCAGATAGCTACATAGTTCACTCCCCAACTTCCTTCAACTCTGTTCAAATATCATCTTCTCTATAGGGCCTATTCTGGTAGTCTATTTAAAAATCACAATTCATTTCTCAGTACTTCTGACCCTCCTTATAGGCTCTATTTTTTTTAATAGCATTTATCATATTTTAGCATAAAATATACTTTATTTTATTTCTTCCTTTGTTTATTATGTGATGTATTGTCTACATTCCTCTACAAAATGGTTTGGGCTTCCTCAGAGCTTCAGGGTCTCAGGATAATTACAAATATAGTGCCTGTGATGCAACTGTTCCTATAAATAAAATGTAAACTTTTTATGACCTAACCTCAGAAATCACAAAGCAACACTTCTGCCATACTGATGCAACTAAAGTGTGTCTCCATTCAGATAGGGAGCATAGATCCCTTGTCTGTATGGGAAGAGTGTCAAAGAATACTGTGGCCATTTCTTCTTAAAATACCACAAGTACAAGAATCACTGTGGAGAATAAAGGACAGATTATTTATTATTAATTTTCCCTTATAAGTGTGAGACATACATTTATTCAAAGTAATATGTATCACAAACTATACTAAGGCCATCATAACCATTTTCTTTAAAGGTTATTACAACTTCTAATATAAGTATTGTTATTTCTGTCACATTTGCACACAACTGCTAATCTAAAGATTAGCAGTTCAAATCCACCAAGGGGTACCAGGGAAGATGAGTCCTAATGATCTGCTTCCATTAGGATGACAATCAAGAAAACATTATGAAGCAATTCTTCTTTAACACATGGCATCATCCTGAGTCAGAATCAACTTGACAGAAACTGACAACAATAATAACTTTACAAATGGGGAAAGTGTAGCTCAAAGAGATTAAGAAATTTGCCGCATATGCAAGTGTAATAAGTAGTGGAGACAAGATTTGAATCTATATGGGATTGACTCCCAATCTAATTCTTCCTCCATTTATAATATGATGCTTTGTCTTCCACCCTTCGATATTACTATTTTTTTAGGAAGATACTTTAGTTTCCTGTTGTTGTTAGGTGCCATGGAGTCATTTCCGACTCATAGCGACCCTACGCACATCAGAATGAAACACCGCCTGATCCCACACCACCTCCATGATCCTTGCTATACTTGAGCCCATCATCGCAGCGACCATGTCCAACCATCTCATTGAAGGCCTTCCCCTCTTTCATCGACCCTCCACCTTACCAAGCATGACATCCTTCTCCAGGGAACAGGCTATTCATAAAGTTGTGCAGTAATGTATCAGACGGTGTTTCTCTGTTATTCATACGGTTTTCCCTGGCCAATCCTTTGAGAATTGAATGGCCTCTTCCTTCTTCCTAGTCTGTCTCAGTCTGCAAGACTTGCTGAAACCTGTGCACCATGTGCACCCTGCTAGGTTTGAAGCACCAATAGCACAGCCTCAAGCCTCACAGCAACACGTCACCACAATAGGACAAACTGATGGATAAATTTGTCTCCCTTAGCTGTTAAAATGTTAAAACCTCTCCAGCCTCCCCTTACCTGGATCCCTGCTGGTGCTTCCTCACTCTCTCCCAGTCCCCCTGGCCTTTTCTCTCCTTTCTCCTGTTTTCCCACCTTGCCACTTGTGGGGCATGGCCTGGGTTCCCTCCCCTCACCTGGATCCCTGCTGCTGCCTCCTCACACTAGTTTCCTAGTGCTGCTTTAATACCAAAAAAAAAAAAAAAAAAAACCTCAATGGCTTTAAAGAACAAAAACTTCTTGTCTCACAGTTCTGGAGGCTTCAAGTCCAAATCAAGGTATTGAGTATATTGATTCCTTCGAGGGTGCATCTGCTTTATGCTTGTCACTTAGCTTCCGGTGACTCCTAGCAGTTCTTGGTGTTCCTTGATTTGCAGCTCCATCTGTCTCTTGTCTCACAGTTGTTCTTCCTCTGTCTCACTCTCCTTGTCTGTTCTCTGTTTTAAGATAAACTCAGATAGGATTAGGACTCACTCTATTCCTGTGTGAGCTCATGTTCTTTGACAATATCTTCTGAGATCTTATTTCCAAACAAGGTCACATTCGCAGGTACCAGCACTTAGGATTTCGACTTATCTTTTTGTGGGATACAACAGAATCCATATCAGAAGATAATATGTGTGAAAAGTTATAAAACAATATCCTCACAAAAAATGTAATTAAGTGTTAATTGTGTGGAACAAATGATAAGATTAATAGAAACAGCCTGTGTTTTGAGACTTTAGAACCTGTATATAGTTATTGTATGCCACTGAGTTGATTCTGACTCAGAATCCCTGTAGGCCAGAGTAGAACTTCTACATAGAGTTTCCTAGGCTATCATCTTTAGGGGAGCAGATTTCCAGGTCTTTCCTCCCATGGAGCTGATGGATATTGACTTTTTTCCATTAGTAGTCTGGCGTTTAACCATTATGCCATCAAGGCTCCCTGTTGTGGTGGTGGTGGTGGTGGTGGTGATGGTATTGTGCCATAGAGTCAGACCCAACTCATAGCAACCCCTCCCTGGGTTTCCGAGGCAGTTTCACTGCAGAAGTAGATTGCCCCATCTTCCTTCCGAGGAGTGGCTGGTGGGTTTGAACCACCAGCCTTTGGTTAGCAGTCAAGTGCCTTCAGCACTATGCTACTAGAGCTCCTCAGGGCTCTCTAGAATCTATATAAAAAACAAAACTCACTGCCATCAAGTCAATCCCCACTCATACGGACCCCTCCTTGGGTTTCCAAGACAGAATCTCTACAGAAGTAAATTGTCCTATCTTCCTTACGAGGAGTGGCTGGTGGGTCTGAATCACCAGCATTCTGGTTGGCAGTCAAATGCCTTAGGCACTACGCCACCAGAGAATCTATGTAGGTAACATTAATATTCATAGAAAACTGATGAGAGTAGACATTGAAAATAGGATGAAAGTTGGAAAAGTAAATATAAACTAAATAACTATGAATAATTAAATTATTCCTACCTCACAGTTCCCAAACACAAGACAAAAAGTCTTTTTAAAAGTTTACCTTTATGAAGGGGGATTATTCTTGCAGATCTATAGTGAATGATTATATCGCTTACATATCAAGTCTCTGTGACTGCAGATGAACTCTCTCTGGGACAGAGTGAATGGATTCTTTCAAAGGTCTTGAGTGAGAACATTTCCTAAATACTATCCACACATTTGGAGTAGGTCATGGAATACATGGTAACTCTGTGAGGTAAACAGATTACTCCCAGAGTGGTGAACTTATGGTAAGGCCAAAATCTAGCCACGTTTGTGTTTATTTGTTTGTTTGTTTTACTACCAAATCCTCAGAATTGTAGCAACAGAGAATGTTACAAAGAAATTTGGATTGAGGGAGGAGAAGGAGAAGATTGCTCTTCAACAGGTGACCTATATTATACCTTCTGTATGCTAGTCATGAGTTCATCATATCTTTCTTGTTAATCTAAACATATCAATCTAGGAATATAAACAGATTATCTCCAGTATCTCTTCAGCTTAGAATAACTACCAGAAAAAGTAAAAGATAGATAATCAATGTTTACTTGAAAAATAGAGATTTCAACTTTGGCATAGAGCACCATTTTGGTGGAATACTTCTTAGCTGTAGTAGCATTTGAGCACTCCCCCTTGACACCTAGCAAAATGGCACCAATCATATTTTGTTGCAAGAACTTTCTTCCCATGTTCTGGTCCTTGCCAGAACCCCCTCCCCCTGAAATGGCAAAGGGTAATATGGGAATGAAAGTATCTTAACTTGCAAATTAATGCTTCATCTCTTGTATCATTTGGCAAAGCACACACCTCAAAGCTGGGTGTGCAGCACGACCTCAGTAGGTGCTAGAAAATCACATCAATCCCTAGCTCAGCCAAAATTTGACTTTACTGCATTTTTTTGGAGAATTTCAAAAGAATCAAGATAATATTGACACAGTCTAGGTTGGAAAGGTGATTTCCCTATACCTATTCTTTGGTGGCATAGTGCCTAAGGTATTTGACTGTTAACCAGAAGGCTGGTGGTTCAAACCACCAGTCACTCCTTGGAAGGAAGATTGGTCATTCTACTTCCTTAGAGATACCTCCTTGGAAACCCAAGGAGAGGTTGCTATGAATCGGATCCAACCCCATGGCAGTGGGTTGGGTTTTTTTGGTTTTCTTCTTACTCTTTTTAATTGTGTTTTCCAGTATTATATCAGATGGTGTTTTCACTGCTATTCATAAGTTTGTTTTGTTTTGTTTTGTTTATTGTGATTTGGGTGAAGATTTACAGAGCAAATTCATTTTCCATACAGCCGTTATCATATACTTTCTCTCAAGACATTGACCACAGTTTACCACAATGCAACAGTTACCCTCCCACTTCCTCCCCATAGTTACCTCTTCCCTGTGTCCATCCCTCCATACACTCCTGCCCCCTGAGCTGTCTCCCTGTGCATAAGCAGCCCTTC
>NW_006921590.1:8144508-8211502 GCF_000298275.1 Orycteropus afer afer | reverse complement strand
CTTTGTTGAAGAGGGTCTGTGCAGTCTTTCTGCCTAGTCTGCCATCTTGCCGGTCTTATTCATAAGGTTTTTAGCGTCCAATTCTTTGAGAAGTGGATGGCCTCTTCCTTCTTCTGAGTCTGTCTTAGTCTAGAAGCTCCACTGAAACCTGTCCACCATGGGTGACCCTACTGATATTTGAAATACTGGCAGCATAGTCTCCAGCCTCACAGCAACACACAAGCCACCACAATATGACAAACTGACAGATGGGTGGTGGTGGTGAGAAGCTATCTTCTTGTTGTTGTTATGTGCCATCAAGTTGGACCTGACTCATAGCAACCCCTCCTTGGGTTTCCAAGGCAGTATCACTACAGAAGTAGATTGCCCAACCTTTCTTCCAGTGAGAAGCTATAGCAGACCCTAAATTTGTTCATTTTTTTGCTTTTTAAATCATTCCATGAAATATAAAGATCTGGGAAATTCTAAACTGGGTGATTAAGAATGTTTTGTTTACATTTTAGGGAAACTAAAGAATTCTTCAAATACTGTAATAGTCAATGAAGTTGTTAATACATAGTCATACCACTTAATTTGAGAGAAAAATAACAAGCATTTATCATTCATATCTATTATAATAATGATGTATTATGTATCTAGCACTTATACACAAGCAGGCAAGTTCAAAGATGTTCACTCAAATGCAGTATTTAAATACATGTACACACACACACAAACATACACACACTCTTTCTTTTGATTGAAGACCTAGCATATCTATATATACACAAACAAATTCAAGAGACAGCAATCTCCTTATAGGGAATTGTTTTTGTCTTCATTGAAAACCCGCAACTTACAAGGCATTCCTGGTTCTGCTTTGCATCCTTAGCTGCTGACAAACAGATCTGGCCTTGATAGATGGGTTCATTATCCCTTTCTAATTGCAAGCAGATTTCCAGGTGTGTTCATTATATTTTAAATTAAATCTGCCTAATGTTACCCAGTGCTGGCCCAGGCGTCAGCCAATGGGCTCTATCACTCCTTTTCCGCCCCTCATTTCTATTCCTTACCTGTAAATTCTAAGATGACCTAGACCTCTTTGGGTAATTCCTTACTGTAGAATCCAGTGTCCCCACCCACCATTACAGGAAGACAACTAAGGCCTCTAAGCCATGTCATGAACATGCCATGTGTATACAAAAAATAGCATAATTAAAATATTGATGGCATGTTATGTATTAGATTCTTGAAACCCCCAGTTTTTCTCAATTGAGGGGTGGGTCAAGAAAAAAGTTTCAGTTTTTTAATTGCAGAGCTTTTCCTTTCAATTATTCTGATTCTGATAGGCCTCTAAATCATCATCCTAGGCAACAGAAAACCAAGGTATAAGGTTATGACACTGAAAATATGTTTTCTATAACTCAAAAATAAGTATTTCTGAATGCTTATTTTGTATGAGAAACTGTAATCATGGAGCATATAAAAAGGTATTCTGCTCAGAAGAAACTCACATTGTACAAAAAGATCAACTGTTATCCATGCAAAACATATTTTTTTCAGGAGTTTCTTTTTTTAAAAATGCATTTTATTTAAATATAATTTATGTACAGTGAAATACACAAAACTAAAATGACATGAGTCAATGCTTTTATTTTTCCAGTGTACCTTCCCCTCCCCTACCTCCCCTGGCAACTAACAAAGAAATTTTCCCTCCATATATAAACCTTTCTTTGACCCTCCACAACAACGAACTAATACTGTATTTGTCCTTCAGTGATTGACTTATTTCACTCAGCATAAGTTCATCCATATTATGCGATATTTTGCAGACTCTACATTATTCTTTAGTGCTTCATAGCATTCCATCATGTGTATGTACCATAGTTTGCTCACCCACTCTTCTGTTGATGGGTACGTAGGTTGTTTCCATCTTTTTGATATTGTAAATAGTTTTGCGATGAACATGAGTGTGCATATATCTGTTCCTGTCCTGGCTCTCACATCTCTAGGATATATACCTAGTAATGGGATTGCTGGGTCAAATGGTATCTCCATTTCCAGCTTTCTAAGGAATCGCCATACTGCTTTCCACAGTGGTTATATCACTTCACAGTCCCACCAGCAGTATATGAGAGTCATAATCTCTCCACATGCCCAGGATTTGTTATTTTTTGTCTCGTTGAACCTTGCCATCAGTGTTGGGGTGAGACAGTATCTCATTGTTGCTTTGATTTGCATCTCTCTGATGGCCAATGATTGTGAGCATCTCTCCATGTATTAGCTGGTCACCTGAATATCCTCCTTGGTGAAGTGTCTATTCATGTCTTCTGCCCATTTTTTAATTGGATTGTTAATTCATTTGGTGTTGAGGCATTGGAGTTTTCTATAAATCTTAGAGATAAGTCCCTTGCCAAATATGTAATTATCAGTAAATATGAATTTGTTGCTGTTATTTTTGTTATATGCTTTTTTATGATGTCAATTTCTTTGTTCCATATAATTTTCTATACTGAACTTGTTTTTTTATTAATTGTGTTATCACTTTTTTTGTTACTATTGTTTTAGTATATGCTTAATATCTATGCTGGTCCTCTTTTTTGATGTGAAGATTTATCATTTTTCGTTGAGGTTACCCTGTGATTTATAGTTTTCTTCCCAAGTTTAGAAAAGTCTGTTCTATCTTGTAGTTGTCTTGACTTTCCTACCATCTAGAAGTTCTGTAACGATACAGTTTTTTCCCTCTTTTTGGTTTGTAGTTGTCTTCCTTTGTCAATTGACTTCTCTGGTTCCCTGTTTACAATCTTGTAGGCTTATTTACTTTGGGTTGGTTTCTGGGTTATATCATCATGTGTGTTAGTGGTCAGTTGTTGTTGATTGTTGTTGCTTTTCTGTCCAAAGGACTCCCTTTAGCATCTCTTGTAAGGTTGGTCTGGTTATAACAAATTCCCTTAATTTCTGCTTATCTGGAAATGTCCTAATTTCACTACCATATTTGAGGGACAGTTTTTCTGGGTACATAATTCTTGGTTGGAAATTTTACTCTTTCAGTGTTTTATATATACCATCCCATTGTCTTCTCGCCTGCATGGTTTCTGCAAGAAATCCAAGCTTAGTCTTACTGGTTGCCCCTTGTAAGTAACTTTCATTTTTCATTTGCTGCTCTCATGATTCTTTCTTTGTCTTTGGTTTTGGGGAGTTTGATGATGATATGTCTTGGTGATTTTCTTTTCGGGTCTATCCTGTTTGGGGTTCGTTGGACTTTCTGAATGGATATATTCTCATCTTTCATCATATCAGGGAAGTTCTCTTCCAACAAATCTTGGACAATATTCTCAGTGGTTTTCTTTTTCTCTTCCTGTTCTGGAATTCCAGTGACACATAGGTTATTCCTTTTGATGGTATCCCACATGAACCTTAGGCTTTCTTCATTTTGCTTTTATCTTTTTCTCTGATTGATCCCTTTCCAAAGAAGTATTCATATATTTGTCTTCAATCTCATTAATTCTGTCTTCCATTGATCAGTTCTACTCCTTTGCCCTTCCAATGTGTTATCTATTTCTGACAATTTACTATTAATCTTCTGGATTTCTATCTGTAGATCTTGAATCATTTCTATTTATTTTATCATTTTGTTCTTGTATTTTCTTCCAAAATTCTTCTAGGGTATTGTCTGTGTTTCCTTGATCTGTTTCTCAGTCCTTTGAAGATACCTAAATATAATTCTTTCGAATTCCTTATCAGGGAGTACCAATGCTGCATCTTCCTCAGAGATGTGTTTTGGGTCTGTATCCTGGTCCCTTGTTTCTCCTGCTTTATCTTGCTTCTTTGTGTGGACTGTGATGCTCTGTTGTCTCCTAGGCATTGTAATGTTTTTGTGTTTATAGTTAATTGGTGATTGTATGTTGGAGTGACTTGCCCACGATTTTCATTTTCTTTGTTTTGTTTGTATGTTATCTACACAAGCAGGGTATGTGCTGTGCTCTTCTATTCATTAGTTAAAAGCACTTATACACTCACCACCTGTTTCCTTTCCTGTTGTCAGCCTCTTGTATGTCCCTGTTGACCTTGGCAAACAGAGACTATTCTTAGGTCCCTGGAATCCAAATGAGAATGCTGTCACCTTAAAATCCAAAATAGTTGCCACTTATAAAGATTCAAAATGGCTGTGCCCTCTACCACTTTAAATATACAAAATGGCTGCTATGTGTAAACAATCAAATGGCTGTGCCTCTGGACAGCAGAAAGTCAACAGCTCAGGTTGTCTCCCTCCTTGCTGTTTCCCCTCCTAGTCATAGGCCACCAGTGCAATTGTCCCTGTAGCCCTTGGTGACAGGGATGATCTTTAGGTCAATTCTTATGTCCCAACACCACTTGGAAATATTCAGGCTGTTGGTCCCATTAGAGTAGCTGACAGTCTCGACCTCTGACTATCTCCGTACTCACTATTTTCATTCAGGTTTTTCCACTAGTTGGTGCCTAATCCTCTTGTGTATAGTTCCTTTCAAAGCTCAGGCCTCCAGGATTATCTTCTGTATCTCTGTCAATTGGTTTTCCTTTTCTTTGTTGAAGAGAGTCTGTGTCGCTTGTCTGCCTATTCCTCCATCTTACTGGAAGTCGCAAAACACATTTTTTGAATGCCTACTGCCATACATTCAATTATATCCTCCAACAATATGTGTAACTTGGCTGGGCCATCATTCTCAGTGGTTTGATAGTTACATAATGATGTAATTTGGCAGTTAGGTAATGACATAATCATCTCCCATGATGTGATATGGTGTGATCAGCCAGTCAGTTTCAAGGCAATTAGGGTGGAATACAAAACCCTTACTCAAGACACAGCCCTGATCTGATGTAAGGATATAAGGGGAGTTTCCCTGTGGCATGGCCTGCATCACCTTTTATCTTACAGGATAAAGAAGGAAGCAAACAGAGAAGGAGGGAACTAACTACCATTAAGAAAGAAGAGGCTGGAGCAGAGAATCTTTTAGACTTAGGCTCCCTGTGCTGAGAACCTCCTAGACCAAGGGGAATATTGATGTCAAGACACATGCCTGTGTCAAAGGAACCCTGTGCCCATAGATGTTGAAAGAAGACAAGAATCTTCCCACAGAGCTGACAGAGAGAGAAAGTCTTCCCCTAGAGTTGGCACCCTGAATTTGGACTTCCAGGCTTCTAAATCATGCCAAGCCCACTGCCATCAAGTCGACTCCAACTCATAGTTACCCCCATTGGGTTTCTGAGACAGTAAATCTTTACAGAAGTAGATTGCCCCATCTTCCTTCCATGGAGTATCTGGTGGGTTTGAACCACCATCCTTTTGGTTAGTAGTCAAATGCCTTAGGCACTGCACCACCAGAATAAATTTCTATTTGTTAAAACCACTCACTTGTGATATTTCTATAATAGCAGCACTAGGTAACTAAAACACATACTATGGCCTAGCATTATTTTAGGGAACTGGGAATATTACAGTGAGAAGAGCAAATAACACAAAGGTACTTCTGTTCTGCAGATGTTCCTGTTTTGGGGTGCTGTTAAATCAGTTCCAAATTAGAACAAACTCATATGACAGAGTACAACTGTCCCATAGGGGGGTTTCCTAGGCTATAACATGTATGGGAGCAGACTGCCCTATTTTTCTCCCATAGAGCTGCTGGATGGGTTTGAACCACCCACCATCTCTTCAGTCAGCACACAAGCTCTGAAACTGTTGCACCACCAAGGCTCCTTAGGAATAAATTAAAAAACTATAAAATGGGTACTGCCACTCTCATCCCATGGTGAAGAGGGTTTTGGCAGTTGTGATGGTTATGTTTGTGTGTCCACTTGGCTGGGCCTGGTTGAGTAGCTGGGCAGCTGGTGGTAGTTATTCCCCATGATGAGACTGGCTATCATCTCCATGGTGGGATCTACCACAAGCAGCTGAGTAGCTGCATTTGGGATGTGATCTGCTTCCTGTATATAAGGAGAAGCTTTGGGGATGGTCTCTAGCCTATGGCACACTTGGGCCCTGCATGTAGCTGTGTCATTGCTCAACAGCTTGCTATGCTCTGCCAACCTGGAGATTTACAATGGACTTAAGTTAATGGCCTGCTGTGTTGTTTGGTAACATCAGGACTGTACCGTTTTTACTTGTCAACCTTGAGGCTTCTCAGCCTCAGCAACCAGCAGCTGTCTGAGTGAAGAAATGCTTCTTGCTTCAGTGGGCCAGGAGCAGGAGGCAGAGCTAGACCCCAAGGTTAAGGGGCTTTCACCCAGGCCCTAGAGTCTGGCACTTTGAACTTGGACTTAAAGCCTCCAAATTGTAAGAATAAACTCCTGTTTGTTAAGGCCATCCTATTTGTGGTATATTCTTGTCAGAGCAGCACTAGGTAACCAGAACAGCAATAATGGCTAAAATTTAAGTTGTGTTTGCTCATTCCAGCAATTATGCTTCTTGATATGTACTGTATGAAATATCATCACATTTGGCATAAGAAAACAGGTACAGGTTCATTCAACATCATTTGAAATAATAAGTTGGAAATAGGCTGAATGTCTATCTTTTAATAGGGAACTGGATTGAAAAGCACAGAGCAGAACGAAATCCATTCTTTGGTATAAGTCTGTATCTTTAAAAACCCACATAAGATAATGTTACACATTGTCTAAGATTTACACACACAGAATAACATGCGAAAAATACAAGCCATACCTCTAAGGAGCAAAACAAGATGAGATGGTGGTCAAAGAACACCTTAGATTTATTTATAATGTTCTTTTGAAATACAGATATTGTGTTTGTGAAATACTTTATAATTAAAATTAATTAATTCAAATTACTCAAAATATAGTAGCATAAAAATTAGTATTACAGTAAAAGTGTTTACTTCAAGCAATGAAATTTCCATAATTGATACCATATGGATAATAAGGTACTTAAAGAAATCCCTTGAGAGTAAAGAGCCAGGAAAATATGTTTGACCTTGAAATATGAGGATTTTTTTTTTTTTTTTTTTTTTGCTCATATTGTATCAGAAATGGTTGTAGAAACAGGGCAGGGCAGGCAAAAGGATCAGCTTAAGAATAAAAGCTATACCTGTCTGTCAGTCTGTTGTCCAGTGGTGGTTTGCGTGTTGCTGTGATGCTAGAAGCTATACTACTGGTATTTCAAATACCAGCAGGGGCACCCATGATGGACAAGCTTCAGAGGCACTTCTAGACTAAGATAGACTAAGAAGAAAAGGCTGGCAATCTTCTGCAGAAATTTAACCAGTTAAAACTCTTTGGATCACAACAGAATATTGTCTGATGCAGTGGTGGACGATGAGCACTGTAGCTCAGAAGGCACTACTCAGTAGCCACAACAATGGACTGAAGCGTACCAATGATCACATGAAGATGGCCCAGGACCAGGCAACATTTCATTCTGTTATTGTTGTTGTTGTTGTTATGTGCCGTCGAGTCGGCCCGACTCATAGCGACCCCTCCTTGGGTTTCCGAGGCAGTATCACTATGGAAGTAGGATTGCCCAACCTTCCTTCCGAGTCATTCTATTATACTCAAGCATAAAAGAGGAGATTTTGAAGAGCATAAATAATCCTCAGTAACTCAAGCATGACTTGTGTGGTGGGCCCTGGGAAAGGGTGTAGTGTGTGGAAAGCTGTTGGAAAATCTGGAGCTGAGACTGGAAAAGCAGAGAGAAGCCAAAGCTGGGAGATTCTTGAATGACGTGCTGAGAGTGTATCATGTAGGTGCTGATATGGCACACCATAACCAGAGAAGTAATATTATCATATTTTATTTCTTAGAAGGTAGTACCGGCAGCACAAGATTCAGGGTTTCTAAAGGACTGGAGATGTTTCTCAGTCATAGTTAAGACCAAAGCATCTTCCGGTTTCTGACTTGCACATTATCAAACGAATGAGCAAGTGAATGAATTTGCAAGCAACCAGTAAAGGTAAGTTGCAAACATTTAGAAATAAAAAGTAGCCTGTGGAAGGTGCTCAGGAAATGTTTTTGAACAAATGTTGGTCCTCCGGCAAAAACTATTCTTGGATAGAGGTGTTCCTTATTAGACCACTCAGAAACGCACACAGTCAGTGAACCCTTTCTGAACAAACATAAAGTTAATTCATTCAACAAATATTTGTAGAGCATTTATTCTGGCTTTGCAGAGAAAAGGGTGAAAGTACTTACAGCTCTCATGAACTAACAATCAACACATAAGCAGTATCTAAATCAGAGTAATAAATATCAGAGTAATAAATGCAAAAAGGAAATAAAACATGGCAGTGTGGAAGACAGTGTATGAGGGTTATTTGAGATTGGGTGGTCTAGGAAGATGGCACTGAGGAGGTGACATTTGACACTTAACCATAGAGTCTGCAGAATGAGCAGTCCCAGCTCAGAGCTACTGCCAACACCTTGAGGAATGAGCCTGGTGTGTTTGTAAGACAGTGAGAATGGAAAACAGGGCTGTATGATGAGAGCCAAGAAGCATAAAAGGGCCTCATCATTTAAGGCGTTGGAGTCCCTGGATGTTTCAAACATTTAACACTTTCGGCTGCTAACTCAAAGGCTGAAGTTTCAAGTCTACCCATTATGCCTTAGAAGAAACATCTGGGTTTCTACTTCTAAAAAATCAGCCAATGAAAATCCTCATTATTCTTTAATGTTGCATAGCATTCCGTTGTGTGAATGTACCATAATTTGTTTACCCATTCATCTGTTGATGGGCATTTAGGTTTGTTTCCATCTCTTTGCTGTAGTGAATTGTGCTACATTGAACATGGGTGTGCATAGGTCTATTCGTGTCTTGGCTCTCACCTCTTTAGGATATATTACTAGTAATGGAATTGCTGCATTAAATGGTATTTCTATGTTCAATTTTTGTTAAGCAAACACCATACCATCTCTCCACACCCTCACCACCATTTGTTATTTTCTTGTTGAACTTTGCTATTATTGCTGGGTTGAGATGATAACTCATTGTTGTTTTGATTTGTATCTCTCTAATAGCTAATGATTTTATTTCCTCATGTGTTTGTTGGCCAAATGTGTATCTTCTTTAGTGCAGTGTGTGTTCTTTGCCCATTTTTTAATTGGATTGTTTGTCTTTTTGGTGTTGAGGTGTTGGAGTTTTCTATAAATTTTAGAGATAAATCCCTTGTCAAATATGTCGTAGCCAAAGTTTTTTCCCAATCTGTAGGGTCTCTTTTTACCCTTTTGGAGAAGTCCTTTGATACATATAAGAATTTACTTTTTAAAAGGTCCCAGTCATCTAGTTTCTCTTCTGCTACTTGTGCATTTTGAGTTATGGTTGGTAGTCTATTTATGCCATAAATTAGGGCCGCTATATTTGCTCCTATTTTATCTTCAATGAACTTTATGGTTTGAGGTTTTACATTTAAGTCTTTGATCTAACTTGAGATCTTTTTTGTGTATGGGGTGAGGTCTTGTTTCATTTTTTTGCAAGTGAATATCCAATTTTGCCAGCACCATTTGTTAAGGAGGCTCTCTCTCCCTCATTTAATGGATTTTGGACCTTTGTCAAAGATCAGCTGTCCATGGATGGATGGGTCTATTTCTGGGTTCTCCACTCTGTTCCATCGGTGTATTTGTCTTTCATTGTACCAATACCATGCAGGTTTGGCTACCGTGGCTATATAATAAGTTTTGAGATCTGGATGTGAGAGACTTCCTCATTTGTTTTTCTTCTTCAGCAGTGGTTTGCTTATCCAAGGTCTCTTTCTTTTCCATATGAAGTTAGTGATTGATTTTTCCATGTCCTTGAAGAATGTGGATGGAATCTGGATTGGGATTACATTGAATGTATCAATTGCTTTGAGTAGTACTGACATTTTCACAATATTCGTTCTTCCTATCTGTGAACACTGTGAAAATAGTATGTTCTTCCCTTTATGTAGATCTCTTCTAATTTCTTGTAATAGTGTTTTGTAGTTTTCTTTGTACAGGTCTTTTGTGTCTCTAGTAAGATTTTTTCCTAAGTGTTTTATCTTTTTGGAGCTATTATAAATGGTATTGTTTTCCTTGTTTCCTCTTCAGAGGCCTCTTTGATGTAGAGGAATCCAACTGATTTTTGTATGTGAACCTTATGTCCTGCCACTTTACTGAACCTCTCTTTTAGTTGCAGTAATTTTTTTTTTTTTTTTTTTTTTCCTGAGTCTCTTGGGTTTTCTGTGTATAGGATCATGTCATCTGCAAACAGAGAAAGCTTTACTTCTTTGCTAATTTGGATGTCTTTTATCTCTTTCCTGCTTTATTGTCCTAGCTAGGACTTCCATTACAGTGTTAAACAGAAATGGTCATAAAAGACATCCTTGTCTAGTTCCCGTGCACAAGGGAAATGCTTTGAGTTTCTCTCCATTGACAATAATGTTGGCTGTTAGTTTTGCATATATACCCTTTATTATGTTGAGAATTTTCCCTTCTGTTTCTATTTTACTGAGAGTTCTGAATAGGCATTGTTGTTGGATTTTATCAAATGCCTTTTCTGCATCAATTGATATGATCATATGGTTCTTTTGTTTTGTTTATGTGGTGGATTACATTGATTGTTTTTCTAATGTTGAACCATCCTTACATACCTGATATGAATCCCACTTGGTCATGGTGTATTATTTGTTTGCTATGTTGTTGGATTCTGTTGGCTAGGATTTAGTTGAAGATTTTTGCATCTGTATTCATGAAGGATATTGGTCTCAAGCTTTCCTTTTTAGTGACGTCTACCCGGTTTTGGTATCAGTGTTATGCTTGCTTCATAGAATGAATTTGGGAGTATTCCATCATTTTCTATTTTCTGGAGTAGATTGAATAGTACAGGTGTTAGCTCTTCCCAGAACATTTGGTAGAATTATCCAATGAAGCTGTCTGGGCTGGGACTGTCTTTTTTGTTTTTCTAGGGAGGTTTTTTTTGACCTATTGAATTTCTTCTTTTATTATGGGTATGTTTAAGTATTCAATCTCAGACTGGGTTAGTTTGGGTAGGTCTTGAGTTTCTAGAAATTTGTCCATCTCTTCTATGTTCTTGAATCTGTTGCAGTACAGTTCTTCATAATATTCTGTTGTTATCTTTTTTATTTCAGTTGGTTCTGTTTTGATGTAGCCCTTTTCATTTACTATTTGTGTTATTTGTCTCTTCTCTTCCTTTTCCTTTGTTACATTTACCAGTGGTTTGTCAATTTTATCTTCTCAAAGAACCAGCTTCTTGTCTTGTTGATTTTCTCTATTGCTTTTTGTTTTCTGCTTCATTTATTTCTGCTCTGATCTTTATTATATCCTTACTTCTGGATACTGTAGGTTTCTTTTGTAGCTCTTTTTCTAATTGTTGAAGTTGTTGAGTTAAAGTGTTGATTTTGATTCTTTTTTGATGTGTGCATTTATTACTATAAATTGACCTCTGAGTACTGCTTCTGCTGTGTCCCACAGGTTTTTAGTAAGTTGTATTTTCATTCTCATTTGTGTCTAGGAATTTTTTTTATTTCATCCTTTGTTTCTTCTGTTACCCAGTAGTTTTTGAACAGTGTATTATTCAGTTTCCGTATATTTTATTTTCTTCCTTTAGTCTTCCTGTTATTGATTTCTAATTTTATATACAGATTGTGGAAATTATAGAACAATATCATTAATATCACATGCAAGTAAGATCTTACTGAAGATAATTCAAAAACAGTTGCAGCAGTATATTGACAGAGAACTTCCAGAAGTGCAAGCTGGATTCAGAAGAGGATGTGGAACAAGGGATATCATAGCTGTTGTCAGATGGATCTTGGCTCAAGGCAAACAATACTAGAAAGATGTTTACTTGTGTTTTATTGACTATGCAAAGGCATTTGATTGTGTGGATCATGACAAATTATGGATAACATTGAGAAGAATGAGAATTCCCCAACACTTGATTGTACTCATGAGGAACCTGTACCTTGATCATGAGGCTGTCGTTTGAATGGAACAAGGGGATACTGCATGGTTTAAAATCAGGAAGGGAGTGCGTCAGGGTTGTATCCTTTCCCCACACTTATTCAATCTATATGCTGAGCAAATAATCTGAGAAGCTGGACTGTATGAAGAAAAACGTGGCATCAGGATTGGAGGAAGAATCATTAACAACCTGAGATATGCAGACAATACAACTTTGCTTGCTGAAAGTGAAGATGACTTAAGGCACTTACTGATGAAGGTTGAAGAATACAGTCTGCAATATGGATTACGTCTCAATATAAAGAAAACAAAAATCCTCACAACTGGACCAATGAGCAGCATCACAATAAATGGAAGAAGATTGAGGTTATCAAAGAATTCACATTGCTTGGTTCTACAATTGATGCCAATGGAAGCAGCAGTCAGGACATTAGACAACGTGTAGCATTGGGAAGGTCAACCATGAAGGAACTGTTTCAAGTGCTGAGGAGCAAGGATATCTCCTTGGGGACTAAAGTGTGCCTGACACAAGCCATGATATTTCTAATCACCTCGTATGCATGTGAGAGCTGGACAATGAATAAGGAAGACTGAAGAAGAGATGATGCTTTTGAGTTGTGGTGCTGGCAAAGAATGCTGAAAGTACCATGGACTTCTAAAAGAACTAACAGATCTGTCCTGGAGGAAGTGCACCCGAAATTCTCCTTGGAAGCGAGAATGGCCAGACTTCGTCTCACCTATTTTCGTCATGTTGTCAGAAAGGACCATTCCCTGGAGAAGGATGTCATGCTTGGTAGGGTGGAGTGTTGACGAAAGAGGGGGAGGCCTTCAATGAGATGGATTTGACACAGTGGCTGCGATGATGGGCTCAAGTATAGGAGGGATCATGGAGCTGGTGCAGGATCGGGCAGTGTTTCATTCTGCTGTGCATGGGGTCGCTATGAGTTGGAAATGACTCAACAGCACCTAACAACAACAACAATAATTGTATAACATTGTGACCTGAGAAGATGCTTTGTAGTATTTCAGTGCTTTTAAATTTATTGAGCCTTGTTTTGTGGCCTAATATATGGTCTATTCTGAAGAAAGATCTGTGTGCACTGTAGAAGAATGTGTACTGTGCTTTTACTGGGTGGAGTGCTCCATATTTGTCTATGAGGTCAAGTTGGTTGATTGTGTTGTTGAGATGGGGAAAGATAAATGTCATATCACATGAAGATCACCAAGGAAATGAGAAACAGAAGCTGAGAAGAGACGAGGGCCTTCTCCCACAGCCCACATAAAAAAGACTTCTTCTAGAGCCAGAGCCCTGAATTCAGACTTCTAGCCTCCTAATCTAGGAGAAAATAAATTTGTTTATTAAAGCCAGCCACTTGTGCTGCTTCTGTTACAGCAGTGCTAGATAACTAAATTCCCAGTACAAATCTTGGCATCTTCCACTTAATGTGTCTGTCTCTCAAACAAGAAGCTAGGATAGGAAATCAAGAAAAAGGGTTCTGTGAACAGTGAGAATTCAGACAAAAAATAGAGGATATTTAAAAGCTCATGAAAGACCATCACACTTGTGAGACTTTGCTTTTGCTGATCTAGAAAGGTAAGGGATGATAAGTAGTTCCCCAAAGTCAAAATAAATTGCCATGTTAGTATTAAAAAATTCTGAGTGTTTCTCCTTCTCTAACCATTTTCAGCTATAAGTCCAGTCTGTAGACCACTTGCCCAATGCTCTAAAGTATTTAAGGAATTAACTGCTTCATAGTTTTAAGACTTACATTTTTGGATATTTGTCTCTGGTGATTGAAGGAGACTATAAACTCCTTTCTGTTTAATATGACAGAAATGGACCACATACCAACACACAGTTCCTACAATTTTTCGAGCCAGTGGTATTACGGGATGCCATCAATGACTTGAACTATGTCCAGATAGAGAAACTATTTTTCCTTGTCACAGTTTGATAACCATCCCCAGGCGATGGAGGACTAATAGGCAGGAAAAGAATGAACCAGAAGTCAGAGTAGCTCACAGAGGCAAATCCAGAGCAATGCTTGGCTAGATGGAGTACATGGTTGGCAAACCATCATACATTAAATTAAAAAAATAACAAGAAGCAGCAGCTCATGGTTACATTAAGTCCTTGGGTAGTTTTCAGTATTTCAAACCACTGGCAGACAAAGTCAAGTTCAAACTGAAATCTTACTTGGCCTCCATAGGACCAAACAGAGGCATGAGCAGGGTGAATGGTCAGGGTAGCAGAGCTGAGTGGACATAGCTGGATATGGAGCTGACTGTGATCAACATCTAGCAAGCAGAGTCATCCATGCAGGTACATTCTGGCAGTTACTGTATAAAGAAATACAGAAAACAGGAATCAGAGTCCTGGAGTTGGGAATAGTTGGGCAAGTCTCAGGACCAATTGGCCTAGGAGAGGGCTTTGCAGCAGGAAACAGTTGGGTAATTGAGCAGCCTCTAAAGGTGAGAGTCGGGTTAAGAAAGTTCAACAAGAGACGATGAAGTGTACTGGGACTAGCAATAAAAAGGGAGCTCTGGTGGTATAGTGCCTAAGGCATTTGACTGCTAACCAGAAGGCTGGCAGTTCAAACCCACCAGCCACTCCTCAGAAGGAAGATTGGGTAATCTACTTCCCTAGTGATACCGTCTGGGAAACCCAAGTAGGGGTTGCTGTATCTCTGCCTACATGTTAATGCTGAGGGAAAGAAACAATTAGCAGGTTTTGGAGAGCACAGGAGATGGGTAGTCACCAGATAAAAGACAAGGCCTTTAATAACACAGCCAACCTGCTGCTCCCATCTGGAGAATAAGCACCTAAACTTCAGTTTTCTTCCTTTTACCTTCAAATCAAAGTCCAGGCATAAGCCAGAGGAGAGGGCAGCCTTCTGGGACAAAAAGAAGAGTTGAGGGAGAATCTAAAGCACACGTGGCAGACATTCCCCACAGACTCTCTCTGGGGTGGATAAATTCATCTAAACATGGGTGCTTTCCTCTTCAGAGTGAACGAGGTGTTTTTCCCCAGGTGCTAATGATTTTAGCAGAAATACAGTTATACTGAGCAGATCTCACGTTGACTTTGCCTGGGAAAGAACTACATGACACATCCAGAAAAACATCATAGGGAAATCTCTATAATTAATTTATGGATAGCTTTTCTGAAACCCACTACCTTTTGTTTAGTGCAGGAAGCACTGATTATCTTCCAGGCTGAATAGCCTTTACTGAAAACTTAAAGCAGCAAGAAATAAACCGGGTTGTCAACAAACAATGAAAAATCATTACTCCATGGTGCTAGGCACCAAAACTGTGTTGCAGGGGATCTGCCAGGGAGAAAATAAGCCCTGGAAAATTATCCTCTATCAGCATATACCACTTACGAAAAATCGTTAACTTCCAACAAGGCAATAAATACAGAACTCTACGCATAGTAGGTGAGCTAAAACCTTCTCAGTAATAACGATGTATTTCTACTACCCTGTCACGGAAGCTGAATAACCTCAAAATGATGATCTGTTTTGTGTCTAGAACACAGTAGGTGTTGTCAGCAATATCAGAGCCATCAATCCTTAATGGTGAAGGTTTCCTGGGTGAGAAGCTGTTGTTTTAATACCAATGTCTTCTGCCTTATTATGTAGCTCTACAATAGTATAATTACTGAGTCAGGCAAGGCAATCAGTTTTGGGAGTACTTTGATGGCTGTAGCTCATTAGAGGGATCAAAGAAGGACCTAAGTGGAGTTAATAAGTATCAATTAAGTAATAAAAATATTTGAAGCAAATTCAGGTCTTTTGGGGAACTATGTTTCTTTATCTTTTAATAAATGTTTACTACTATTGGGTGATAGAAAATCTGTACAATGCCTTCTAGCTCTAAATTCTCTGACTATACAAAAATATATAGACATAATATACACACACACACACACACACATATGCTCAGGCACATGTACCATGATCAAAATTGAGCGCCTATATGCTGATGGTAGCATAGTAGCTAAGGCACTTGACTGCTAACCAGAAGGCTGGCGGTTCAAACCCACCAGCCACTCCTCGGAAGCAAGATGGGGCAATCTACTTCCGTAGTGACACTGCCTCGGAAACCCAAGGAGGGGTCGCTATGAGTCGGGTCCGACTCGATGGCACATAACAACAACAACATATGCTGATGGAGGATAATTTTCCTGCTGTGGAAGGAATCCTTGTATGGTGCAAACAGTTAAGAAATTGACTACTAGCCAAAAGTTTGGTGGTTAGAACCTAGTAGAAGGCACTTTGGCAGGCAGGCCTGGTGACCTACTTCCCAACAGTCATAGCCTTGAAAACGTTATAGAGTAGTTCTTACTTGCACACATGGGAGCTGTGATATTGTTTACAACATGAGTTGGCATCTACTCAATGGCAGCTAACAATCACATGATCCTTTGGAGTCCCTGGGTGGTACAAATTGTGGTTGCTCTCTGAAAGAGGAGGTTCCAGTCCACCAAGAGAAGTCTTGAAAGAAAGGCCTGGTAATCGCCTTCAAAAAAATTAGCCATTGAAAACCCTGTGGAGCACAGTTCTACTCTGACCCACATGGGGTCGCCATGAGTCAGAGGTGACTCATAGGGAACTTGATTTTATGATCATTTATCCATACCTTTTTTTTTTTTTTTAAGAGGGCATAATTAAAAGCATGGGCTATGAAGTCAGATTCTCCAGAGTCAATTTTCCATCCACCATTTACTAGCTATGTGACCTTGAAGGAAGATATTTAACCTCTCTGTGCTTCAGTTTCTTCCTCTATGAAATAGAGATAATGTTGCACATACCTCTTCAGGATTAATGAGGAGTAAATAAGCTAATCCATGTAGAGCTCTTAGAGCCATATCTGACCCGTACAGGGAGTACACTATAAATGTTAGCTTCACAGGATTATTTTATTGCAATCCTAATATTGTATTGTACTGTTTAGAAAGAAAACTGCAAATTCAAGTTGTTATTATTTACTTGTGTACAATCAGCCATATAAAATAGTGTTTTCCCCACTCTACTTTGTATATCTTGACACCTCCCCACAAGCCCCATACTCACTGCCTAGAAAAGTGTCTGTTGCATAACACATAGTAGAGATACCATTAATGTTTGGGGAATAAATGTAGTCCAATAGGAGACAATTCCAATTTCTCTCAAAATGTTACTGTTATTAGTGTAGAGTACACTAAAAGAAGAAGAGATTTCTGTCTCTGTGAGTAATTACCAGTCCTTATGGCCCCAGATACAATTTTGTCTTTATGTTACCTTGTGATCCACTCCTTGCTCTGTGAATCTGGAATCCTCCTGGGAGGGTCAGCACTGCACATGCTGTTCCTGAATGTTGTTGTTGTTATGTGCCGTGGAGTCGGACCTGACTCATAGCGACCCCTCCTTGGTTTTCCGAGGCGGTATCACTGCAGAAGTAGATTGCCCAACCTTCCTCCCGAGGAATGGCTGGTGGGTTTGAACTGCCAGCCTTCTGCTGAGCAGTCAAATGCCTTAGGCACTATGCTAGGAGAGCTCCCTGTTCCTGAATAGTAGAGTTTTTGTTTTTTTGTTTTTTGTTTTTTTAAACAGCCTTTTGCTGACAGATGTGGAAAAGTTCACCTACCATACAATTCCCCATCGCCTTGATATCTGTGGATAGACAGGAAATCACATTATTTCTTTTTGGTTGGCATTAATGGACACTTGAACTTTTCTCTCCAGGTCTACCTGTTTTTTATGATATCAGGTTGTCCCAATGATTGTTTGGTTTATTCCATCCATTGGGTTTTCCACTCCCCTGATGGAAGCAATTCCAACACAAATAGGAAGATATGCAACTCTGAACTCACATTTACTTCTGGGGGAAAAAAATAAAAAGTGAGCACTATCAGGGTGTCCTTAGTTAGGCACAGGTCCCATTTCCAATCCCTTATAGCCCCTAGAGCCCTAGCAGTACACAAAGTACAAAATATGGACTTGGTAGGGACTGGGAGGGCTCATTTCACAGTAATGAAAAATGTCTTGTTTTTCTTTGAAATCCGTTATGTGCTTTTCTTCTTCTTCTGTGTTGCGTGAGAAATACTGAGTAAGTGATTAATAACCTGCCTTAGTTTTAGTTTTTCTCAGTGGCTTGTAGAGAAATAATGTGACCTACAGATGTTTGGACAAGTAGTACATTGTGTTAATGACAGATTCCGCTCAGACATGCCCCACGCAATCCAGCTTATCAGCAATAAAAAAAAAACAGGTATTCCTGGACTTTGTCTAATCGTCCTTTCTTTTTCTATAAGACTAAATACCAACCATATTGAAAAGGAAACTCAACAAAACAGTGTTCAGAACTGTGTATTGCTTGTAAAGACAAGGCAGACAGAGTGAGAAACATACGGATAGGCCTATGGGGAGGTCATATAAACAGACCTAACAGAATAGGAGCATTATATGCTAGGCATGACACTGTTTAAATCAGATTGTTCTGTATATATATTCCTTTTTTGTTTTTACTTAATGTAAGCTAATGGGAAATTAGGTCATCTTAAACAGATAAAAATTACCAACCAGAGTTAACTAAGTCATCTTTTATAGTATGTTATTTTGTTTAAAATAGGTGACTAATGAAAACTGAAAAACTCTGTGCTGGTTTATATAAAGATTTACTTGGGATTGTAAAGTAAAGAAAACAGGAAGAGACACAATTTCCAAATTGAGTCATGTCCCCCAGAAAAGAAAATTTGAACAAGATTAGGGTTATCTCTGAGAAGAATGTAGTTTAAATGTAGCTGGAAGGGACCTTTCACTCGTTTAATATGACAGACCCATTTTACACATGGAGAAAATGAGGTCCAGAGAGTTCATTCTCCCTGCCAACACCACATGGCTTATCAGTAGGCAAACAATAATTAGAATGCACATGTTCATCTGAGAGTCTTGTATTTCTTTTCCACATTACTCCCCACAATCATTTCTTAGTCACATTTTTTTAAAATTCAAAAATATTTAAGTGCATACTGTATACACAGGCATTAAAATGTAGTAATTTAGGTGGCAAAATAGAAAGTGAGAGTTAGTCACATTAGCCATTAAGGTATTGTTTTTCATCTGCAGAGAGGAGACAGCTGCAAAGCATTTGATCTAAACAATGACAATTAAAGTGAACCTTATTTGGAGTTGCAAAATCACCACATTGCATTAGCAGAAGACTCCGGCATGCATGTGCAAGGGCACTTTGCAGATGGCTTACAGACTTAGTTTATGTAGGCACTTTAGGGAACAGATGGAACCCATGGCGTCCCGTGGTAAATGTGGATTTATAGCCCCAACAGTCATAAGACAGAGGGGATCCCTTGTACCTGTGGAAGTAGCTGAAGTGATATGATGCTTCTGACTTGTGAATCACTGACAGAGGACTTTCATCCCCAGTGGCACCATTTGCTTCGTCCTATACCTTTGCCCAAGGAGGGGTCGCTATGAGTCGGGGCCGACTCGATGGCAAATAACAACAACAACAATATACCTTTGCCAATGCACCGTCAATAGCTATCCAATGCCTACAAAAAGTCTATTTTCTTTAAACTTTATAAGGATAATGGACATCACTCAGAAGGCTAAAAGTTTAAGAAATAGACCCACCGTAGTCTAAATGTTCTTCTACGGTCATCATAAAATGAAATTGAGTAATTGTTATTCTTCCCAAAACTTTCGTGTTTTATATGTGTGGTATCCACCCTTTCCTCCAGTTTTTCTGCCCTCTGCATGTTTGAAGTGCTTGAGAGTAGAGAAATCAACTGAAATAAACTTAAAGCTTCACTTTGTGAAGACTCTGCTAAGGGACAACTTCAGGATCTTTAGTCTGTTACAATACTGATAAGGATGTGTGTCTTGGTTCCTTATAAGTTTGCATTTCAGCATCTCATAAAGAAGCTATTGGAGAAGACAGCACCTTGGGAGAAAAAAAACCACACATAATATTAAACAAAAGAGATCAATGAGATGAATGTCGAAGCTATTACAGTGAATGTAGAATACACTCTGCATGGTGGCGTCTTCCCTAATTATTTAAGATCGCTCGTAAAATTGATTTTATGTAAACACAACAACACTGAGCAATGGCCAGCTCCTCGCAGGCACATCAGTTTTTGGGAATTTATTGACCTGTCGTTCACATGTGTTACTTTACTACCACTTAATAGTCTGTTTAGATAGTCTTGGTGTGTACAAACTCCCTGCCATCAGCTCCAAGTACCACACGTTGACAGGTAGCTGCCACAGAGATAAAATAAGGGACCCAGGGCCAGAGCATACAGGGACACAAAAACATTAGTTATTTTCTAATCAAATGCAGGATTTTACTCTGGAGCTCAAGTGGAAGGTGAGAGATCCATATCTATTTTCTACTATTTTTGAAACATGCAAAGCACAGAAAAATACTAGAGTCAAATCCTAGTTACAAATCTTACTGGTCATGTGACCATGGGCCTGTCAGTTCACATACTTGAGTCTCATGATGATCATCTATGAAACAGGAAAAAATACTTCAATAGCTAGCGAGTCCCTAAATTTTCTTGTGAAAATTTAAGGACAAAGTGGGTATAAAGTACTATATAAATGCATGGTTAAACACATACACACACACACATTCACGCTGAGTTCAGTCAACATTGTTAGAAAATTAGCTTGGAAAATACAAAAAGCTATTCCGACTTGATGGAAAATAACAATAGCAACATTGTCTGCCTTGGGGAGTGGCTTAACATGTACCAAACCAAGACATAAGTACTATTCTGAAGGAGTTTACAGGGTAGTACAGGAGATATCACAAAATCCTAATGTCTATTTAACAATACTGTTGTTGGCGCCGACTCATGGCAACCTTATGTATAACAGAATGGAGCATTGCCTGCTTGCGCTATCCTCATGATTCTTGGTGTGTTTGAGTCCCTTGTAACATTTCAGAATTTAAAATGCATTTTATAACCACTAGTGATGCGTAGTTTAATAAGCATTGTTTTCCCCTTTGTCAATAAAGTAATGGTGCCTCTTTGCACCCAGTGTGGAATTAGATTCAGTGAAATACAGCCTCACAGGTAACTCTCCTTTAGGGATGGGGTAGCTGGGAAAGAGGAATATGGAGCCCGGAGGATGAATTCTGAAGGACTTTGCAGAAAAAGTGACTTTGTAAACTGCATGACTGGGAGATTAATGTTGGACTGGATAGGAACTAGTTTTGAGGGAAAGTTTTCCAAGCAAACTGTTTTGAATCAAAACAGAAATGTAAAGAAAAGAATCTAACAACTAATGGAAAGGGGATGGAATCAAGGCAAATGCTGCCCTCTTCTCCACCCACCATCCTCTGCCCCGTGTAGTGGAACAACTAGCTCCTAGAGAAGTTCCAAGGAGTGATGGAATTCTTGCGTGTAGGACGCCGGCCATCAGGCTAAAGCTGACATCATCCATATTGCTCCCCACTCTGTACCCCTTGGGTGAACCCAGCCCTTAATCTAAAACAGAGCCTTCAAAGTCTCAGGCTCTGTGACTGGCCTCCAGAGCGACCCCAACTCAATCCCAGCACGGAGCAAACAGCCTTAACTCAGGTTTAGTTTTTCGCCAGCCTTTGCTTTCAGGAATGCAGTTATGTGACCATTTCCCTGACCTGGCCCTTGTCATAATGAATCCTTCCTTCCCGTTGAATTATTTCCCCGTCTTTCCTCTAGAAGATTTATCCTGCATGCCAACCTTTAGTGAAACTTCTTTTGCTCAAGAAAAACAATCAAGCAAACAGGACTCAAGTGGTCAGGGTTGGGATGAATTCAAATGGCATTTCCTGTATTTTAAAAGATCGAAAAGTATTTTAAAGATAAAAAGGAATGTTGATATAGGTCAAATGCCCAATTATAATAAATGGAGTTCAAAATCCAATTAGTGGCATCTTTTGTCTCTTTCCCTCAACTAATTTGCCTGCCTTCCAGTTCCCTCTATTCATTCTCTTTGACTGTATTCCCATTTTCTTTGTGTGACAGCTAGCCACAGATAAACTTTTCTACTATTTAGTCTTGTTTTTTTCCCCCATGAAATTCTTATTTCTCATGTTTTATCTACCTCACCCTTTCTATATGTCTTCCTTTTACTTTATAATTTTCACTCTCCTGTTTATTATTTTTCTATTTGTTAAGTCTTTCTACATCCCTTGTAAAGAGTGATTATCAAGTCAGGGATACTCCCAAAATGATGGGATGTAGGCAAATGCAAAACTGTACTTACTCTGTTGGAGCTAAACCAAACCTGTTATTATCTAGTCAATTCTGACTCTTAGTGACCCTGTAGTAGAACTGCCTCATTAGGTTCCAAGGCTATCATCTTTAGAGATACAGACTGCTACATCTTTCTCCTGTGGAGCAGCTGGTGGGTTCAAACCACTGATCTTTCAATTAGCAGTTGAGTGCTTAACTATTGCATCTCCAAGGCTCCTTCTATTATAGTTACTACAAAAAAAAAAAAAGAGAGAGAAAGAAAGAAAAGAAAAGAAAAGACAAAACCAAACTCACTGCCATCAAGTTGATTTCGACTCATAGAGATCCCTCCTTGGGTTTCTGAGGCAGTATCACTACGGAAGTAGATTGCCCAACCTTCCTTCCGAGGAGTGGCTGGTGGGTTTGAACCATCAGCCTTCTGGTTAGCAGTCAGATGCCTTAGGCACTACACCACCAGAGCGCCTGTTATAGTTACTAAGTATTAAAAATAAACTTGACCAGGGCTAACATCAAACACTTTGGAGCTGTTAGCAATGCATTTGGGGGAAGCTCTCAAGGAGTAGTCCCTTAAAGGAATGTAGTCATTTGCTGAGGGGTAAGGATAAAGTTAAGAGAGAGGGCATTGAAAGGAAAGGCAGTGTTGTATAGTGGCTAAAGCCTCCCACAGCTGACTTTCTGAGTTCAAATAACTCCACTACTCACTTTAGCTGTACATCCCTAGGAAAGCTACTTCTCTGCCACATTTAAAATGGAAAGATGGTTATGTAATACCTCCCTTACACAATTTTTGCAAGGATGAAATGAATTAATATATTTAAGCACTTAGAACAGTTGCCTGGAACACAGTAAGGGCTATGTAAGTATTAACTATTAACAACATTTGCTCAACTTATTCAAGTTGATATCAGACATAAACAAATAGACATTTGGAAAAATATTACTCTTGTATGTATTCATGTAGGATCAAATTTAAGAAGGTCCTAAAGCAGTGATTCTCAAAGTTTGATCTTCGGACCAGCTACATCAGCATCACCTAGGAACCTGTTATAAATACACGTTTTCACATCCTACTACTGACAACTCTTTGGCAACTAACAACAACAACGTAAACAACATCCCCACACACTTTCTCACTCAGTCTTAACCAAGTAAGTTAGGAGCCCTTAGGGTAAGACTGAGAAATCTGTGGTTTAACAAACCCTCCAGGTGATTCCTATGATGTGAAAGGTTGAGAATCACTGCCCTTTGGTGGGCATCCTCTTGACAATAAAGTCTGCTTCCAGAGCACAGATTACAAGTGCATCTATGTAACCACCACCAGCAGCAACAGCGTGGCGAGTCTTTGTGTAGTCCTTCGTCACATTCTTTGGATCAGTTTGAATTGGGAGCAAGCTGTGAGTATGAGGCAATTTTGGAATATTAGAACCATCCCTCTCTTTGGCCCACAGGAGTGAATTGCTGGTTTCTTTGGGTCCAAAAATAGAACTCCAAAAACATACTGAAGAGAGTAGATGGAGAGATCAAAACAACAACAATAAAAAAATCCTCCATTTTTATGAAATAGGTACAGACTAGATAGTCCAAACATAAACTTAAAAACTAGTGCCTTCTACCTCTCAAAATAGTTGGGTAATCTGTCAATAAATGTGTAGTGGCCTGTTTAATGTTTCTCAGTTGTCCTGTTTGGGGTATGTTTGGAACTTTTTGAACTTGAAACTGATAGGGCTAATCACCATGTTCTCCTTTAGTAGTTCCTTAGTGGCTAGAGAAGTTGCTGTTTCAGGAATGTGAACTGATAGGCCCATCCAGCCCATCCATGGGTAGACCCCATGTGGCAATGACAATGTCTTGATGAATATTAGGTAATCCACAAGGACCTTAGAAACTCTCCTGTGTTGTATATGGGGGGAGAGTTATATACACCTCCCTCAATAATTGCATCAGGAAAGCACAACTGAAACCTGCCACTAGAGACAGCCCTTAAGGAGACAGTAGATCAGTGGATCACCTATAGGCAGACTTCCCAGAAGTCCTTGTAGAAAAACCTGGGTGGGAGCATCTAAACTGGAAGGCTCATTGTCCCCAGCTACAATCCTAGAGTGACAATTGCTGAATGTGTGCTACTTATATTCGGTCGCTATGCGATAATAAATTCCTTGTGTTTGGTGAGGATATTACACCTTTATATTCAGTTAACCAACCAGATTGGTTTAGGTATCCACATTTATTGATGCAGAAACTGATGCTGAGGGAGAGTATAACAGCAAAAGCCATCAAACTAATCACTGAACAAGTCATTGAATCCAGGCAAGAGCCCATGTCTTCTGAGTCTCAATCTAGGGCACTGCACCACATGGAACAAAGGACTTGGCAATACTAAAGAATGTGGTCACTTTTAGTATATGCTGTCCAATTAACTTTCTGTGATGTTGAGTGTGTTCTCTCTCTCTGTTACCCAAAATGGTAGCCAGCTAGTTAAGTAACTAGATTTTTAATTTTATTCAATTTTAATAAAATTTTAAATAGCTACATGTAGGTAGCATTTTGGACAGAACAGGTATGCAAGATCATTTTTTAGTTTGGTATTAGCAGGCCAGGATAACTGTGACATTTTTATTTGAAAGGATGAAAATCCCAAATATATCATTTAACCTCTTCCTAGTAACCTCTCAGAACAAACACACCAACAAACCCTATTTTCCCACAAATACCCAGCATGGCTATTTAGAATGATCTGATATTCACACCTTCCCAGCAAAGCCTCCCATTACTGGCTGGTAGAACATAGCATGGCAGTTGGTAAGCCATCTGGTTCTTATTTGAAGAAGTAGTGCAGTGGTTGTCTTTCTCCAAGAGCAAGTTTGTTTTGCTGTTGTTATTTCCTGTAACTAATAGAATAGAGTGAAAAGCAGTGTGTAGACTAACAATGAAAGAGTTGTTCTCTATGTTGGGCTGAGACCTTGTCTTAGGAATGATAAACGGGACTCTCAACTACTGCCTTTAAGAATAAAAAAGCATGGGTGGTGATGATTATTTGATGATAGGGTGTTAAAAAAAAAAATTGGAGCAGGGACATATTCTTCAGCTTTTTTTTTTTTTTTTTGCCTGTAAAGCATCAGAATCCTAGCTTTGTAATCGCACCCACACATGAACCCGGGCTCCCCTTTCTCTGGAATGAGGCTGATGTTCCTCCTCACCTGAAAACGTTCTTTTCTCTGCTTGGAGTTTGCAGCAGCAGGAGGCGGGCTGATGTGTGATATATTCGGCACCAGAGAGTTACAGTCTATTTCAGCTGTCTCTCTGCTCTCCTGAAAAGAACAATTTCAGAAAGCCCCACCCTCTTCATGCTTTTAAGGGTAGAAGAGCAGGTAAACAAATTCTATTTATTCAGAAAGCTTAAAAGGGGAAAAGAAATAAATTGTTTTCTATTAAGTTCGTTTCCTTCCTGCATCAGCATGCAGGAAATGTATTAAAAAATTTTTGTGGGTGCACTGGTTCCAGTTTATTAGGTACTGCATAGTACCTACATTTTACCTTAAATGCACCATAAACCTTTACCTCTGAGGTTACATATTGAATAATACCAAATGGCCCTACTAGATACTTGTAGGCACAATAAAACACACACCCTTCACTATACATTTGTCCTCTACTTACCTTTTAAGCCTTATAAAATTGTCACACACTCCGTATACCTGGTATTCTACTCACACATGTGTTGAGCATTTTGCAGATGTAATGTATCTGCTCTTATATCAGATTCAGATTATTCTCTTTGTCTCAAGTGCCCCTTCCTGACTTTTCCATTTGCCAAAAATTAGGAAAAAGTTAATTGGACTCCATACAACTATTCATTTATTCTACTTACCTCTATGGAGCACCTGTACCGAGTGTCAGTCACTAGGCAAAGCATGGACGATGCAAAGATAACAGACTTGGTTCCTGTGTCCAAATCAAGCTCTGCCAAAAGCTAACTGGATAACTTCAGGCAGTTAATTTATACACCTAGTGTGGAAAACCCAAGAGTGTTACCTCCTTTGCACAACTACAGTAGGGGAACGAGATAACACTTCATAGCTTAGTGGAGTGAGTGCTCAAATGTTACTGCCTTCCCCTTTACAAGTCTGCATAAATCCCACCTATTTCAAGGACACATGCTAAATTAACCTTGTTGGAATCTGTCTCTCCCTCCCTAACATACCCAGAGCATGTTGCCTGAGTTGAAGGAGCACATATTTCTTTATGTTTTACATTAGTTATTGACATCAACCCCTGCCTCTCCATCTAGATTTCAAGTTCTTAGAGGAAATGGTTCTTGTGTCTGTCCCCTCCATAACCTTTAAATCACAATAAATTTAATATATAATTACTGACTACCAACTGTGTGCTTAGGAGTCCCTGGGTGGTGCAAATGGTTAATGCACTTGGCTGATAACCAAAAGGTGAGAGGTTAGAGTCCACCCAGAAGTGCCTCAAAAGAAAGGCCTGGTGATCTCCTTCAAGTTGTTTTCTGCTCCTTGCAACCCTGAAAAATCCAGAGACATAAAAATGAACAAGCAATACAGTCTGATGAAGTTATAATGGAAGCACAAACGGAGCTGTGGGAACACAGAGAACAGATACCCAGCAGGCCTTGGAGAGTAAGAGGAGGCTTCTAGGGAGAGGAGCAACTAATCTGAAACCTGCAGGATAAATAGGAGTTGACTAGAGAAGGGGAGGGAGCTCTGGTAGCATAGTGGTTAAAGCACTTGACTGCTAACCAGAAGGCTGGCGGTTCAAACCCACCAGCCACTCCTCGGAAGGAAGGTTGGGCAATCCTACTTCCGTAGTGATACTGCCTCAGAAACCCAAGGAGGGGTCGCTATGAGTCGGGGCCGACTCGACGGCACATAACAACACAACAACAGAGAAGGGAACTGGAGGAGAGAAGAGAAAGAACAGCCTATGAAAACGTCCTGATGAGAATGAGGCAGGGAAGTTAACAAGGGTCCATGTGAGAGGGCCTAGTAAGTCACCTAAAGAATTGGACTTTTCCTGATAGCAGGTGGGAGCCATCGAAGGATTTTAAGCAGGGGAGTAACCTTTTAGAAGGCTTTTTTCCTGACTGCAGGGCTGGAGATTGATTTGGAGTGCTCAGAAGACCAGTTAGGAGGCTGTTAAAGGCATCCAGGCATGAGATGAAGGTATCTTAGATTCAGGCAAAGGCCTTAGGCTTTAAAATATAGGGCTTTCTCAGAGTTGGTGTGTAGTATTTGTCTGTTGAATTGAAAATTGGGGAAACAAAGCCATTTTCTTGAAGCTCCCTTTGTGTAGGGGAAGCTGTGTTTTCCACTTGTCATTATGAGGAACCATGTTTTGATAAGACGATTGTTGTTCGGCCATTTTTTCCATATTTCTCCTTCTAGCAGACTCCTCTGAACAAGTACAACCTGGGGTGTCACCACCCTCGGGCCACCAACTCTTTCTCATTGTTCAAGATGTGCTGGGTGTTACATTTACCCAGAATAAAATGGTTCTCATTTACTTACCTAGCAGCTGTCAAAGCCTGAAATTTCATTCTGTAGGCGTAAGCAATTTTCCCCGGTAAATGTGGCTTCATCTTGAGTTTGTTATCTGCCAGCAACAGTGAACGGAGGTGCTGTAGTCATTGTTCCTTTCTCCTACGAGCAACAATTAAAGACCAATTCTGCCAGAAGTACAAATGCATCTGTTAGTGATTGTCACTCTTGAATCATGTGCTCAAGAGGCCTAATAGGTTTGCCGGAAGATCTATAGATGAAGAAACAGCTTGGTGATGTTCAACGGAAACCCACCAGGAGAAAGCTTAACTCTTTGAGGGGCTAGCAGGGAAGAATCATTCTATTTCCTGGGTAGATAAGGGAACATTGGTTTTGGGAAGGTAGGATCTAGCTGTTTACTGAGAAAGGTGAATTCCAAAGGAAGACATAAGGCAGAGTGCTTAAATGAGCAAACTTGGAATTCACCCAGGTTAACCTTATTCCTACAGCATCAATGGATGTAAAATCCATTGTCTGGATTGTATTCAGAGAGAACTCTTGAAGTTAAGCAAGAAGGAAAAGAAATATTGGTTTCTGGAATGTGTAGGCAATCATTCCCCCTGGGTTTTTGCCTTTTATTCTTCTCTCATTTATAGTATTTTCTATGCATCTCCCAACAGCTTTTGTGTAGATAGGGACAAGATAGGGCTCAAGCCACTTCCTAGCCAGTCTCTGGGCACAAGAGGGCCTTGACTTTGAAAGCCGTTCTCAGCAGGCCCTGTGAGAGTGAAGTGGCAGGCCATCAGGTCCTCTTCCCTCGTCTCTTTGGACCTTTTCACCACACACTTAATGAGGTCTCACTTCAGCAATGCCTTTGTTAGACCCCAAATGATGTTCCCACCCTCCTGACAAAGCAGCTTTTGTGTCTTACGTCAAAATAATTACTTACCAAAAATGATGGCAAGGCTCAAACATATCCCTGCTTTATTCTAAGGGGATAGAAAAAGAGAGTGTTAAATGTTTAACCTGGATTGATGAGGTTTGCTGAAACTATTGGATAAAATGAAAACTTTCTTAGAAGAATAAATCACTGAGGAGATTTCCCCCCCTCATTGATTTTTGGATTCGGTTAATGATTTCAGCCCTGAGAACATCAAGCTAGGTGGAAGTTAAAGAAATGGAAAGGCCACATTAAGCTCTAAATTTTAACTGTACGTTGATTTTTGACATTGAAATACTATAATTAACCCAGACTATTTTCCAAAGATTTAATTTTTTGCTGATGTTCAAAAGTATTGCAGAAAAGCTGATTCCTAATTATTACATACAGCATTGCATAAATTTCTTCCTAATTAAAAAGCCTCTAAATTCTAAATAATCAATTTAAGAAGGCATATGGTTTTGAAAAATTAGGCATTTAATTTCTAAAGATTTATTAGTAATTTGTACTGTAGCTAATTAATTATGGTTATAATACCATTGCAGTCATAGTAGAGATTGATGTAATGATATGATTGCAAATTTATTTTGATATGTCTTCTTCAATATCAGAGCATTACAATATACTTAGTTTTCCAGCCCCTTCTTAATTATGCTTGAAAGCATTAGTTTAATGAAAGATAAAAGGGCTTGATAAGTGTACCATCAGAATTTATTTGGAAAACTATTTTCAACATGAAACAAACAAATTGTGTTTTGCCCTGGCAAAATGAAATTTGTAGTTGGTAATAAATTAGCAGACAGAAATGCCTTAAAATTAAATAGTATTTGATACAGAATTTCCCATCAACCATTGTGACAGTTCACCCAGAGCTTAGCATGAGAAAGTAGTTAATCTGTACAAGGGAAGCCTGCTGACAAAAATGAATAGAGTTCAATTAAACAATGATCAAACCAAACCAAACTCATTGCTATCGAGTTGAACCTGACTCATAGCGACCCCTCCTTGGTTTTCCGAGGCAATATCACTATGGAAGGAGATTGCCTAACCTTCCTTCTGAGGAGTGGCTGGTGGGTTTGAACTGCCAGCCTTGTTAAACAATGATAGTGTTGTAAATATTCACAAATGTATGGGGTAGGTGGGGAAGGCTTTTGTTTTTCTGTTTTCTCTGTCATGTGAATATCTAGGCATAAAAACAAAACAAAACAAAAAAATCCAGAAATTTAAAAATATTACCAGGTTTTTCTTTGATGTAAGAAGGAGAGAGGTTTTTGATTTAGTGATAGAAAATAACACTGACCTGTTTTATTGAATAGAAGCACATGATCCTCCTGAATAAACTGGGGGATAAAAACATACTATTGGGTACAAGAAGAAAGAAAAAGGAAGAGGGTGAAATTAGCTTCATAGAAAATGTTGAGCTGTGTTAAAAGTGCAGTGTGGCAAATTTAGCTTGGCTAAAAGATGTACGAAAGCTCTGGTGGAATAGTGGTTAAGGTATTTGGCTGCTAACCAAAGAGTTGGTGATTCAAACTCATCCAGCTGCTCTGTAAGAGAAAGAGAAAGATGAGACAGCCTGCTTCCATAAAGATTTACTGTCTTGGAAAGCCTATGGGGCAGTTCTACTCTGTCCTATAAGGTCACTATGAGTTGGATGGTTTTGGTTTTTTTTTTTTTTTTTTTTTCATTGTAAAGGATGTATTCCCATAAAGAAGGCCTCTAGAAGGGCTTCTTGGGGACGCTGTGAAATTCTTTATCTGGATATTTGTGTGATGAAACTAGGCACCAGAGTTGACTGGGTCACCAGCTGCTCTCCCTTCTGTGTTTTACATAGAAACCAGTTTGAAAGTTTTCTTTTGCTGGTCCTTTAATGATGCTTGGTTTGCATTGCTTTTGTTACGGCTGTGACTTTTAACCTGCATGGTCCATTTTGTCTCAGGTGCCCTCCCCTGTTTGCTCCACAGACAGTAATTTGATATCTCTCACTGATTGTTGTTGTTGTTATGTGCCATCGAGTGGGACCCAACTCATAGCGACTCCTCCTTGGGTTTCCTTGGCAGTATTACTATAGAAGTAGATGGCCCAACCTTCCTTCTGAGGAGTGGCTGGTGGGTGTAAACCACCAGCCTCCTGGTTAGCAGATTTAAGCAAGTCCCTGAGCATCTGTAACTCTCAGTTTCCTCAGCAGTGAAAACCAAAAACCAAACCAGTTGTTGTGGAGTCTACTCCAACTCATGGTAACTCCATGTGTGTCAGAGTAGAACTGTGCTCCCATAAGATTTTTCAGTGATTAGTTTTTTGTGAGTTTCTTCCAAGGCCCTCTGGATGGACTTGAACCTCCAACCTTTTGGTTAGCAGTAAAGTACATTAACATTTGCACCACCCAGAGACAGTGAGAGTGCCAGTGTTGTTGGGAGGATAAAACACAGTAATGCATGGTAGCCCTTGCTCTGCTTGGTACATTGTAAATGCTTGATAACTCCTATTATCATATACTTAGAAGAGAGAGTCATTGCAGAAAACATGCCCAAGGAAAGGGCTTGTCTTTTTTCTCCCCACATTCATCCTACAAATATTTATTGAGCACCTGTTTCTGTTTTCAGTATAGTGCTTCCTTGCTGTGGACATAACAATAACTAGATGTGTGAGGAGCTACACACTCAGAATTCACAAACTCATAGAAAAGCCAATTGTGTATATAAAAATAATCAGAACCATATTATGTCTGGGGTACATGAAAGCAGAAGAGAAAGGTCCATTCTCTCTTAGAGAGTATGAAAAGGCCTGAAAGAGAAGATAATAAAGATTTGAGCCTTGAAGGGAAGCAAATCAGGTGAAAAAGGATACCAAAGCAAATTGTCACATAACAAGACTAAAAGTTCTGAGACAGGGTGTTAAGGAATTGTAAGTTTGTGTTGATTGTGGCTAACAGGGTAATTTGAGGCTGGTGAGAGATATCCAAAGGCTTGGAGAGGGCCCAAGATTTTTTCCTGGGTAAAAGACAAACTATAGATATAAAAATACCAACTGCACTTGTGTGGATATTGCAGGACACATTCATTTTTCCTCTTCAACAGTACAGGTTTTAAACTATGTGGTGGAAATCTGCTTCAAGTAGAATAAACAAATGCATATCCTGTCATATTTATCAAGTTTGAGTTTCACGATAATGAAAGTTATCATCAAAGAAAAAGTAATATGGCATAAGAAATTATTCTTTGGGGCATTTCATCACATGTACACCAAACTTTCAACAGGCTTCCTTTAGTCAGCAAACTTGTATTCAGCTCTCCTTATGTACTGTGCACCCAGCCGAGCCCATATGACCATCAGTGTGACATTTCCTAGTATTTCAGGAAAACACGAACAATGTTGATAACAATTTTATGTTAGGTTAGCGTTGCACTTCGCATTAAAAAAATAATATGGAATATATTCAAAAGTTCTTTTTTTTCCCCCCAATCGAGTATGCATTCTATCCCAGACATAAATCTTTGTTTTTTCTGTTGTCACATTCCACATAATTGCAAAGTTGGCTATGTCTTGTGTTCAGGGATTAGAATTAATTGTGTGACTTTGGATAATTCATTTAACCTCTGGAAACCCTCGTTTTCCTCATCTGTAAAATGAATCCATTTCATAGCTTTCTTCTAGATCAACAATTGTTTGATTTGTGGGAAATGAGTGGGCTCTTTTGATTAGGAAAATATAGATTTCCTTGTATATGTTTCAAGAATATGTGTATGTGTGTGTGCATATATATGTGTGCATTGTGTTGTTTATAACTTTTCATATAATGTTCCACTAAAATCTAGGCTGGGGTCAAGGTAAAACATTTGAATGAAGTTTCCCCAACTTTAGATTTTGGATATTATATTAATTTCCTGAGGCTGTGTAATAAATGCTACAAAATGAGTGGCTTATAAAAATAGGAATTTACCATTTCACAGTTCTGGGAGCTGAGAGTCTGAGATCAGGTTGTTGTTGTGGTGCTTCCTTCTAGACTTTCAGAGTCTATTCCATGCCTCTCCTCCAGCTTGTGATAGTTCCAGGCTTTTGGCTTGCAGCTGCAACATCACATAGCTTCCTTCCTCTTTCTCCTTGTCTCTAAGTCTCTTCTCCTCCTCTTTCATAAGAACACCAGTCATGTAGGTTTAGGACCTACCCTACTGCAGTGTGACCTCATGACTGAGCTGATGACCTAACTGATAACATCTTCAGAGACCCTTTTTCCAAACATGGTTACATTCTCAGGTACAGTGGTTAAGACTTCAATACATCTATTGGGGAAGCACAATTCAAACCATAATGGTTACATACAATTTTATAGTTTACTATTACTCTATTCCACTTAATTTATGGGTCCATGCACTAGTTTCTGCCAAAATAGATAGAACACTCCAAGTTTTGGGGCTAGCTAAAAGGATGTGGCAGGTATCTTCCCTTCCCCCTTGAGAGTTTAAATAATTGAGACAGGCTTCTGAACTCCAGGAAGTGGTTTCAAGGCTGGTCCATCACGATTAACTACAGGAGCCACATAACCACACCACATGCTCTGACATAACTCCCATTAGTATCGATAAGAGTTACACTACTACACCAAGGGGAGATAAAGGCCGCAATAAGGCTTTTAAAAAGCTATTTAATATATCAGCTTTCACAAAGATAGACGGTATCACTAAGACAAAACAAGAAAAGATGTGCTCAACTTTACAAGCTATTGGCACTGTTAATCATATTTTGAAATATTGCTGCTATAGATCTTGGAAAACACAACACAGTTGCCATATTTCCAATAGGAGAGATGACAGTTTTAATGTTGAGATACACTGATAATTCCAAGTCTTCTTTTTCCCTTTAAAAGAGATTAAACCCTAGAGATAGATTAGGCAATTCCATAGGTTACAGAAGTTTAAGTATTAAAATGGAAAGTTGTAAATTCTGCCACATTCCATTATGATTTCTGATCATAAATCAGAAAAATTTCAAATAATTACATATAAATGAATACATACATTGTTGTTGTTGTTGTTATGTGCCGTCGAGTCGGCCCCGACTCATAGCGACCCCTCCTTGGGTTTCCGAGGCAGTATCACTACAGAAGTAGGATTGCCCAACCTTCCTTCCGAGGAGTGGCTGGTGGGTTTGAATGTTATATATAATCTATAGTAATATATTTTGTTTATATATACAAAATGTTAAAATATAGAAGCATATACATGCATAATTAAGGTAAACAAAAAAATCTAAACTATCAAGTCAATTCCGACTCATAGTAACAGCCATTAGATTTCCGAGGTGGTAAATCTTTATACAAGTAGATTGCCCCATCTTCTTTCTGCTGAGTGGCTGGTGGGTTTGAACTACCAACCTTCCAGTTAGCAGTCAAATGCCTTGAGCAGTACACCACCAGAGCTCTTTAATTAAGGTAGACTTATGAAAAGGAAAGGTTATTACAAATATTGCCTGGTCTCATTTATGCTTCATTTCCACTTTTTAAAATAAAGTATAATAAATAAAATGCATGGGTCACTAGTTTTGAAACATTTGCTCATTCATTATTTTGATCTTCCCAACTCTGTGAAGTTGGTAGGATACATGCAATTGTCCCCATTTACAGATAAGGAATATAAAACTATTATCTTTCCAAAATTCCCCACATTACATATGGCAAAAGCAGGCTCTGGCTTCTGTTCTTATAATTCCAGATTTGGTACATAAAACCATTTACAGATAGATAGATAGCTAATGCAGGAGGGCTTGGATTTCTTATTCTAGCTTCGTGTATTATAGTGATGTTCCAAACAAGATATAGGGCCTGCTAGGCTTGATGACATTTGATGAAGCTCTTTCCTCTGACCTCAGTTAAAAGTTTAATACATATGGCAGAAACTTTGAGTTCCTACTCCACTCTTTTTATTCAGTGTAACAAAAACTCACCCAAAACCAGGGCTAATTTTAAATATTCAATCTCCCAGACTTCCTTGCAGCTAGGTGTAGCCATGTGACACAGTCCTCACCACTTACATACAAAGTGAAGTCATTGGAAAGACATTAAAATGGAAATGGAGTTTTAGCTTTCCTCTTTATCTTACCTCCTTCATCCTTCCACTTCTTCTTGCTTAACATGTAGAAATAGCCACCAGCTTGCAAAAATGAGGATGAAAGATACATGTTTGATTAAAAGAGTAAAAAAGTAGAAAGAGCCTGGGGCTCTATGGCATTATGGAACCACTGTATGAGTCCTGAACGGCCTACCTTCAATCTTCTTATTCTTGGAAAATCATAGCCTGTAGCTTTGTAAGTCCTTGTAGGCCTCGCAGTTGAACTCAGTTCTAATTATTAGAATAAAACAAACTAAAAATGGAACAAAGAAATATGTTAGATAGAACCAGAAGAAGACCCAAGGTTTATCTTCCAGATAGAGACTTGCATACAACCAGCAACTGTTCATCAACTGTCCACCTCTAGCTTACAGTCTGCCACCAGGGAGACCTTCAGAGTAGGATTCTCAGCTGTTAATTCCAGAGAAGCAAGCCTTATTGTTGGGTTTCTGTAACTTTGCCACTCTATGCTTCTGTTTCCTTATCTGTAAAGTAGGGATAAAATCCACCTCTTAGCACTGTTATCAAGATTTAGTGAATTAAGACATGTAATGTGCTGAAATGAATCCCAGGCATGTTGGAAGCACTTAAAAATGCTATTCATTATTACCAAGACCTAGAAATAGAGAGACCATTCATTATTGATTAAGAAGAACACAGTCCCAGTAATTTTCCTCTTTCTGTAACAAGGGCTCCCACTTTCCCCCACCCTTTTCCTCACTAAACATACCAAAAGTATGGGTGATTGCCCAGGTGATCATGGGGGGGGGGGTTGTGTGTATGTGTTTATTGGGCAATTTGGATGTTACATCGTTAAGTATCAAACCTAGTTCTTATCTTCAAGGAACTCATGATCTGTTTGGTGGAGGAGAGAGAGTTGGGGACAGGAAGTAGGAAACAGTGTATTAACAATTCAACATTATGGCAAGTTGCTCTGTGAGATGCTGATGATAAATGGCACAAAGTTTCAGAGAAAGGAGATCTTAATATTTACCTCAGTCTTTCACCAAAGGATTGTTGGGAGTCTTGAGCTAATTATTAAAAATAAGCAGAGATGAGAATAATAATGGAATGAAGTAAAAATGCACCTTAGAAGAAATCTTCTAGGATGAAAATGTCCCCAGAGCAGGGATATCATCTTATTCATTTTAAAACCCCACTACAAATACAGTTCCCTGGCACATAGAATGAATTTTTGCAAATGGGTTTTTGATAGTTTTCTGCCTCTGGGATTTTGCTTTTGCAAAAACAAAGTTATTCAACACTTCTGGCTGTGACGAAGTAGCTTGTAGAAGACTAATGTTCCTAACAAGAGCAACTAGAAAACGAGATAAAATGAAAATTAAATTATGTCTGAAGGCATCATAGATCTGCCAAGGCACCTGAGAGTTGAGGGGCCAAGACCTCTGAGAGAAGAGCCCAGAGAAAGCAGCCAAGTACTCACCAATGTTCCACCTCAGGCATTTTCTGAATCTTAGTTGCAAAAGGCAAGAGGTTAAAAGGCAAAAAAAAAAAAAAAAAAAAGCAGAGTGCAGTTTCCAGAATCTCATGGTGCTAAGAAGATTAAAATTAGAATTCAGGAGAGATTCTAGTGAACACCCCAACCTCTTGAAAGTCCTAGAAGGCAATATGTTAGAAGCAGGTAAACCCAAAGTAGACTCAACCTGAAAAAGATGAAACTCACTCTCTTGTCAGCTGAGCCCTCATCAGATTGAGGTATACTTCCTGTCTGAGTTAACCTAGTGCTGCTGCAACATAGGTGGCTTTAAAGAAGAGAAATTTATTTTCTTTTAGTTCTGAGGGCTCAAAGTCCAAACAGGGTCTCATCTGTGCCTTGAATAAGTTCCTTCTGGGAACCTCTCTTCTAGATTCTGGTGTCTGCTAGCCAACCTTGGAGTTCTTTGTTTGTAGACATTCCTCAAATGTAGTCTGGCTTTCCCTTGTGTGTGCATGTCTCTGTGTCTTGTGCTGGTCTTTATACAGCCCAGAAGTGATCAGGTATAGAATTGACCCTATACCAGAATGACCTTAATTGATTGATTGTGTTCCATTAAACTGTATTATGGAAGGTAATTATATTCCATTACATTACATATAAGGTGATCATACTGCATTACATTGATTCCATCCACAAGTATAGGAGTTAGAATTTCAAGGCAAATTTTTTTTGGGGGGAAGAGGCGGGATACAATTCACTCCATGCCATTCCCCCTACTCCAGATATCTAGATTTACCTTCATAGAGGGTAAGTCTTCTATGAAGGCAGATGTCATCCACAGTCTCTCATACTTTTTACACACTACATCAAGCATTCTAACAAAACTTGCAAGACCTATTAAGAAACAGGACCAAGAAGAAACAGGTAGCAAAAACAGACTAACAAGTGATACAGATGTAATACTTATCTTTAAAATAACTATGATGAGCTTATTCAAGAAATAAATGATAAAATGGAGAATTTCACCCCAAAATTGAAATCTATTAAAAAGAATCTACTTGTAGAAATTCAGGAACTGAAATGGCTATCTTAGTAGATGGATTTAATAGCCAAATGGAAGTAGCGGAAGAAATGAGTAATAAAATTGTAAGACAGATCAAGGGAAAGTATTTACAATGAAGTTCACTGAACAAAAGGAATGGAAAATACAGAGAAGACCAAGGACACATGTGGAATATATTGAAAAGATTTAACATTGATATTTGGATTCCCGGAAATGGTAGAATGGTACCAAAGCAAATTTAAAGAGGAAAAGAGCCATGAATTTTACAAAATTAGTGAAAGAAAGCACTGCAAGTTCAAGAACATAATTTGAACCCCAAGCAGGATAAAACCCAGTTACTAAAAGCCCGCTTTATCCCACACCACTGGTTTGTTCATGGTTTGGAAGCAAAAGCCTGTGAAGGCACTAGAGTTCATGTGACTTACACTGGAGAATTAGATAAGAAAAAAATAAAACGCACTGCAGTCGAGTCATACCTGCCTCATTGAGACTCATACCCAACTGCCTTGGTTTTCTGAGGCAGTATCACTATGGAAGTAGATTGCCCAACCTTCCTTCCAGGGGGTGTCTGGTGGGTTTGAACCGCCATTCTTCTGGTTAGCAGTCAAATGCCTTAGGTACTATGCTACCAGAGCTCCTGGAGAATTAATTAGATACCAAAACCAAACCAAACTCACTGCCCTGAAGTTGGACCGACTCATAGCAACCCCTCTTTGGGTTTCCGAGGTGGAATCACTACAGAAGTAGATTGCCCAACCTTCCTTCTAAGGAGTAGCTGGTGGGTTTGAACCGCCAGCCTTCTGGTTAGCAGTCAAATGTGCCTTAGGCACTATGTAGTGTTAAATTTCACCTCAATTTTGCCTTTTAACCAGGTGTAGAATCCACCCTATACCAGAATGACCTTAATTGTGTTCCATTAACCAAGGCAGATCAGGTTAGGATAAAGTTACTCTCCCTTAAATTATTTTTCACTCTTTTACTAGCTTTAATTATTCTTTAGAAACAGAATAAAAATTAATATTTCAACTATGTCATTTGATTTTTTTAATTTGCTCTGAAGTGAGAAGAGGTGTTTCCCAAACTATATGCCAGCTTAATAACTTTTTCAGCTTTTTTGATTAGTTCTTATATTTTCCTGAAAAATCTTGTCGTCTTTGACATTTGAATGCTGGTATTTAGCACTGTTATTTCCATTTCTTTTTCTTTTATGATCTCAGCCATCACTTTCATCATATATTTTAAAAAAACGTTTTAGAAATTGAGAATTCCTTCTTCTTTTAAAAGAATTATCTGTAGTTTTCTAGAAGCTTACAGTTTGAGGGCAAAGCCTTCCTAATAACGTTTACCAAATATTTCAAGTTTCTTTTTTTCCTGGACAAGATCCACCTGGCATCTTTTAGAGACTGCTGATAAGGCAAAGAGGAGCCCAATCTCGGACTATGAAAACTCAATTTAAAAATTGCCTGTGATTCAACCACTTGCCTCTGATTTGAGGAAAGCTGGGAGGAGTGATATTTGTCAACATGTCATTGGATTCTCAGGTTTCTTTATACTTTCTTCAACAATCTTTGGTGTTTTATTGCTTTATTCTTTGAAGGAGTACCCTTCTCACTTGGCTAATCCCTGATCACTTCCTTCCACATTTACAAGATGTTGGCTGAACTCCCTTTAACATTCCACCAGGGTTAGCTTAGCTGGAGCGAGTGTTGTATAGCTAACTCTCTGGTAGAAACTGACTTGCTAATTTTTATTCCACTTTAACACCCTGGAGCCACTGTTTTTTTCCACGAGTTACTACTCACTGGATGTTATGGATTGAATTATGAACCCCAAAAAATAAGTGTTGTAAATTCTAACCTCTATGCCTGTGGTTATCTTTGTTATGTTAATTTGGGAGTGGATTGTCTTTGTTATGTTACCGAGGCAAGCTTACTGTAGGGTATATTTTGAGTCAATCTCTTTTGAGATATAAAAGAGATTAAACAAATGAGCAGAGCAGAAATGGGGTAAAATAGATGCCAAGATACATGGCAATCTCTAAGGAACCAGGAAACAAGCTGAAAAGACAGGGACTTTCCCCCAGAGCCCACAGAGAGGGAAAGCCTTTCCCTGGAGCAGGTACCCTGAATTTAGACTTCTAGCCTCCTGTACTGTGAGAAAATAAATTTCTGTTTGTGAAAGTCACTCACTTGTGGTATTTCTATTACAACAGCAGTGAATAAATAAGAAACTAGACCAAAGAAAAGTTAATACCCTCCATTTGTAAAAAGGAGATGGTTCTTGTTATTTGTTGTTATGTGCCGTCGAGTCAAACCCGACTCATAGCGACCCCTCCTTGGGTTTCCGAGGCAGTATCACTACGGAAGTAGGATTGCCCAACCTTCCTTCCGAGGAGTGGCTGGTGGATTTGAACCACCAGCCGTCTGGTAGCAGGCAAGTGTCTTAGCCACTATGCTACCAGAGCTCCCGGAGATGGTTCTAGGGAAAGAAAAATTGACACAGTATAGAGAAAGGAAGCATAATTTCTTCCAAACATTCTCCCCATTTCATTCTCCTAGCAGAAAATTTTTTGATCACCTACTATTTGTAAGGTAGCCAGAGTGAGGAATGAATGAAGGGTGGGTGAGAAAGAACTGCAATGAATAAGACATAGTCTCTCTATTTCATGGGTTGCCCACAAATAGAAAGATCTTCTCTGGTAGTAATCTCCTAACTTATGTTGCAGCTACATAAAACGTATGCAGTTTTACAAAGTTCACATATTGCAAGGTCAGTCCATACTCCCCTTCCACATGTACCTCGTTGCTTCTTAAAGAATATAATTTGCTTACTAGATTTTTTTTTTTTCAGGAATCCTTGCAAGGAAGACTGGGCAATCTACTTCTGTAGAGATACTGCCTCAGAAACCCAAGGAGGGGTTGCTATGAGTCAAGATCGACTCGATGGCAGCAAGTTTATTTGTTTTTGTTTGTTTGGTTGGTTGGCTGGTTTAATAGGTCTCATGTCCAGTTAGCATTTACTCTGTCTGCAGAAAAGAAAATTAATTCTATGGGGCCCTGAGACTACAGACATTAATTCCCTAAGGCAGACTGCATTTTCAGATTTTAGAATTGAGCTTAGCTTCATTTTTCTGTCTACTCCGTGATACCTGAGCCCTGTGAAGTCAAGAACTATGTTTTAACCACACTTTGCTGAGAAATTGGAACAGAGAGCTGGCCTTTAATGAGAGCTCATGAAAGTCACTAAAAACTTTTTTAAAAAAGCCACAGTTTGACAACTAATCCACTGCATCAGTGACCCAAGACAAAATGGCAGCCATACATCCTCCAAAGCATGTTATGAACGTTTCTGTACACCAGGCCTTGAGTTAGGCACTTTGAGAATACAAACATGGCTAAGAAAGAACCCCTCCCTAATGTGAGGCTAGAGAGCTGAGACTTGTGGAAACATATTCATCGTCCAAAGCAATGTGGGATTAGGTCAAGAGTGGCACAGTAAATACTCTAGATCTGCTCTGTTGACTTTGTTAACAATTACCACATGTGTATATTTAAATTTAAATGAAATTAAGTAACATTTTAAAGTTTTTCGTTGTCACACTACCTGCACTCCATGTGCTCAGTAGCCATGTGTGGCTAATGGCTGTGGCATTACAGAGCATAGTTGTATTATTATCATTGCAGAAAGTTCTGTTGGACGACATTACTCTACAAATTCAGAGAGATGAGAAAGCACTTCTTAGGTTGGTCAGGGGAAGTTTCATGAGAGGTGCAGCATAGGAGCCAGCATTAGTAGCAGTAGTATCATGGCCACTCTCCTAAGTCTTTTCCTTGTCTTTGTTCTTTAGTTGGCTTCTACCTCCAACCATGAGAAGTATATGCCTTGATTCTTCCTTTTTCCTCAGTATTATCTTTTTCATGTGCTCCTATCCAGTCCCACGACTTAACCAACATGGCTAGGCATCTTTCCATATCCCGGGATGACCACACTCATGTCCCAGGTGCATATAACCATATGATGGATGTACTCAAAAGGAGCACAGTGGGCTCAAAGGAAGTTCCAATGAGAGATCAGCCTTAGTCAGAAGAGTGGTTCTCCTCTATACGGGCACTGCCTCTGAGGAAGAACACAGCCTTCACAGATAGCAGGCACCTGTCTTGCTGCCAAATCAGTCCCACACTGAGCAGAGTGACTGGGGCCACAGCCACCATCATTTCAGCAGACCCTTTTGCTCAAATGTTTGCATTGCCTAGACTCAGGCTGAGTTCCTGAGTTACCCTAGTCTGGAACCACTAAGCCTTTGTGTCCCATTCTGCCTCTCATGTGAAGTGACTTCCAAGTCCTGTAAGTTTTATTGGAGTAAACACTATCTTTCACAACTTTTTTCTTTCCTTTTTCATTGCTACCATGTAGTTTTTGTTTGCTCATTTTTTGGCTAACTTGCTATCCCCACCATAATTTTTTCAGCATAGTTTTTCAGTTTCATCATGTGCCACCTCTCTTGAAAATGCCTTTCGTGGATCTTCTATGCCTATAAAAACAAAGGCCCAAGTACTTAATCTTGTATTTGAGATGTTCCTCAACAGAACCTTATGATCTAGTATCTGTCACAGGCCTCACTACAAACAAGTGAAGCTACCAGAGAAAATGGTAGTCAAAAGAACACAGTCTTTAGAGTAAAACAGATATGGGTTCAAATTCCAATTTGGCCACTACTCACTTGTGACGTGAGACACATTGTTTAACTGAATCTCAGTTTCTTTGTTTATCCTATGAGAAGAATAATACTTACCTGGAATGTTTTTGAGGAGGTACCTCATAAAATATACAAAGTGCTTGCTTGGCATATGCTAGGTTCTCAGTTAAAGGCACAACTAAGTACTGCCATCCTTGACAGTACTTTGGATACCCTTTTTCCGCACCTTCGAGCACACCCTTCTACCTGCTGGCAGACGTCTCCCCTTCTAATGTCTGTCTTAGTTCCCTTCTTCAAGGTCCATTTCCTCTTATGGACACACATGCAATCATTGATACTGTCAGAATCTCTTTCATATCCTTGAACCCCCATCTCTGTATACCAAAGGCTACATATTGTTAACCCTGCAATTCTCTGCTTGCAGTCTTTTTTTTCTGCCTATTAGAGCATGGTTGGCCCTCATACAGTGCAAGCTAGAAGTATCAGAAAATTAGTAGTCCCAGAAACAGTACTCAACAAGGACAGACAGGGAAGTTAGTGAATAAATTTTTGTACTCTATCTCCCCTCCGGGAGGATAACTCTGTAGTACATTCTACACTATCTCCCAAGATCCCCTGGATTTCCCTGTAAGATGGAACTGCAGTGGCCCATAGTGGTTATTTCTCAATAGCACTATTTATTGATCTCTGTCCCACCTGGGAGGAGCTCTGGTAGTGTAGTGCCTAAGGCACTTGACTGCTAACCAGAAGGCTGGCGGTTCAAACCCACCAGCCACTCCTCGGAAGGAAGGTTGGGCAATCTACCTTCATAGTGATACTGCCAAGGAGGGGTCGCTATGAGTCGGGTCTGACTCGATGGCATATAACAACAACAACAACAATCCCTCCTGGGATCCCTCAGATAAACTTTGTACTCAAAGACTTGCTTCAGTGTCTTCTTCTGGGGAACCCAAGTTAAGATTTAAATATATGCCATCTTTCATCAACTGCACCAAACAGGTTCCATTTCTCTTTCAATTCTTGACTCCTCATTAGCCCCAAGCTTTATATGTTAGAGTAGAACTATACTTCATAGGGTTTCCATGGATCACCAGGCAGTTCTTCCAAGGAACCTCTACATGGATGGTCTAAAGCCTCCAGTCTTCTGGTTAGTAGCCAAGTGCTTAACCATTCGTGCTACCCAGGGACTCCTTTAACTGGCAGTCGGCTGCAAACAAGCAGTGCTTACTTCATACAAGCTGCCTGCATGACGCCACCAGAAACTTGGTGCTATGGTTCTTGCAGTGTCTACCATGCTACCAGAATTTTTTCTTGTTGTTTTTTTCTATTAAAGAATTAAAGGGACACCTGCCTGACTATAGGAGCAGGCAAAGCAAGCAATGACAGAGTAAATGCCACCATGACATTTAAAAAATAACAATAACAACAGCTGCAGTTCTGTTAAGTGTTCAAGTGTGAGAGTGCCAAGGTAGCATGTTCTTTGCGCTTGTCTGATGACCTGGGACCCTCTGGCCACAGTGACCTAAACTCACAGTCATGTTCCTGGCTCCTATATATCTTCCCTTGGTACCAGAGGAAAATGTGGAGCTCATGAATATCTTCCACTGACATGACAAAAATTTCCTCCACCTTTGTTTTCCTGTTGTATTCCCGAGAGAGCATACAACTGACTTTCTCTTGTCATTGAGCATCTGCTGGTGAAGTCTCTGTGAACCTTCTTTCCCTGCATCAGATCACACACCATATGCCATTATCTGCTGTGGTTGCACATTTTCCCAGTTGACAGTCCCCACAAAATTTTGCCTGTCTGGAACACATTCATCATAGACTCGAGACTTTATTCAAAATTTATGTTAACTCTGTAGTACTATAAGGTAACAAGACTTTCTTTGATTCACCTGAACATTCAAAATTTCTACCAAATGTGAAACCCCAAAAACTCATATCTTTTAATTTAATTGTCCCTTTGAACAGTGGTTAGTAGCACCTGTAAGTGGGACTATGCTTGCAATTCCTGAAGGTTTTGAAGCACAAGGAAGGTACGTAAAGTGTAATTCTGGATAGTTTTGCTTTCTTTATAAAGAAAAGATGGCACTTTACTTTACAAAGCAAAGATGTCACTTTGAAGATTAAGGTACTCCTAACCCAAGCCACGGTATTTTCAGTTGCCTCATATTGTTCTGTCCTGGAAGAAGTATAGTCGGAATGCTTGTTGGAAGCAAGAATGGCCAGACTTCACCTGACCTACTTTGGTCATGTTGTCAGAAAGGACCATTCCCTGGAGAAAGATATCAGGCTTAGTAATGTAGAAGGTCAGCAAAAAAGAGAGAAGACGCTCAGCAAAATGGGTTGACACAGTGGCTGCAGTGATGGGCCCGAGCATAGTAAGGATTATGAGGATGGTGCAGGACTGGGCAATGTTTCATTCTATCGTACATAGAATGCTATAGTTGTAGCCAACCCAATAGCACCTAGCAACAACAACAATATAGCAAAAAGGAGTTATGGTTGTCTATAGTCTTATAGGGAGCTCTGATAGCGTAGTGCCTAAGGCACTTGACTGATAACCAGAAGGCTGGCAGTCCAAACCCACCAGCCACTCCTCGGAAGGAAGATGGGGCATTCTACTTCCGTGGTGATACTGCCTCGGAAACCCAAGGAGGGGTCGCTATGAGTCGGGTCTGACTTGATAGCATATAACAACAACAAAAAAAAAAAAACAGTCTTATTATATCCACAGTTTAAAGTAGCCAATAGAACTTAGGGTCTATGTTCAAGACAGACACCCCGTGTCTGCTCTCCAGAAATTTCATACTCTTCTTATTATCATGTTGTGGTAATTAACTTTCTGGGCCTGGTTGAGTGGCTGGGCAGCTGGGTGTAGTATTCCCCATGAAATACTGGTAGTCAGCTCCACGGTGGAATCTACTGCAAGCAGCTGAGTAGCTGCCTTTATTTATGTGGTCTGCTTCCCATATATAAGAAGCAGCTTTGGGAATAGTCTCTAGCTTATGGCACGCTTGGACCCTGCATGTAGCCATGTCGTTGTTCAGCAGCCTGCCATGCTCTGCTGACCTTGGGACTTAAAATGGACTTAAATTAATGGCCTGCTGTGTGGTTTGGTAACATCAGGACTATACCTTTTTATTTGTCAACCTTGGGCTTGTCAGCCTCAGCAGCCAGCAGCTGTCTGAGTGAAGAAAAACCTCTAGCTCCAGTGGGACGGGAGCAGGAGGCAGACCCCAAGGTTGAGGGGCTTTCACCCAGCCCCTAGAGCCTTTGAACTTGGGCTTAAAAAGCCTCCAAACTGTAAGAGAATAAACTCCTGTTTGTTAAGGCCATCCCATTTGTGGTATATTTTTGTCAGAGCGGCACGAGGTAAACAGAACACGTGCCCAGGAAGTACTTTAATGTCTTATATACAATGAGACTTACTTTCAAATCCCAGGAATTCATCAGTACTCTTTAGCAGAGTTTGAGAATCAATGGAAATACTGCTAATTTGGGTCTAGACAAATTCTATATCACATTTATTTCAGACCACTTCCTTTTGCTACAAATCTTAATGACTATTTCCAAATTTGAGCACTATTGACACCATTCCAATTATTTTTACAGTGCAATCCACATATTATTCTTCCAATAAAATTTTGAATTTTGCCTAAAACGCACCACACAGATCCCCTATTCCTAAAAATAACTGATAATAGAGCAACCTGGTAGATTATCCCGTCACTCAAATTAGGCTCCTTCACAGAAATCCACTTCTTTCCTTTAACAAGAATTTACAAGTTAAGATACACCCAAGCAGCCTGGACTGCCTCCATGTTTCCCTCTGTCTGGCTAATGAAATTGTGTTTTTGCAGGTACTGTCCTTAAACAGTTTCACAAATCTGTGTGTTTTTTTCCTCAGGCTGGCAGCAAAAGACTAGGAACATATTGTCATGTCCTCTAGCTCTCATCTGAATAAGATAGCTGAACTTACAAAGAATTGTTTAATTCATTCTTAGGTCCATTCCCTTTGAATATTGAAGAGATAAACTCTCTGAGCTAGTGATCTTGGCATTATCCATATGAGATTGGGAGTTCTATTTGTGTTTGTTTCAGTTATTTATTCTTTGCTTTATAATCCCCTGAGCCATATCAGACTAAACCTAAAAAAAATTGATTCATCTGAGCAAAAACTTCATAGTGTATCCTCAAGCCCCTTCACCTCTACCGGAGTGGGCTCATAGGAGTTGATATATATAGGAGCTGATATATGGCATCTCTACATTCAGTGACATCATGTTGGTTGATTGTTGAAATTGGCCAGGGTAGAAGTATTTACACCATGGAAATAAGCAAACACTACAAATTAAGGTATTGTTTTATTTTGTTTTCCCAGACAGCCAGTTGTTAAATATTTACACACGTCCCACAGGACAAAGGTCAACTTATATTTGGGATAAGAGGTCAAAAACTCAGAAAAGCATTCGAAAAATTTTTCAGAGGGATTAGGCCTGCTTCCCTAGATCAGTGCTTCCCAACTCTGTGGGATCCAATACCACATTTATGTGTTAAATATTTTGAATATCTCTTAAACTATCTTGAAGTGAAATTCATGGGTAATATAATCTACTTGGGCAAAACATTTTTTTAAATCACCACAATATCTCAGTGGTAATATAAATGATAACTATGAAAGGAAAGGAACTTAAAATAATCTGTATTTTATTATGTAAACGTACATCTCTGCACTGAAATACGTGATAAAGTAGCCAGATGATCACACCTTTATGTAAAACTATTATGGAAGAAAGCAGCAGCCACACTGCAGGCTGACAGAGGTTTTGATGAATCAAAGTGATATTCTGTAAAAATGAACGACTCTTGGTAAAATTCTACACAAAAAAAAACTCTCTTCCCTCAGTCCGGAAGATAATTCCATCTTGGAAAATCTAGTGCATGTTAAAGCCCTGCAAAAAATGGTTTGTGTGTGTGTGTAAGAAGAATTTAGGTACTAGATTTAGGTTATTTACCTGGGTGGATTAATTACTTGCAAAAGTCATATGGGAAGTGGGCAGTTAATTACTCATTGTGTAAAACAACTGGCTTCTCTGACACCACCACTAAATGCCAGTAGTGCCCCTAGTTATAGAGGCAACCAAAAATATCCTCTAAAGACTCCCAAAGTGCCCTACAGAATAGTACACCCCTGGATGAGAAGGAGTATGCTAAATCAGGGCCAAAGGGCCTGCCCTTGAGCATTTTGAGCTGGTACCCCTTTGTCTCAATGGGTTGGAATAAAAAAGGAGAATTTACTTGCTAAAAGGATGTTGACCACTGAGCATCCAGAGAGGAGGTCTCAAGCTACCCAAATGCTCAGTGAATATATGAGATACAGGGATATCTTTGGGAGAGAGAAGAGAGGGCCCTGAGGAAGACAGGCAGTGTAAGCAGAGGCAGTAGAGCAAGCTGTCTCAGAGGTGGGGGACTGAGTGAGGAAAAGGGGAGGAGCAGCTGACACTAAGGAAATAGCACATTGCTGTGGAATCACCAAATCTGCTTTTAAAAAGTTGTCTTTTATCCAGGGATTGTACACCAAACCAAACCAAACACACTGCCACCGAGTGGGATCCGACCCATAACGACTCCTCCTTGGGTTTCTGAGGCAGTATCACTACAGAAGTAGATTGCCCAACCTTCCAAGGAGTGGCTGGTGGGTTTGAACCGCCAGCTTTCTGGTTAGCAGTCAAGTGCCTTGGGCACTGTGCTACCAGAGCTCCTCCAGGGATTGTAGGTGACATGAAAACCAGTTGCCTTGGAGTCAATTCAAACTTATGGTGACCTCAGGTCTGTCATAGCAGGGTTTTCAGTGACTGATTTTTTTAAAGATTGCCAGACCTTTCTTCTGAGGTGACTCTGGGTGGGCTCTAACCTCCCACATCTTGTTTAGCAGCTGAGTGCCTTAGCCATTCACATTACCCAAGGACTATGATCAGTCATCATGGGACATGATAGAACTGAGCAGGCCCATGAAATAACTGCAAATTATCTAAAGGCTCTTGGCTTTGAATGTGATAGCATTGCTTTCTATTGATACACTGTGATCAAGATTCTTCTTGGTGGGGAATTTAATAAGGAACAATCAGATTATCTAGAGGAAAGGAATATTTAATTTTCTTTGTCATCTAGCCTTCATTCTCTCCCTTCTAAAAATTAATATCCTAGATTTTTCTTTAAAAGATAAAAATTATATTCTAATACCTTGAGACTTTGATGATTTTTCATTAGATATTGATATTAACAAAGGGCCTGGTTATGTAAATACTTACATCAAACGCTCTTTGTACTTCAGAGTTGAATATTGAAAGCCAGTTCTGTGGTGACATAGTGACTCCTATCCTTTTTTTTCCTTTAAAAAAAAAAAAAAAAAAAAAACCTTTTTTCCCCAACATTTGACCTGCTTTTGGTAAGAACTCCTTCCTGTCTCAAGATTGCTGACTAGAACACTTCTGAAACTTTCCCAGTTCATAACCAATTAAAACAAATTTTATTATTAATCTTTTCTTTTAAGCAAATATTTTTTATTGAAATGTAACATAAGTAGAAGTTATACAAATCATAGGTATACAGTCTGATTTGTTTCCAGTTTGGGGGTTAAAAAAAAAAAACTGCTATAAACATTCATATACAAGTCTCTGTGCGGAAATGTGCTGTCATTACTCTTGAGTAAATAGCGTGGCGTGGAATAGCTGCATCATTTGGTAGGTGTATGTTTAACTATTCAAGAAACTTTCAAACAGTTTTCAAAGTGGTTGTATGATTTTATATTTCCACCAGCAGTGTGTGAGTGTTCCAGTTTTTCTATATCCACAGCAACACTCAATATCATCAGTCTTTTTAATTTTATCAATTCAAATCATTGTTTATTGGTACAATTGTATGCTTCCATCTTTTTGTTGTTGTTCTCTTGGTCTTTTTCCTATGGTGGTTATACATTTTGCTTATAGACATCTTAAATATCCAAGAGTATATTGTTATGATCTTTTTGTTTATATTATTACATTAAAGAGTTTTAAGTAATGAAATAATATATATATAGAGAGAGAGAGATACAGATATAGATAACCATTTCCTGTGTTCATCATTCCTTTGTGTAGATTGAGAAGCAAAAGTTATGATATGTGGCCTTGCCACCTCTTTTTGTGAATAAAATTTTACTGAAACACAACTATTTTTCTATAGCTACTTTTAGACTACTGCAGCAGAGTTGAATATTTGCAATACAGACCTTGTAGTCTGTAAACCTAAACTGTTGTCTACCCAATCCTTAAGAAATATTTGCCAGCCCTTGCTGTAGATCCTTATCTATCTGCTAACATTTTCCTTTTCCTTGAAGGACTTCGTTTAATAATTGTTATAGGGTGAATCTGCTAGTGATGAATTCTTTCAGTTTTTGTATGTCTGAAAACATCTTTATTTTGCCTTTGTTTTGATGGGCATAGAATTCTAGGTTAACAGTTTTGTTTTGTTTCTTTCAGTACTTTAAAGATCAGTTGGATGCGGTTCACTGCTGCTGAGCCGATTTCGACTCATAGCGACCCCTCCTTGGGTTTTCCAGATGGTACCACTGAGGGAGTAGATTGCCCAACCTTGCTTCTGAGGAGTGGCTTGTGGGTTTGAACCAGCAGCCTTCTGGTTAGCAGTCCAGTGCCTTAGGCACTATACCACCAGAGCTCCTAAAACTCACAAAAGAAACATGGTTATCTCACAGTGTTCCTGTGGGTTGGGAATCTGGAAGTGCACAACTATCTTCTCCCTTGCATTGTTTCATACAAGAAATCTGTCACTTTACTCTTTATCACTGGCGTTGAGCAATTGTGTATGGTGTACCTTGGTGTAGTTTTCTTTATGTCTCTTGTGCTTGGGATTCTTTGAGCTTCTTGAATCTTCATGGCTAGAAAGTTTATCAAATTTGCAGAATTTTAGCCATTATTTCCTCAAATGTTTTTCTGTCCTCTTTTTTCTTTTAGGGACCCCCATACTCCCATTATGTATACTAGGGCACTAAAAGTTGTCCCTTAACTCACTGATGTTATTTTCCTATTTTTAAAATTCTTCTTACTCTCTATGTTTTGTTTGGGAATTTTCCATGACTGTGTCTTTGAATTCTCTAATCTTTTCTTTTTCAATGTCCAGTCTGACTCACTAGCAGTGTGTTTAATCTGTCATTAATCTTAGCCAGTGTATTTGTCACATGAGACATTGTAGTTTTCATGTCTAGAAGTTTGATTTGGGTCCTTCGTATTATCCTTCATGTCTTTATTATTTGAACCTTTGGAATACAGTTACAATAATTGTTTTAATGTCTTCTAATTTTAATATCTATGCTTGCTATTGACTGACTTCAGTTGATTGATTATTCTCTTCCTTATGGTCATGTTTTCTTCTCTGTATACCTGGTAGTCTTTGATTGGATATCAGACATTATGAATTTACCCTTGTTTGATGCTAGATGTTTTTGTATTTCTATAAATATTTTTGAGTTTTATTCTGGGCAACAGTTTAGTTACTTGGAGATAGTTTGATTCTTGTAGGTTTTGCTTTTATGATTTGTTAGGTGTGTCTAGAGCAGTACTCACTCAAGTGCTGCTAATTTGGCACTGTGCCTAAGGCATTTGACTGCTAGCCAGAAGAAGGTTGGCAGTTCAAACCTACCAGCTCCTTTGCGATAGAAAGAATTGCCACCTCAGAAACCCAATGGGGGTCGCTATGAGTCAGAATCCACTCGTTGGCAGTGGGTGGTTTTTTTTTTTTTTTTTTTTTTGCTGTTTTACTGAAACAAACGCTTTCTGCGTACACTGTCTCAATGACCCTGAATTATGAGTCTTTCAAGCCTTGCTGGTGGAAACAGGTCCCATTCCTGGCTCTGCGTGAGGGTCCCTCACTGTGTTCTTTAATCCTCTCAGATGGTTCTTTTCCTGGCTTTGGGTTGTTTCCTCACATGCCTGCACCAATCAGTTGCTGTTGTTAGTTGCCACTGAGTTGGCTCTTGACTTGTGGGGACTCCACGCACATTAGAAAAGAACACTGCCCGCTCCTGTGCCATCCCCAGGATTGAATATGGATTGAGCTGTTGTGGTCCATAGGATTTCCAGGGGCTGAGTTTTCAGAAGTAGATTGCCAGCCCTTTCTTTCTCGTGTATCTTAGTCTACACTCACTGCCATCGAGTCGAATCCGACTCATAGAGACCCCTCCTTGGGTTTCCTAGGCAATATCACTACAGAAATGGATTGCCCCATCTTCCTTCCAAGGAGTGGCTGGTGGGTTTGAACCATCAGCCTTCTGGTTAGCAGTCAAATGCCTTAGGCACTACACTACCAGAGCTCCCATCTTAAATGTGTTGAGCATCATGGCAACATGTAAGCCTCCAATGGTAGATGGGTGTGGTGGTTGCCCATGAGGTGCATTGGCTAGGAATCAAACCAGGATCTCCCATTTGAAAGGCAAGAATTTTCCCATGAATCACCACTGCCCTCATGCACTGATCAGTACTCTACTAAATACTTAAAAAGATTCTGTGTAAATCTACAGTGTTCTCCCTCTATGTGAGTCTCTCTTCTTTGTTTCCCTCTCTGTCTTGTAAACTCTAGCTGCCTTGGTTTCTCCAGTCTCAGCTCCACCTCTTTAACTCAGGGAGTATACCAGTCTCTCCCTTAGCAAGTAAAGGGTTCATCTCATTTCTTTCCTATCTCTTAGAGATCACTTTCTTTTGTTGCGTATTGCCCATTGTCTTAAAAACCAAAAACCAAACCCACTGCCATCAAACTGGTTCAGACTCATAGTGACCCCCATTGGGTTTCCAAGATGGTAACTCTTTATGGAAGTAGATTGCTCCATCTTCCTTCCATGGTGTGGCTGGTAGGTTTGACCACTAACCTTCTGGTTAGCAGTCAAATGCCTTAGGTATTTCACAACCAGAGCTCCTTTAAAGTCTTAAAGCCTGCTGTTTTATTTATTTTGTCTGGTTTGTTTGATTATTTGGGTTGTTCCAGGCAAGAGGGTAAATCTAGTCCTTGTTACTCCAGATTGGCTGAAAGTGAAAGTCTTAAATATTGTTTTTATGAGCAGCCCCTGATATCACAAATGAATTATCTACACTGGTAACAATGACATTATCACATTATATGTATATGATCCATTAAAGACAGTCTCCTGAAGTCCTATAAACACCCCCTCCCAAAAAAAAAAAACCAAACTCAATGCTGTCAAGTCAGATCCGCCTCATAGGGACCCCTCCTTGGGTTTCTGAGGTGGTACCATTACGGAAGTAGATTGCCTAATCTTCCTTCCGAGGAGTGGCTGGTGGGTTTGAACTGCCAGCCTTCTGGTTAGCAGTCAAATGCCTTAGGCTCTATGCCACCAAAGTTCCCAAAGACCCATACAGCCATGTAAAAATGACATGGGGGCAGTGTCTGACATCCTCTAACTTCATCAGAGGGGAAGAATTTCAAGATCAACAGCCCAAGGCTGATTCCCATGAGGTAGAGGTCAGACATGTTACCACCCCTCCAAATATTTTATCAATTCTGGCACCCACCATCCCTTCCACAGCACTTCTACCACTTTGCTGGGTTCCATGATTCATTGCAATAGCCACACAGAACTCACAATACTCATAATTATGGGGTTTATTAGGGAAGTAACAGGTTGCAATTCAGGATCAAGAAATGCTCAGAATATAGTTCTTTGATCAGGATAGCTTCCCCTTGGGCTTGCCCAAAGGCATATTTCTCTCTGGGCTTTGGCCCCTTGACCTGGCCTCTGCTCTGCTTGGAGGCACCTTACTCCATCAGTAGGCCTCAGCCTGAAAGCACTCAGCTTTCTCACCCATAGGCCTGTAAGCATACCACTCTGTCTTGTGTTGGTCTCTTCGTTTGTCAGCCTCTGCTGCCACTGTTTCTCTGCTGCTGCTTCTCACTGTCTTTGGCGTCAAAGCTTTCTGTCTCCTCAATCAAGGAAGTTCAATTCAGGGATTTCTGGTCCAAAGGATGCTCTCCACTCCTGGCTCTCCTTAATCGATGGTGGGGAGATCCCACTTTCCATGATAGGGATTGCTCATTTTAAGCCTAGTGGTATAGCAAAACTGACCAACCACCGTGTTAGGGTTTCATGTACCTTATTTGCATAGTCCTACCCCACAAGGATGCCATGTACCTTATTTACATTATTAGCAAGCTATCCAAACCCCTTGGTGAGGAACAAGCACCTCACATTTGCATGGAGTTCGCTACATTGCAAACCAGCCAGTGCAATCAGTGGTTTCTTGCATGCCATTTCAGAATTGTTATTCCGAATCACTTTGAAACAATTTGTCCTATTCAGTGAGACAAATTAACAATCATTTAAAATAATCCTTCCTGATGTGCATGTAGGCTGAACTTCCTCATCAGTGAACTAAAAGCACTAGGCTTAAGGCCATGGATTTTATTTTTTTTAATGATGTCGTATAATAATTAGTCCTAATTTTATTTTACTTACAACAGGACCGTTCTGACTGCGTTGAAGCAGTAGATCATAGTTTTTGCCAATTTTCTGTTTCTCTCAACTTGTATATGGTTCTACTAATCAATGCTTCCCCAGAAATATTATTCATTCATTCAATAAAAGTTTATTGAGTGCTTACTACGTGTCATATACCGTTCTAATTGTGGAGGCCATAATAGTGAGCTGAGTAGAGTTGCTGCCCTCCAGGGGATACATTCTTCTATGGGGAGACATGAAATCAAAATCAATATGTAAGACAGAAGATGCCTGACTTTCTTGGTGCTGCTATACCAGGAATACAAAAAAAAAAGCGTGATTTTAACTAACAAATTTGTTTTTTCACAGTTTAGAAGGTAGAAAGGAGCTCTGGTGGCATAGTGGGTAAGGCATTTGGCTGCTCACCAGAAGGCCAGTGGTTCAAACCCACCAGCTGCTTCATGGGAGGAAGATGAGGCAGTCTACTTCCATAAAGATTTATAGCTTTGGAAATCCAATGGAGGTGATGATAAGTTGGAATCAACTTGATAGCATTGGTTTTGGTTTCAGGAGGTTGAAACTCCAATTTCAGCGTTCTGACTCTAGAGGAAAACGCTCTCTGACCAGTCTGGGGGTAAATCTTTGTCCCAGCTCCCAGCTTCTCTAGAGTTTTTCTCAGCATTCCTTGGCTAGCTCCACCTTGCATGTATCTTCCCTTTCTTCTGTATTTGCATCTCTGTGCCTAATGTTTCTTTTTGTATCTCAAGTGAGTAGATTTAAGATTTAAGACTAACTCATTAACATAATAAAGAAACCCTATTTCCAAATGGAAATATCCACAAGTACAGGACTTGTGTATTGGTTGGAACTCCAATACACATTTTTGAGGAACACAGTTTAATCTGTAACAGGTGTTAATAAGGGGTATGAATGAAATATGTGGAGCCAAGGAATCAACAGTGATGAGCATGATCCAGAATTCTATTGTATGTGTAGTTATCAAGTCTCAATGAAGGCAACATATTTGACAAGACCTGACAAAAGTGAGAATGAGAATAAGCCGTGTGGATATCCAGGAAGAGAGAAAATAAGTTAAAAAAAAAAAAATGAGAAAGTGTATTTGACATATTTTAAAAATAGTCACAGAAGATTCCTAGAATATAAGAAATGAGAATTTTAGACCTAGAAAAAGCTTAGATATTATCCAGGTCCTAGAATAGCAGTTGAGTTCATCTTCAAAGCCAATTCTGTGAATTGATAGTGTTGTATTTAAGGTTGTGTGTCAACTTGAATGGGGCATTGTTTTGAGTGGCATGGCAGCTAGATGTTGTTATTCCCTATGATAAGACTGGATGTAGTGTAATCACTTCTGTGGTGGAATTTGCTATGAGTAGTGAATCATTTGAAGGGGAGTTGCCTTCAAGGTGTGGCCTGCTTCCACTGTATATGGAGAGAATCCTACATTTGGTTCATGAGTCTTCATCTCCTGTTTCTGGACTTGAAGTAGTGGCCTGCCATGTTGCTCGCTGATCTTGGGATTGTTGCTTTTGTAGCCTGTGAGCCAACAATCTGCCATTCTATCTGCCAATCTTAGATTCCTCACCCTCAGCAGCTAGCTGCTGAGTGAGTCAGGAGAGGTCTTCAACTAGCTCCAGTGGGTGTGGAAGGTAGACCCGAAGCCCAAGGTCAAGGGGCCTTCATTCATCCCCTAGGGCCAGCACTCTGAACTTGGACTTCTAACCTCCTAAACTGGAATAGAATAAATTTCTGTTTGTTGACGCTATCCATTTGTGGCATTTCTGTTACAGCAGCACTAGAGAACTAAGGTAGTGAATATATATACCAGGGATCTGCAAACTTTTTTCATAAAAGTCAGCTTTGTAAATATATTTTATGCAGTATCTGAATAGTCATGTCTAACATTACATAGTACATAAGTGTTATAAAGATCTCTCTCATACATTATGTCATTTAATTGTTTTACATTATTTTCATTGGATGTACAGGTATACCTCTGTGATATTGTGAGCTCTGTTCCAGACCACCACAATAAAGTGAAAATTGCAATAAAGCAAGTAACGCAAATTTTTGGATTTCTCAATGCATGTAAAAGTTAGGTTTCCACCATACTGTCATTTACCAGAAGCTCTGGTGAAATATCTGTTAGGGAAACAATGTCACATATATATAGGCATGTTACACAAACACACACATAATGCCAATACAATATAAATATTTTTTATGGAAAAAAAAAAGTTTTTCTCTTTCCTTTCAAACTGTAAGGAGCTCTGGTGGCATAGTGGGTAAGGCATTTGACTGCTAACCAGAAGGCTGTCAGTTCAAACCCACCAGCCACTCCTCGGAAGAAAGATTGGGCAATCTACTTATGTAGAGATACCATTTTGGAAACCTAAGGAGAGGTCGCTATGAGTCGAATCAATAAGTATGCAATAGTATTATGAAAAAAGTTTGAAATACTTGGAAACTACCAAAATGTGACACAGAGACATGAAGTGACAACATGTTAGAAAAAACAGCATCAAAAGATTTACTCAATGCAGGGTTGCCACACACCTTCGATTTGTAAAAAGTGCAATGTCTGCAAAGCACAATAAAGTAAAGCACCACAAACGCAGTGTGCCTGTAGATGATATCATTTGTTGTAGACATTATCTTTGCTTACAAATGAGAAAACTAAATTAGGCTCAGATGGATTATGAGATTAACAAAACTCACAGAGCCCGTAAATATAGAGCCCAGACTTGAATCCAGGGTTTTTCACTCCAGGCTTGAGGCCTCATCATTTCCTCTCACAATAATTTATCTTTCTTAACATTTAAGCTCTAAAAGCACAATGATTAAATGCTTAGCCCCTAATGGAAAGTTTGGCAGTTCAAGTCCACCCAGCTACTCTGAGGGAGAAAAGATTTGGTGATCTGCTTCCATAAAAATTATAGCCCAGAAAACCTTATGGATAAATTCTGCTCTGTCACATGAGGTCACTGTGAATCAAAATCAATTTGAAAGCACCTGACGGCAACAGCAACAATCTCTGAATATGTTCCCCAAGTGGAAAAATCCCTCAGAGCAGAGGGGTTGACACTTTATTGTGTAGTAAATACCTGAGAACCAGACCCAGCTCTAGAAATTTTCATCAGAAAGCCCCGTGTGTGAAGCCTGAGAATCGCCACACTTAAGGAAACATCAGAGTAGCTCTTACATCTTATTATTGCATTTTGCATAAACAGAGAGAGGAGACAGGCATATTGTGGCCTACTCTTTTCCTCTCCTGTCCTTCCATGCTTATGTGTCACTTTAAATTTGAAGAACATTTGTTTCTGAAATATCTTTACTAATCTCTTTTGAAGCATCTCTAGCTTAAAAACAGTTGACAAAATGGCAAAGACTAGTTATGAAACCCGTCACTGTATCCTCCCAAAGAAGTTTTTAAAGCTCTTTGTTGAAGTGTAGGGTATAATATGACTTTATACCCTACAGTTTGAAAAACCCACTGCCATCAAGTCCAGTCCGACTCACAGTGACCCCCATTGTGTTTCCAAGACCTTAAATCTTTAGAGAAATAGATTGCCTCATCTTCCTCCTGCAGCTCACGATGAGTTAGAACCACCAACCTTCTAATTAGTGACCAAATGCCTTACCCACTATGCCACCAGAGCTCCTTACAGTTTGAAAGGAAAGAGAAAGTTGGTTTTTTTTTTTTCCATAAAAAATATTTATATTGTGCTGGCATTATGTGTGTGTCTGTGTAACATGCCTGTATATGTGACATTGTTTCCCCAACAGATACTTCACAGGGGTTTCTATCAAGCTTTCTGATATCCTTAAAATTCCCACTCAGTCACTTTGGGCTTTTTTATTTGCCTTTTTTGTCTGTTCAGACACCAGGGTGAATCTCAAATCTTTTCCTTCTCCAATCACCCCTCTGATGTATTTGCTACTTCTTACATTCCCTTCCCCTGTAGATTCTGATGGAAATTCCTTTGGGCCTTAACTTTCCCTCAGTGTCAGAAACTTTTGTGTTGCTAATAGAACTTGACTTCATTAGCATTTCAAATCCTGGGATGCTCTCGGAGATCAGTGTTAGATCTGAGGGACTCCCCAGCCACAACCTGATTTATCAAACCTGTTTAACTGACATCTCTAGTGGCCAATCCTTTTGACCTTTTTTTTTTTTTTTGCCATCACATGTCACAGGAAATTCTGTTCAAACCTGCTTTTTCTAACTATTCAGGGATTCTAGAGAAAGATACATGCATCACCTGAGAAATTTCACTTTTGTCTCTTTCCCAACTTTATGTATTGCCTACCAAAAAGCCATAATACTCTGCCTTATTTCCTTTGGTGATTTGGTCATGGTGGATGGGTCATGGTGGATGGATGGATGGATGGTTAGGTGCATGGGTAGATGGATGTGTAGATGGGCGGATGAATCAGTGGATGGGTAGAAAAATAGAAGGGTGGGTGGATTGGTGGATGGGTTAATGAATGAATGGGTGGGTGGATGAGTGGATGGGTATCTGGTAGGTAGATGGGATGAATGAAGGATGGGTGAATAGATAAAAATAAGATACGAAGTGCAAGTCTTCTATTTTGCACAATATCCTTGCCATTGGCAGTGTTTGCTAGGTGTCATTGAGTCAACTCTCACTCATAGCTGTCTACTCAATGTACAGCAGGACAAAACACTGCTCAGTCCTCACAATCCTTGCTATACTTAAGCCCATTGTTGAAGCTGCTGTGTCAATCCATCTTGTTGAGGGTCTTTCCCTTTTTCACTGAACCTCTACTTTACGAAGCATGGTAACCTTCTCCAGGGAATGGTCCCTTCTGACAACATGACCAAAGTAGGTGAGACGATATCTGGCCATTCTCACTTCCCTATAATTGGCCTACGTTCCTAAGGCTGAATGAACACTGAAAATGCAAAGTTGTGTGATCTGTTTCCTGATTCCCACAGAAGCAGCAGAGTGGGACTTGTGAAATATTTCACTGTCATTTTTAACTTAGTGTCTGCTTTGTAAAATTGGAGAACTTATCCCCCTTTACTTGCTGTTGCTGTTATTAGGTGCTTTTGAATCGGTTCTGAGTCATAGTGACCCTGTGTACAACAGAATGAAACATTGCTCCGTCCTGTGTTTGAGCCCATTGTTGCAGGCAGTATGCCAGTTTATCTCATTGAAGGGTCGTCTTCTTTTTTTTTTTTTGCTGACCCTCTACTTTACCAACCATGATTTCGTTCTACAGGGGCAGTCCCTCCTGATCACATGTGCAGAGGACATGAGATGAAGTTTTGCCATCTTCCCTTCTAAGGCACATTCTGCTTGTACTTCTTTAAGGACAGATTTGTTTGTTCTGGTAGTCCATAGCATATTTAATATTCTTTGCCAGCACCATAATTCAAAGGCATCGATTCTTTTTGAGTCTTCTTATTCATTGTCTAGCACTTGCATGCATATAAGGCTGTTGAAAAAAAAAAAAAAACATGACTTGGGTCAGGTGCACCTCAGTCCTCAAAGAGACATCTTTGCTTTTTAACACTTTGAAGAGATCTTTTGCAGCTGATTTGCCCAATGAAGTGTATCCTTTGATTTCTTGACCGCTGTTTCATTGGGCATTGATTGTGGATCCAAATAAAATGAAATTCTTGACAACTTCAATATTTTCTCTGTTTATCATGATGTTACTTACCAGCCCAGTTGTGAGGATGTTTGTTTTCTTTATGTTGAGGTGTAATCCATACTACAGACTGTAAACTTTAATCTTCATCAGTAAGTACTTCAAGTCATCTTCACTTTCAACAAGTGAGGTTGTGTTGTCTGCATATCGCAGGTTGTTAATGAGTCTTCCTCCAATCCTGGTGCCATGGTCTTCTTCATAGAGTCCAGCTTCTTGGATTATTGCTCATCATGTAGATTGAATCCCCTCTTTATACAATATGTAGATACATGCTTCAACATAATGACTCTTTACCAAGGATATGCAGCAAGGTCTTTTGGTGAACTCACTCCATTTACATATGCCTGGACTTTACAGTCTGAGATGTACATGCTCTCATTGAAAATTATTGCTCTGACAGAAGATCTCTATGCATGGCAGCAACAGTAGGTGAGCTTCTTTTCTTCCTCCTTGTGGGTAACTGATACTGTTAAACACTTCTTTTACACCAGACATTGTTCTCAGTACTTCTTACTTATATCACCTCATTTAATCTTTATCTCAGTCTTTTAATACAGGTACTATTAACATCTCTGTTTCACAGGTGAGATGATTGAGGCACTCAGAAGTTAAGTAATTTGCCCAGGATCACAAAACTAGTAAACCATGAAGCCAGAGTTTAAACACAGTAGGTGTCAAGTCTATGCTCCTACTCACCCTCTCTCTAATCACTAAACTGACCTTTTGGAATGCAGCAGTTGTGTAGAACTTTCTGTGAAAATGTGCTGTGCATTATGGTAGCCAGTAGCCATGTATGGCTTTTGAAGACTTGTAATGTACTAGTGTGTGGCCATTAAATTTTAAAATGAGCACAAGCTTTGACCTGGTAATGCTGATTCTAGTACTTTATCCAGAGGAGCTCTGGTGGTGTAGTGGTTAAGGCATTTGGCTGCTAACCAAAAGGTTAGTGGTTTGAACCCACCAGCCACTCTGTGGAAAAAAAGATGAAGCGGTCTACTTCTGTAAGGTTTTACAGCCTGGGAAACCCAACAGGGGTCACTTTGAGTCAGAAAATACTTGATAGCAGTGAGTTTGTTTTGGAGGTTCAGTACTTTATCTGATAGCTGTATGGAACACATACACATAGGACTGTATGTAATACTGAATGAACTGGAAACAAGTGTTCACTAGTTGGGTACTGGTTAAATGAATTACAGTGCATTAACATAAAGATATTCTATTCAGTTATTTTTTTAAAATAGATCTATATGTCTCATTTGTTATGAAGAGATGGTCAAGAAATAATTGCAAGACAAAAGCAGTTGCATAACAGTGTGTATAATAAGATTATATACCTATTCCTCACTTATCAACTATTGCATTTATAACAATAGTAAAAACTCTATCCAATTATTTTGTCCATTAACAACACATGTCTGGCAGTAACAAATGCTGAGGTGGAAGATGGGAGTAATGCTGGCTGTGATGGTTAAGATTATGTGTCAACTTGGCTGGGTCATGATCTCAGTGGTTTGGCAGTTATGTAATGATGTAATTTGGCAATGATGTAATGATGTAGTCATCCTCCATTTTGCATAATGCCAATTTTCTTATAACAACCTGGTCTTTGAAACTTACCTATGTTGATAGGAGAGGAGTGGGTGTATTTGTGTAAAAGCAATGAAAAATTCTCCAAAAAAGATATGCAGATATATGCCTGGCACCTATCATAGTGCCTGGCACATGGTAGGTCTCAATATTTAATGGATGACTATATAGGGAGCTCTGGTAGCATAGTACCTAGGGCATTTTGATTGCTAATTAGAAGGCTGGTGGTTCAAACCCACAAGCCACTCCTCAGAAGGAAGGTTGGGCAATCTAGTTCCGTAGTGATACTGCCTCAGAAACCCAAGAAGGGGTCGCTATGATTAGATCTGACTCAACGGCAGCGAGTTTGGTTTTGGTATATAGATATACACACACACATTTTTCACTTTTCACTATATATCCTTCTACACTAGGCTCTAAGGAGCCCTGGTAGTGTGGTGGTTAAGGCATTTGGCTGTTAACCAAAAAGATGGTGGCTCAAACCTACCAGTTGCTCTGCAGAAGAAAGAGGAGGCAGTCTGCTTCCATAAAGATTTACAGCCTTGGAAACCCAATCATCACTCAATGGCATAGAGCTGGTTTTTTTTTTTTTTTTTTTTGAGAGCTGGCTCAAGGAGCTCTGGTGGCACACTAATTAAAGTACTCAGCTGCTAACCAAAAGATCAGTGGTTCGAATCCACCAGCCCTCCACAGGAGAAGTATGTGGCGGTCTGCTTCTATAAAGATTTGTTGTTAGGTGCCGTGGAGTTGTCTCTGACTCAGAGTGACCCCACATACAACAAAACGAAACACTGCCCAGTCCTGTGCCTCAGGTTTAGCAAGGATCCTCACAATCCTTGCTAAACCTGAGGCCATCATTGCAGCCAGCGTGCCAATCCATCTCATTAAGGGTCTTCTCCTTTTTCACTGACCCTCCACTTTATCAAGCATGATATCCTTCTCCAGGGAATGGTCCCTTCTGACAGTTTGATCAAAGTAGGCGAGACAACATTTGGCCATTCTTGCTTCCAAGGAACATTCTGGCTGAACTTCTTTCAGGACAGATTTGTTCATTCTTCTGGCAGTCCACAGTGCTTTCAGAAATCTTTGCCAACACTTTACAAGTGCAAGATTTACAGCCTTGGAAACACGAGGGGCAATTTTACTCTGTCCTACAGGGTCACTATAAGTTGGATTCAACTCTGTGGCAGTGGATTTGGTTTTTTGGTTTAGGATAGGCTCTCTGAATTTTTGAGAATGTGATATTTTTGAAAATATAGATAGATACAAATAGAGAAAAGTAAATGTGAGGAAACCCTGAAGAGAGTTTTGGAGAGAAGAAGGTCAAATGAAGGGCACAGGGACTAAAATTCATGGCTAGAATTCGTGGTTAAGAGACTTTTTAAAGGAAGAATAAATCTCTTCAGGTTCTAGGAGGACCTAGTCCCTACCCTGATGCCTAGAGCAACCTTCCAAATTCATGTTTGTAAAGTGCTTTGATCTCTTTGGTGTAAGATCCCGGGTTGTCAACAGCCCTGTTATATTCGCAAATGTTCAGACTGAGGGACTAGAAGCAAAGTTTCTGTGGGTTAATTAATGTTAGAACTTCTCCCAGTTACCAGCACACAAGCACCTTTGCCTATTAATGTGGAGACCTGGCAGCTGTGTCAGCACTTACCTTGCCCTGGCAAAATATCCCTGCCTTTGCTTCCCTGACAAAACACACAATTCACTCAGTTCTAGCTATTTATTCTCCTGCCAGAACTGTGACAAGATGGGTTTATATAGGATTAACAATAAAAACAAAACAAAACGAAATGAAAAAGACATGAAAGAGGCAGGCGTGTCTTTTTAAAATGATCAGTGCTCACCTCCCTCGGCCCCACCCCTGTGTCTGCCTGTACTTTGCATGCCTTGTGCCTGGATTGGATATGTCTGCGCCTGTGAGAACCTTTTTATTTAGACATCACAAGGCATCTGACCAATTTTGAACACAGCCGGCTGCAACACTGGTGCACACAGACGCCTGCTCTTTCCTCACAAAACTCTCTAGTTCAAACATGTTTGCAGAGCATGATTCATGGTGTTTCTTTCTGGACAGTCCAGTGGGTAATTGCCATATGAAAACCAGAGAAACAGATGTAGACCCTGAACCCTGGCTATAAATTTTTGTTTTATGATTATGGGTTTCAAATGCACTGTCACACTGACAAATCTACAATTACTTGAAACAAAATGGATTTTGCTCTCAAACTTTTGCTTTTTTGTTTGTTTGTGGTTAGAAATACTTTTATTACAGTTTCTGTTGTCCTTGATCAAAGGAAGAAAATAGAGGTGATGACACATACCAGAATGTTATTTTATGCCATTCAAGAGGGTATTTGAGAAAGGTTCCTTTTAATTGTTTGACCAATGTTTAAAATGTGTGTCACTAATTTAAACTTCATTATGGACACATTAACTAGGTTATTTTTCACCTTCTACCGTATTAGTTTATCTTTAGAGTAGTACATGAATTTGCATTTCAAGAACTGTGGCTTATTTGTGTGTCTTTTCCTTAACACTTAAAGGATTTGGAGGAAAAATCCAGGTTTCAAGAACTGTGAGAACTGGATTTACTGCTGAAGAAATGATGAGAAACATGTGGCTAAATTGTGGAGTTACTTAATGAATTAATACTTTAAGTAATAGCTCTAACAATTGCTAGCGACATAATTAATTCATCAAGAGAATTGATGAATTGACTAGTGAATACTCTCGCATTAAAAGACACCCATAATGCTATGTTCACAAGGATTTTAAATACTGATCGTTCATTTCCAGACCCAAGTGTTTCTCTGCAGTTAAGAGAATCCCAAGGTGACTGTAAATTTTAAATTTTCTTTTGCAACGAAACAAACAGGTCCTCCAACCCCTGTCTCAACACACATACACATTTTTTTTTGTTGTTGTTTTTTAAATGCATTGCTATAATACTGAAAGGAGAAATTTGGGAACAGTTGCGTTTCTTTCTAGGTGATACTGATTGTCTAGCCTAAAAATTGAGAGTGAGCACTCTAGGGACACCCATCCCAGTATGTCCAGCAAGGAAGTGTCACATCCTGCCCTGTATGCACATACCTGTCAGCAGTGCCATATTTCTCATCTCTAACTTCAGTTTTATCCTGCAGTACTTTACATAGATCAGCTTCTTCCACTCTCATCTAACAACTTTTCATCTACCTCCATTATCTGGTATAAAATGAGACCAGTTTCCAAGAAACTCTGAGGATCTTAAATAAGCTTTTGGAATTATAAGTCTCATGGACCAAGTAGAAATTGGCACATAGTGTGGTGCTTTGCGTATCTTTACAACTATCTATCTTAATGACAGTGTGTTAAATGTTTTGTAAATTTTTCTGTGCTCCCTTGTTTAAAATGTGTGTTTTCTTTGTAGTTAAAGGGTTTCTTGTAATAAGAATCTGTTACAAAATGACCATATAAAAAGAGAGGGGAGGGGGGACACACAGTTTCAGCAAAAATCTCAACCCTTTATTACCCTGGACTTTTCAATAGCAAGAACTAACTGAGCTTGCTGGGATGAAAATTGTTTTAATGTACCTTCATAAAAGGATCTTTGACTTGATAAGTGTGTGTGATGCATACTTTTCATGTTACACCATGAGTGCCACTTAGCAACTCTGCTAGACAGAGCAGTGTTTCAGCATGGAGCAGGGTGCCCCCTGACAGGCTTTTAAAAGGCCTGGATGCCAACGCACATTCCAGCAAGATCCACAAAAAGGAGACAGGAGCAGCAAGTGCTCTTCCCTGCTAAGGATAAGAAGGCTCTTCCTCCCTGAACACCCACTTGCCTGCACTGTTTTATGGGAGAATTATAAGTAAATACTAGAGAGGCAGGAGATAGGGTAGACTGTTTTAATTCCTCCTCAGAGTTTTCCTTTCTTTGATGTACATTGCCTTTTTTAAGCAAGTTGTGCGAAATGGCTGCAGGGTGGATTGACTCTCCTTTTTAAAGTTCTCTTTTTGCTGGGGTTATTTGTAAATAATGCATCTGACCGTCTCAGTTTTTTTTTTTTTTTTAATACTAGATAGAAAGCCCCTTCTCCTTCTAGGCTGGGCCAGTGTGGGAGGAATAAAATAATAATAATAATAATTTTCTCTTAAAATTAAACTAATAAAGCTTGGATTGGGAAGAGGGTGAGAGGATGCTGCTATTTGGTAGTTAGTTAGTGAAAATTGGCCTTTGAGATCTTAAAACCCTTACTTTTAACTAGTTTTCAAAGTTTGTGTTCAATTGTGTGTGTGTCTGTGTGATGAGAGGGGCCGCCAACATGGCTGTTTGGAGTACAGGGCGATGGGAACTATATAGCAATTTAACATTGGACTTAAAATTTTCACACTGGAGTTAAAATCCAGCTTTCTGGGTTTATTTACTGTTCAAAATCGTCTAAAGTCCATATGCAGCATAGGGAATAGTCAAGAATAGTTACCTCTACACCTAAACAGGATTCTAGGCAGCTGGGTTCTAGTTACAGTTCTGAGCTGTGTGACCTCAGACAGGTCCCAGCCTCTCTGGTCTTCTTTTTCCCCAGGAGAAAAAGAAGAGGATGAGTCATAGGTAACATTTATTCCAGGATATGTACTTAGTGCTATGCACACACTATTTGGTGCTGAGTGCCATGCTTACACTATTTCTTTTGGTGCTCACAGCCCTGAGGTGGGCAGTATTAATCCCTATTTTACAAATGAGGAAACTGAGGTCCAGAAGTTAACTATTTGTACCAGATCACACAGCTGGTAAGTAATAGAGCTAGGATTGGAATCCAATTCAATTGACTCTCAAATGTGCACCCTTGACCCCTACATTGTTTCCTCACTTAGGATCTAAAGTCCTATCTAACTATGAGGGTTTTTTTTTTTTTTTTTTTTCCCCTTTTGGGGGTAAAGGTAACTATTCCTGACTATTCCCTATGCTGCATATGGACTTGAGACGATATTTAACAGTAAATAAACCCAGAAAGCTGGATTTTAACTCCAGAGCAAATGAACAAATACAATCCCTTCAGCCAGGGCTTGCAAGCAGGATAGAGGAAAAAAGACTATCAAATGGAAAGTTTCTCGACTCAAGGCTTCCCTGAGGGGTAGCTGTTCTCTGATCTAAAGTTTAGGGCTTGCATGTGCTTTTTTGGGAGTGGAAAAACACATAAGTTGCAAGGAATTTTACAGACAGAGAGGCGCACAGAGGAATTTAAAGGGTGGGATAGGGGTGAGGGGGTGGGTGGGAGGCGAGCGAGTGAGGAGGAATGAACACTCATTTCCAAGCTAAGCCGCCACAAATAAAAAGGCGTAAAAGGAGAGAAGTTGGCGCTCTACGTGAGCCAGGAGCGGCGTCCTGGCTCCTCCCCTGCTCTGTTTAAGAGCACTTCTTGCATTGTTTTTAAGGTGAGAAATGGGAAAGAAAGAGCCGGCTTGTGCACTCCCTGCCTGCCTCTCTGGCTGTCTGCTTTTGCAGGGCTGCTGGGAGTTTTTAAGCTCTGTGAGAATCCTGGGAGTTGGTGATGTCAGACTAGTTGGGTCATTTGAAGGTTAGCAGCCCGGGAAGGGTTCACGGAAAGTTCACTCGCATATATTAGGCAATTCAATCTTTCATTCTGTGTGACAGAAGTAGTAGGAAGTGAGCTGTTCAGAGGCAGGAGGGTCTATTCTTTGCCAAAGGGGGGACCAGAATTCCCCCATCCGAGCTCTTTGAGGACTGGGATGCCGAGGACACAAACGATCCGTGCAGGGTTTGTCTGGGCACCGTCGGGTTAGGATCCGGAACGCATTCGGAAGGCTTTTTGCAGACGTTTGCTTGGAAGGAGAACTTGGGATCTTTCTGGGAACCCCCCCCGCCCTGGCTGGATTGGCCGAGCAAGCCTGGAAAATGGTAAATGATCATTTGGATCAATTACAGGCTTTTAGCTGGCTTGTCTGTCATAATTCATGATTCGGGGCTGGGAAAAAGACCAACAGCCTACGTGCCAAAAAAGGGGCAGAGTTTGATGGAGTTGGGTGGACTTTTCTATGCCATTTGCCTCCGCACCTAGAGGATAAGCACTTTTACAGACATTTGGTGCAGGGGAGATCATGTTTGACTGTATGGATGTTCTGTCATTGAGTCCTGGGCAAATCCTGGATTTCTACACTGCGAGCCCGTCTTCCTGCATGCTCCAGGAGAAAGCTCTCAAAGCATGCTTCAGTGGATTGACCCAAACCGAGTGGCAACATCGGCACACTGCTCAATGTAGGTTTATTTTTTTCCCTTCTTCTAGCAAGAAAAAA
>NW_006921590.1:8136040-8144408 GCF_000298275.1 Orycteropus afer afer | reverse complement strand
ACATGGAAATAAACTGCATTGGTAGCAAGACAAAGGCTTTAATGATTTAGTGCTGAAAGGGTGTGATACGCTGGCATGCACATTGATTCCCTCTGCTGTAAATTTACTGTTAGCTGTTTTCTTCCCAAACAGCCCCTCCGCACCCTTGTTTCTCTGCACCCATGTTTCTCTGCTTACCAACCTTATAGTCTCTTGGAAACAGTTTTTAAAATATTCAAGGTGTGTTTTGGGGGGCAGTACAGGGTGACCACAGGACTTTGAAACATTCTTCAAGTAGGCAGTTTGACAGACTGTGCAGTTTTTACTAAGATGTGTGCAGAAGGGAATTTAACTTTGCTGTTCTTTGGATTAGCTACGAATTGTATATATCCCCCCTCGTGCATTTCAACAATCCAAAGTAATTAAAATATGACATCTTCCTTGCAAGGAATTCAGCCTAATTAAGGTGGCTGCTCCTCCTGAAGTTCATAAACCACTGGCTAAAGCTGCTGCCTTCAGTGTTTTCCTTGCTAATGAAAGGCAATATTTCTTAGCATTGACCCTGCTGCCACCTTTCCGAATCACTTTGTTGCTCTAAGAAGTTGCTGTTTTGCTAGAGAACTACTGGCAATGAACACCCCTTGGGTTGAGCCATCCATTATTTCCATTATCTTGCAATTCAGCCGGGAACCTGGACTTCAGTTGGGAAAAGCAAATGTAAGTGTGGATGGCCAGTTTTTTTTTTTTTTTTTAAACATATCGACTATTTGGTTATCTGATGCTGACACGGTGCCGAAGCACGCATCTGGTCAACAGTAGCTTGGCTGCAGGCTTGAGAAATGACCAGAAGTCCCAGCACATTCCATCTTGGAGGGTTGTAGTGGGAGCCTGCAGGATGCTTTGCGCCCTGACAGTGATTTAGATAAATAGCTCAGCTATCTATCAAAATGTTTTTAGTACTTTATTTGACAATTCATTGGAGCATTAGCCTGAAAATGACATTTTAAATCTTCGTTTTCAAAGAGGTCAAAGTTTACCTGGAAGAAATTGAGTTTTCCTAATAACAGGGTGGCTTATCTAAAGAGAGAGGGGAAAAAGGAGAGAAAGGAAACAATGACAAGATTTAAATTGCCCTGTCTGAAACTTTTTCTTGGGAGTAAGGACTTGTGTCTTGGGCCAGGAAATCAACAGGTTTGTAACTGAAAAATCAATAACCATTTGATGCCAACAGTTTGGCCGTCTGAGTTAACATTTCATGGAGCCAAAACCAGGGCAAAAAGAACACGGCTTTCAGAAGGTGGCTTAATCTTGAGCTGCTTCTCATATGCCTTGTCTTTTCCTGCTGTCTATTTTCTTTCCCCGGAACTCAAAGAAACTGAGTGTTACAAGATAATTTTCCAACCGGCTAACCAATCTTTTAGATCTGTCTTTTCTGAAGCAGTTAGAACAGTATGAACAATTTCATTTGCAGTTCTAGTGAACTGGGGTTGTCAAACTTTTTTATACAAGAGATAATTCTAATGGAACATATTTTTCATGCAAGGAAAAAAAATGCTCAGGACCCTTGTGGAAAGATATTAGACTTAATAGAGCTTTTATACCTAAACATTTTCCCTTCTGTAATTAACCCTCCAAACGTGCCTATTAAGTTGTAGAGCTAGGGAAAAACCTTTGTTTGTTCTTGAACAAGTTAAACAAGGGATTTGCCTTATCTGGGGAGAAAGAGTGGTGAATGTGTCATTTGCCTAGGGCTAGCCGATAAGCAAGAAGTGTTGATAACAGCAAAGTTCAGCTAATCAAAGAAACTTGCATTAGAAAAAGTAAATAAAGGCATTTGACAAAGGGATTTCAGAAATTCCAGTGTCTTATTTTTGTAAGCAGAGCAATTAATGCTTATTGTGGTCAGTTTCATAAGGGTTTGACTCCCACATCCCAACTTTAGGTTAAATGAATAAAATGTAAATATTGCTGTGTTCCTGCAGAGATGTTTTATCCTCCATAAACCACTTTATGAGTGGTCAGTTTCCTTGCTTGAGTGATTAAAATTTTAAATGTAAACAGAAAATAAAAACCTCTAACATATGTCTGCCAAGCAGTGTTTGGTTCAGAGTGGCATAGCTAGTTAGAGTTTTTGAAATAAAAAGCACATTAGCACTGTGTTTGTATGAGAAGTAAGAACATAAAAACCACAACCTTTTTTATTTCATTTAATGGATGTTTTGATGAGAAGCAGATCTGTTTGTGCTCTTAACACAGAGGAAACAGTGGGTAAAAAGGAGAAAAAAAAATAGTACTAAATTCTAACGCAAACTGTTTTCTGCTTTGAGATCCTACTCACTACTTTTTTTATGAGTATGTGTGTGTATATGTATGTGGGGGGGTGTGTGTGAAGTAATTAGAGTAAAACCTTTGAACAAAGAACATATCAGAAGCATATTTTGAAAGGTGTTAGATACTGCTATTATTTTCTCCTTAATTTTAAAGACAGAAAATGGATATGCCAACCAGCTGCTGGTTGGAGTACGGCCTGTGAATTGCTTGTTATGAAAATTCAAAGTCAGAATTGGGGGTCTACTAGGGGAATGTGGTGTAAATAATTCTAATTTAGGCTGCCCCTGGAAGGTGTCTGAGTCCCCATGTTTCTTTTCAGATCCTTCTTGGATTATCCGGGTTTTAGGCTGCCCCAGATGTTTTCAGCATTAGTTGCTCACGGAGCATAGGATAAATCTTAATATTTTGTGGATCTAAATGTAGTTGCTTTTGGTAAAATCATGACTGACAACTTCTTGGCCCTTTCCCCCATCTTCTTCCCACACAACACATCAGAATAGAAATGAAAAAAAAATTTATTTCGAAATTGTGTTTTGCCTATTAGTGAGGAAAAATAGTTGAATTTAAAAACAAACAGTAGCGATGCATGATAAAAGGATGGAAAGAAGCCTCCTTTTCAAAATATTGGCCCCCAAATTTTAAGTATTAAACAGTATCTAAATTCTCTCCCAGTGAGATATAAATTGGGGTCAAAGTGGCAAAATCAAAGATACTCTCTGAAAGAAAGACTAAATAAAGACTGACAGCCACCGTATGAATTGAATGGGGTTTTGAATAAATATTTCGGTGAAAAGGCTCAATTGTTTTTCTAAAGTAGAACACAATTTTCTGCTTCTCAGCCACATGACGGTGGTAACTGATACATCGGAAAGAAGAGAAGAAAAGGGACTTTCGCTCAATTCTCAAACAGGGTGCAGGGCTGAGTCGCTTGAAATAAGCAGAAAATTAGCAAAGTTTTCCTTCCCTGTAGAAAAACAGAAATACTAAAATATTTTTGAAAGCCAGATAAATTGCTATGTCTGGCAAGTGAAGTATTCAGGGGCAGATTACCCAATAAGCAAGGGTGAAAAACATGTGAAACTGTTCACTACAGATTAGTAAATAAGCACAAGTAACCCATGCTTACCTTGCTTGTTGGGTAATCTGACACTAAGTGTTGCTGTGCAATTTAGAAGCAGAAAACAGGATGAGTTTTAATTTTTTCTCTAGAAAAGGATGGATTCTCCCCTCCCCCCTCCCCCCAAAAAAGTAGGAGAGGTAGATATCGTCCACTTAAACATAAGCCATAGAATTGGTTTAGAAGCTGTGGTTATTATTTGATTTCCCAGCCTGACTGTAAAGCCATTGCATTGAATTAGGCCTTTTTTTTCCTTTATAGAGAAATGACCTGAATGGCAATTTCTGATAGGCTAACTGACCTGACTCAGAAGTTTTGGCCTCCTTTCTGGAAGACTGGCCCTGGCTGCATATAACCAGTCAGTATTGTTACAAACTTTAAAGCAAGAATAAGTGAAGATTCTTCTGATTATCAGATGTTTATAATTGACCTCTAGCATATATTAAGCCTCTCCAAGATGACTGAAAAGACAGATGGAATTCCTTACTGTTTTCTTCCTTATACATTCCACAAGTATCATTCAACTTTATCCCAGAAGGCAAATACATGATGAATGATAAAGATTATAAACTCAGCTCTCAAAGAATTTATAATCTTATATATATATAATTCCTAGCATATATATATAAATGCTAGGAATTAGTTTGCTCTCTGCGAGAAGATGGAGATGCAAACCCAAGAAAAAACTTTTCAAGTCGCATAGGGCTTTACTAAAAAATAAATGTGGTGTTCTTTTTTAAATATCTTAAAGAGAATCTTCTATAGAGTTTGAGTTACACATCAGTGCTAATAAATTTATCCTGAAATGACATTTTTATACTTGAAATGTTCTAGTATAAATTCAGTTAACTATCAATTAAATATATTATTTCGGAAATGGGAATTTTTGATGAAGGTTAATCAGAAAACTGTTGGCTAAAAACCTTTCCAAAAGATATTAGCATAGAGTCTTGCCTTTCAAATTACAGAGTCGTTATGGCAATCATACATCTCTGATTTTCTAGAATAACCCACTTTTCAGATATACTGCCACAGTTCCCACATAAATCATTGAAATATGCCAGATATTTCAGTATTACGACATCTCCCTGGTTGCCCCTTGAACCCAGGAGTGGCACAGAAAGTCTTTGTTTGGATTCTATGGTCAATATAATGAGAGTGCTCACAGCTTAATTTTTCCATTATGATTGAAGATTGCTTTGTGCTTTTGGGTTATTCTTCTGAACATGAATCCCTTTTGTGGCAAACTGTAGGTCTGTAAATAGAAGGCATCGCCTGCAAAATGGATTATTGTTCTATAGTCATGGTATTACTACAGTGGTTCTGCTTCAGCAGTGTGTGTGTGCGTGTGTGTGTGTGTGTGTTTTGTGGAGAGTGTAGAATTAAATCAGATTGTTACAAATAAATCTGTATCAGCCCTTTCCTAACTTCTTAAAAAGTTAGAGTTGGTGATGGGGTGGGGAAGGAAGGCACAGTTAACTCAAGTTTCAAATTTATCTGTATCCTGTCTGTAAGTGGCTTGGCCTAAGTACCTCTTGTTAAGTAGGAGATGAGATAACCTGCCCCATCTGTAAGATCTAATAACACAACCTCATTAGTCAATATGCTGCCCTGAATTCTCTGTTCATTCCCAGCTTCCTCATCATTAAGAAGCATGTGCCCAGCCCCTCCCACCCCAACTCCTTTTAAATGAATGAATAAGGTTGCAGAAGTTGTCTGCTTAGGAAGGAGTAGAGTGCCAGTTAGCAGGCATTTTACTGTTTGTCTTGGGCTTTCAGTGCATCTTAGAAGGGAATTCAAACAGGCAGTGGAACTGCTGACTTGCTTTTTCTCTGGCCTTGCAGGGTGGGGAACTAAAAGGAGCCTTTCAGTTCAGTAAGATAAGACTCTCAGCCCCCCACCCTTCCCCCCTCCTCATGATAAGGGAGGGATAACAGGAAATGACGTCAGAGCGTGGCCCAGCATGGCTAAGCATTTTCTGTACTCAGGATACATGGATTCCAGAAGTCGGGTGGGCTCCCACAGGACCTATGGAGTGAACTAGTTCAAGGGAAGGGGAGAAAGTTAGTTCAAATGGGTGATAGTGAGTGCCAATGTTCTTTATCCCCAAAAAGAGATATCCCTAAACAGAACAAAGAGAATTTGGGTCGAGAGGGTAATTTTTAATAAAACTGGATTCTGATATTATAATTGCAATTTTATATTGTCATATAATAGGTATTTGCTTCCCAGCTGTCAACAGTGTCCCTCTTGATGTCTCATAAGACAGCAGTCACCAAATATAATCCAGCCATGGACCTGCCAACTCTCCATACAGAACAAAATGTGAGGGAATTCACATTGTTGGAGTTAATCCTTGTGACTCTTATTTACTTTTATAAGAACAAAGTTCCCACCCCCATCCGCATCATATGACAATATTATTAAAGCTATTTCATTGGGCCACCAGCCCTGAAACCACCTAGTGGTTTTCCTCCCTTCTTTCCAGTCTTCCTTGCCTTTTCTTTTAGACCTAGGTTTCCTGGCTTTGGAAGTATCCCCAGTTTGGGATTTGGAGGCATTTGAATGAAAGGGTCCTATTTTATTTATTTTTTAATTTATGGCTTCTCCTCTGTCTGCTCTTATCTTAATAGTTTCTTATTTTTAAATTTATGAGTTATGCTTCTACTTTGATCCAGATTTACTGGAATTTTTTGTTGTTGTTCTTATTAAAAGAGCCCTGGTGACATAATGGTTAAGCCCTCAGCTGCTAACCAAGAGGTTGTTAGTTGAAACCCACCAGCCACTCTGTGGAAGAAAGATGAGGCAGCCTGCTTCCATAAAGATTTACAGCCTTGGAAATGATTATGGGGCAGTCCTACTCTGTTGTCAAAGATGATTGTGAGTCACAATTGACTCAATGGCAGGGGCTTTTGGTTTGATTTGTTCTTATTAATTACTATTCTCCCCAGATTAAAATTTTGCCAACTCAGAAAAAGAAAAAAGTAATTTCAAAATACTATGGTAAAAATGATACAGAGAAGACCAAATAAGATGAATGTATCAATCATCTGGGGGAAGAAAATTTGGATCACATTGATCCCATTTTTCTCCCATTTTCAGAGCAAATAAAGTCCTCATCTATAAATCCCTCTTCTCAGAACTATTAAAACTTTCACAACTACAGTACCTTTATCTCATAATCAAAGTCCATAATTATAAAAAGGCTGATGATCAAAAGCTTCAAAATATTTTTTAGGGTCTGGTCTGTTGGAAAACTTGGGGGTATAATTAACTAAAATGGAAATGGAGGCAAGCGAAATTTAGTTGCTGATGTTTTAATTTAGCTCAGTACTGCCATGTGTTATTGAAGAGAATTCTTAAAGGCAAACATAATTATTTCATTATGGTCCTCAGAATGTTTTCATTGGCTTTAATGACAAGAAGCTGTATAAAAGGCATACATTTTAATTAGTCCTTCTTATATTTACATCAGATAAATAACAAATAATTGATGAAAAACAAGTCTTTGGAATGGATGATTTCACATAGTGCGCTGGTTACAGTTTAATGATGAAACATTTCTCTGTTACTTTGCATTTTAATTATCCAGACATTACAGTAGTGGTGCTGCGTAACTAAAATACTGTTGTTGCCATTTTATTACAAAGAAAAATCACCATTAATGTCTATGAATCAGAAGCTGAAAACGGTAGCTAGAAGCACATCTCCAAGGAAGTAAATTGCCAGTTCCATTAATTTTACTACGTTTGTTAGCCCTCATTTTGATCACTTTTATCTTTTATACTTCATCTTTTTGGATTAAGGTTGTCAGGAGTTTCACATGTGATTTTATGGCTGCATTTTCTGGACACCTTTCATCCTGTCTTGCTGCCTGTTTACAGTCTCACATGAAAGTGCCTTGACAAACGTGCACTGGAAATTCAGAGCACCTTTTTCCGTGTTACAGGCCTGCTTTACCTTTGATTTTATATGAAAACCCATTTCAAATGATTCATCCGTTTTGGTGTACAGAACACTAATTGTTATTATTGATTTTAAATTCCGTGACCATTACAAGTAACCCAGATGACTGGCAGATAAAGGGTAATAATCCATGGAGTTCTGGAACTGTTTCATGTTTGTCTGGAGTACTTTATGTGATCAATATTAACTGCCCCATTGAAACTAACTGCTGTATCAAATAACAGTCAATCAAATGAATGTGCTTAGAGATTATTTATTGAAAGCTTTAATTGTTCACTGGGGCCCTGCTTATCAGAGGAAACAATAGGAACTAGAGATGAGATGAACAGGTTTGGATTTGCAGGGAGAGTTGGAGGATGTAGATGAACAGGGCATCTCTCTAGTACTTAGGTAAGAGTTTTCAGAAACCCATGTTCGGTTTCGGATAGGCAGAAGCTATAAATACGCTTATAAAGGTTATTCCATCACCTGTATATGGAAGGCCTCTCTTGAGAAGGTGTAATAATATTCATTCCCTCAGACTTGAGCCTGTGTAAAGTTCTCAGTCTACAGGAGTGTTACTGCTGGTTCTCCCCACTGCTCCTCACATAGTATCCCTCACAGGTATCTCTCCACCTCTGTTTCCTGTCATTTCCCAGTGATCTGAGATAATGGAATTAGCCTGACTTGACGCTGGATCAATTTCTACATCTATGAAATGGGAATAATAATATCCACACTGCAGTATTTGTAGCAGGATTAGAGATAATGTAAATTAGGATACTGCTCTGCTCTCGAGCTCTGGTTGGCAGTTAGAACACACAAGACGCTCTGTGGGAAAAGATGTGGCAGTCTGCTTCAGTAAAGATTATAGCCTTGGAAAATTCTATTTTTTTTTTTTTATTAGGATTTGGGTAAAGATTTACAGAATAAATTCACTTTTCATACAGCAGTTCACATATACTTTGTCTCATGTCATTGACCAAAATTTACAAT
>NW_006921590.1:8132439-8133819 GCF_000298275.1 Orycteropus afer afer | reverse complement strand
CTTATTTCTTTTTCAGCAATCTCTTTGCTGGTGTAGAGGAATCCAACTGATTTTTGGATGTTGATCTTATATCCTGCGACGTTGCTAAATCTCTCAATTAGTTCCAGTAGTTTTTTGATTGAATCTCAAGCCTTGGAAAATTCTTAAGGGGGAGTTCTATTCTCTCCTATACGGTCAGTATGAGTTAGAATTGACTTGACAGCACTGCTTGTTTTTGGGGGCAGGAAAGGAAAATGATGGGTTATTCTTACCTTGAAAAACTTATGGAAGTAATTAGGTAGAACTTCTGCTCTGATTTTGGCATGATACTTGTGATTTATTTGCCTTTACTAATAGTGAACAGTAATTTTTTTAGTCAGTATCTCCTTTCCTTACTGAAATAATTTTTCTCTTTTTGGCTTGTAACTGAGGTGACTGCCCTTATTGTTTGTCACATGTTAGATGGCGTTGTGATCCTGAGTCAGAGGTGTCCATTTACCGGAACCCCAGATTTAGTATAAATGATTGATTTTTGCAAGTTGGTGTTGTCACTTTCAATGTTGTCACAATGCACTTTGCCCAAAAATGCTGTGGCCAGTATGTTTTTAGAGTTCATTGTTGGTTTAGATCTTGTGGGGTTCTATGCAACAAACGACTCTTGGGTGCCTGCCATGGTCCATGCTCTTTGATATGTTCTGTGGGGATAACAAGATGAATTTGACAATGTTCCTGCTCTCTCAGGGCTCACAGTCTAAAGAGAGAAGCTTGTGTAACAAGTTACCATGACACAACCTCCTTGTAATACAAACACAAGAATCTCAGTATTTTGAACCTGAGTTTGGTTATGCTGTTGTTGTTGTTGTTGTTATGTGTGATGGAGTTGAACCCGACTCATAGCAACCTCTCCTTGGGTTTCTGAGGTGGTATTACTATGGAAGTAGATTGCCCAACCTTCCTTCCAAGGAGCAGCTGGTAGGTTTGAACCATCAGCCTTCTAGTTAGCAGTCAAGTGCCTTAGGTACTACATTACCAGAGCTCCAAGTGATTCAGAATCAGGCTGGTGGATAAGGTGAGTGATCAAGTGGATTATGCATTTTGTCACAGTGAAGCTACCATGAAGATGACCTCAAAAATAATCTTAAAAAGTAGTTCCCAAAGAGGAGTTTTAAAGTCACCTTGAGTAAGGGAATTAGGAGCTCTGGTAGCATAGTCAGAGCTATGGTGGTGCAGTGCCTAAGGCATTTGACTGCTAACCAGAAGGTTGACAGTTCAAACCCACCAGCCCCTCTGTGGAAGGAAGACAGGGCAGTCTACTTCTGTAAAGATTTATTGACTCGGAAACCCAAAGGGGGTCGCTATGAGTCAGAATCGATTTGATGGCAGTGAGTTGTTTTTTTTTTT
>NW_006921590.1:8125861-8126449 GCF_000298275.1 Orycteropus afer afer | reverse complement strand
GCTGGCGCAGGATCGGGCAGTGTTTCGTTCTGCTGTGCATGGGGTCGCTATGAGTCGGAAACGACTCGACGGCACTTAACAACATAACAACAACATGATTAGATTAAATTTAAAAAAATTGTTGCTAGCTGGCAGTGAGTTGGCCCCTGACCCCTGGTGGGCCCATGCACAAGGCACTGAAGTACTGCCTGGTCCTGGTCCACCCCAATGATCTGCCCTTGCTCAGACCATTGTATCTGTAGTGTTTTCACTAGCTACATTTTGGAAGTAGATCACCAGGCTTTTTCTCCTAGTCCATCTTAATCTGAAAGCTTTGCTGAATCCTGTTCAGCATCATAGCCTCACAAAACTACTGATAGACAAGTAGTGGCTGTGCATTAGGTGCGCTGGCCAGAATGTAATCGAACGTCTGGCATGGAAGATGAGGGAGTTCTACCACTGAAACACCACTGACCCCTTTAAAATACCGTTTTATTACTTTATGATCATTTCTGTGATTTGTTGTTGTGTAACAAACCACCCCAAAAGTTAACAGCGATAAAACAAAAATTTATTATCTCAATATTCCGTGCATTGACTGGGCTCAGC
>NW_006921590.1:8123655-8125311 GCF_000298275.1 Orycteropus afer afer | reverse complement strand
ACTAAGTCGTCAGAGGACCAGCAAGGATGGGAAAATAAATTCCACCTCTTGATGGGGCAGTGACAAAGAATACATAGTCATCTTTAATCTACCAAAAAGGAGCTCTGGTGGTGCAGTGGTTAAAGCATTCGGCTGCTAAACATAAGGTCCATAGTTCAAACTCACCAGCTGCTCCACAGGAGAAAGATGATGCAATCTGCTTCTGTAAAGATTTACAGCCTTGGAAACCCTATGGGGGCAGTTCTACCCTGTCCTAAAGAATAGCTATGAGTTGGAATCCACTCGATGGCGGTAGATTGGGTTAATCTACCATAACAATAATAGCAGATGTGCCCCTATAATAAGAAAGAAAACCGCCTGAATTATCTTCTGACTAGAGAGACAAAAGTGAAGCACTAGCGTAGGGTTCTTTGCTTGGTTTTTGCCTGGTCAAATATTTAATGAAATTCTACTCTCATGGCTGAACGTTATTATTGGTTAATCCTTATAAACAACTCTGTAAGGAAAATACTGTTATCCTCATTGTACAGATGAAGACATTGAGGCTCAGAGAAGGCAACCAACTTGATGGAAGCCACACAACAAGTTGTGGAACTGGATTTTAAATCTCAGGAAGGGCTTTTCTCCAACCTTATGTGCAGTTATTCATGTGGGACCTCAGTTTTTCCAGTTTGACTTTGCAGCTGAGTGAAGAATTTCTGAAAACTTAGAATAAATCCTGATGTTACTGTTGTTGGCCATTGAGCTGGACCCGACTCATAGCAACCCCTCCTTGGGTTTCTGAGGTGGTATCACTACAGAAGTGGATTGCCCAACCGTCCTTCCGAGAATAAATCCTAGTAATACCAAAAAAGGACCATAGAGCACTTTACTTTTAGAGAAAGGTGGAAGAAAAGAGAAGTAAAGAACTCTAATTCATGTAGATTCCTTTGATTAAACAATTTCTCTAATGTAAACCACTCTTTTAAACTGTGGAGGAAACTCTGGCCAAAATATGAGGCTATTTTACTCATTTGCCTTTTGTTTTTACATCCTGTTCGTTGTTCTGACCTATGCTGGCCTAGTCACTGCTATAGCTCAGGGGAGCTTGGATTCAGCATTTATGTTGTGTTAACTGAGGAGTTGCAGAAAGGTGAAAGAAGAGAAATGCTGCTTTTCATGTTATTCTGGTTCACTCAGTAACCCTCACCTAGAAGTAGCTATTGAGGATTCGTGCTGTGTGGTGCCTCTCATTTAAGCAGCATTATCATATCTTCCATTACCAAGAGAAAGAAAAAATAGAAGAAGGGGGGAAAAATAAAAGCTTTATAAGAGATGATGAAGTTGTGTCAGTATTTTTAATATTTGTGCCCTATCTCAAGGATCTATTTTGTTCAGATGATCATACAGCTAAGAAAACTATTACTATTATGCAAACTGTGTGTTAATAGTTAATTATTATTAGCCACTTAGATAATGCTCTTATCTCAGTGACTTCAATGTATTTTAATTTCAGTAAATACATTGCTCTGAATTTTGGAATATACACTATGTTTCTGCCTAATTCTTTTGTTTAAAATCTGATTTTTGAATTAGATACTCTGAGGAAATTGAGGGAAATAGACAAATTTAAATAACTTGCTAGATGTGAGTCGGGTCCGACTCAATGGCACATAA